>NC_053452.1:6410584-6710584 GCF_015227805.2 Hirundo rustica | reverse complement strand
AACACATGTCCTTAACCACGGATTTCCTCGTGTTTGGCTGCTCCGATTTAGGAGAGGGGAGGGAGGAGAGGGAGAATAAACAGATTAACACACCCGGACCCCCGGCAGGATGTTCTCAGAAATAAAAAGAGGGGAGAGAAGGAAGAATTCACACATAAAAATAGAAGCCCACGTAGATTGGCCATATATGGAGTACCGGGGACTTCAGAGGGATACCCTCTTCGGACCACCCCTTTGGCGGAGGAAATCGCTGCTGCGGGGGGGCCCCTGCCCCCCTGCCCGGGCTGTTCTCCCGCAGCCGCCCCCAGCCCCCCGCCCCGAGCCCGGCCCCGGGAAGGCGGCGGCGGGGCGGCGGCGGGAGGCGGCGGAGCCGGCGGAGGGAGCGGTGCGGCGGCGATGACTCAAACCCGCCCGGCCCGCTCTGCCCCCTCCCGCTCCCCCCGCCGGGGAGGGCTATTAAAAGCTGCTGACGTAGGAGCGGACGGCCATCTTTGATGAGGGCACGGCTCCCGATCCATTGAAGAAGGAGACCCGCGGAGGTCAGCAGCCTCTCGTCCTTGCCTCCCGTCCAGCTGCGGCACCGACCCATCGACCCCGCCGCGCCGCGCTTCGCCAGCCCAGGTAAAGGTGGGAGACCACCGCGATCACCGGCTCAGCAGGGGGAGAGGGCCCTATTGACCATAATGAAACAGAGAAAAGGATATATTTAATGTGGGACCCGTTCGGCTTTTTGTCCCCGGGCTGCTGCGGGGACAGGGAAACGCGGGGAGAAGGGGGTGATTTCGCCGCCAGCCTCATCCCCGGCTGGAGCCAGGGGAGGCAGCCGGGCCGTGCCTCTCCGCCGTGCGGGCGGCAGGAGGCCGGCGAGAAGGGAAGGTCGGAGGAGAAGGGGAACCAGCGCCATTCCCAGCTCCGAACGGGGAGAAGGGTCTGCGGGCGTTCTGCGCTGCTGGGCCGGACCGGGCTGTGCCGCCCGGGGCACTGCAGCGCCCGCGCCGCGCCGGGCTGCGGCGGAGCATCAGCACCGCGGAGAGCGCCAGGCCCGAGCGGGACGGGGAGGGGACGCGTGTGTCTGTGTGTCTGTCCGTGCGTCCGTGTGCGTGTTCAGCACCGCGGACAGCGCGGGGACTGGGGGGTGAGAGTGTGTCTGTGTCTCTGTCTGTGCGTCTGTCTCTGTGTGTGTGTGTGTGTGTGTGTGTGTGTGTGTGTGGGTATGTTCAGCCCCGCGGCCGCGGGAGCCGTCGCGGTGTCCCCGCGGTGGCAGCGGAGGCGGCCGTGCTGCAGCGCCCTGCGGCTCCGCGCCCCCCGCCCCGGGGATGCCCCCCCCGGACGCGGGACTGGGAAGCGATTCCCGACTGGCAAGCGGCGGTGCTCCCTCATTCCAGGACAGGACCGCGGGCGAGACCAGTTGTGGGTGTGCAGCTCGGAGTGAGAAGAGGGAAAAATAAAATTTAAAAAACAAAAACAAACGAGCAACAACAACAAAAAAGGGCAAATAGCATCAGTTCCCGCAATTAATCGGCGCTTGGCACTTCGGCCCCTTTCCCTGAGAGGTGTTCGTGCAAGGAAGGCGGGGGTTACATAACGCACAGCCCGCGGGGTCCCCCCGGGGCCGGGCACTGCCCGCAGGGACCCCCGGCAGCCCCCGGGGCTTCCCCGCAGCCGCGTTCCATCCCCCGGCGCCGCTGCCCCCGGGCTCCTCGGGCGCTGCGTGCAGCGGGCTGCGGTGCCGTGACACGGCGGGGGCTCAGCCCGTGCCGGCCCCCCCGCCCCGCTCTCCGCGCTGCGGAGCGGTGCGGAGCCGACGCCTTATGTAACGCGGGCTGCCCCGTCACGGCTCCTGGCCCCGGCTCTCCCGACGCCGGCGGTGTTCCCTCCGCCCGTCCTTTCCGCTTGCCGGCACCCCAACCCCCCAAACCCTTCGGTGCGGTTCCAAGTTGGTAACTTAGCTGCTTTTTATTTTTGTTTGTTTGCTTGCTTGTTTTCCCTGCGGGGCGAATAAACAAGGGGAGAAAGGGGGATTGGGCTGCGTGTCCAGACACTGCGCTGCGTAGCTGCGTCAAACCGGAGCCGCGGGATCTGCCAGATTTACGTGCTCGGCTTGAATAATTGCTGCTGGTTTGGTTCCCAGCTGAAGACGGGGGGAGGCGGGGGGTAAATGGGGGGCTGGTCTGCGGCGCTGCCCGGGGGTTGCAGAGCAGCCCCTTAAGTCAGACCCGTCTGCTTCCAGCCCTGGCTGCAGCATCTGCAAGGACATGCCTGTCCCACACCCCCACCTTGTCCTAGCTCTGGGCACTGATCAGCACGAGGATGGTGTGGGGCAGCCACCTCTGTGGGCGGCAAGGGAAGGGATGGAGCCATCTGGGAGATGGGTGCTCCAGTCACCCGCACATCCCCGCGAAGAAGCCGGTCTAGGAAAAAGCAGCAGTGGTTTTCCATTGCTGCTGCATCGCGCAAAAAGGGTCAGCCAGGAGGTGACCACTGAAGAGTTTGGTTCCTAGGATGAGTGCCAAAAAGATAACAGAAGTGACCAAACCAAGGATGCAGGCAGGCCTGATTGACAAAAGCAGAAGCTTGAGGTTGCCTCTAAAGTCAAGAGGAGTTGCAGAAACTCAGCATGTTACAAAACCAAATGCAGCTAGATAGCAACCCCCAAATAAATGCAGCTTAATTTTCTTTCCACGGCTAACTAGAAAATGAGGGTGGCATTTCCAAGAGCTCTTGGGGCCAGGCTGTGTGTCCATTGAACTCATGAGGGCAGTGAAAGAAACAGCAGAATCCAGCCAGTATGAACCCTCAAAATACATCTAATGAGATGCAGCTCCACTTCCCAGATTTATTGCACTGGAGGTGGGAGCTGCTTTTCAGGTCAAGGCAAAGATTTTCATTTTTCTCCCTATGCTTTAAGTATGGCAACAAATAGCAAGATTAAAATGCTAAGACAAATAAAGCACGGTCTCTACCTAGTGCTTGCACTGCTTTAACTGAGCGAGGTAACGAAACAAAACACTTTTCCTGTCAGTGGGAACAACTTCAGCGATTTTTGTGTCTATGTGTCACAAGGCTACAGCTGCTGCATTTGTAGCAACCCTCAGGGAAAAATAGAAAGTATATGGCACGGTGTAGGGCTCAGTTTGGTAATGATTTCTTCTCTCATGAATGAAGAGCAGAAACTGTTTTCCCTTTACCTTGGCTTGTTGTCACACAATTACTCTTTTTATTGCATTTTTCCCCCCCCAAATCTCTGTCATAACGTTTTATAACATAAGGAGAGTACTTTTATCTGTACATATTTATACCCACACACACACTCATTTCAGAGATTTCTAGGGTTTTAAGCTGGATAAGACCACAACAGAAGCAGGCTGACGTTGCAGCATTCATTGGGCAGAGTGCATTTTCCTGTCTCTGGAGTTTTGTGCCCTGCTACCAATGTAGTCCCCTTTGGGTTGAGCCAGTGCCAGGCAATCTGTAACAACAGACCTCCTCAAGAATTTCAGAGCTTTAGAGTCTAAGGCAGACAAGAATAATGCGTTGCTAGAGAGCCGCTGCAGGATGCACTTCTCAGGCAGATGATGATTACCTCTAGGAACCTGGACTTTGGAGAGGGCATAGGGCTCGCCTATCTACTCCTGGGAATGCTGGATATAGTTTGTCAAGGCTGTAAGTTGTCAAGGAAAAGATTATTTTTTTAGCTTATTACTTTTGAGCTTCCAATGGTGAACGGTGTCTATTTCCTTAGTTTCAATAAACTCTGGCCTTCTTGCCTACTGACCTTGCAGATTCAGCTTGCTGCATCGTATTGCAACGAGCACTTTCTCCAAAACACACAAGTTGTGTTCCTAGTTCTTTTCTGTCACCACTTTGTTATTCCCTCCACAAATGCTCAGACACACACAAACTCCCACCAGCAAAATCTGCCTCTTATCTGATCGTGATTTTCAATATGCTGTCCTACTTCCCACTAAGTTTTCTAGGACTTTCCACCAAGCACAAAGACAAGTCAACTACCTAGGTTCCAAATTGTTCTTTCCTGCTTTGTGATGGCCCCAAGGCTGACATTTCAAGACCTGGAAGTGGATCTGAATGGCCTAGAGGAAGTGCTTGAACCACTTGCCCTGCTATTTTGGAAGTATTTTCAGCTTTGCTCTTCCATCTTTCATCTTGTTCAATTGCTATTTACTCATCACCTCGTGCTCACCTACAATCCTCTTTTAATTCCTGCTAAAGATCACCAGGATGAAAGAAACACATCAGGGGCATTAGGACCCTGATGTGAAGGGTGATGAGTATTGCCTTCTGATTTTGATTACTCCAGCAGGTCTAATCCAAAGGCAGTTGGAATCAAGGAAAATACTTCCCTGTACATCATTTTGCGGGACTTGTAAAAGAATTTTTAGCAGTTTAGGTTTTTCAAAGGGAAACAAATGCTATGTATATATTCCCTCTGAAATAAACGGGCATGTTGTGATTCTAACGAGAATGTAATACTGTATTATAACCTTTTTCATTTCTTTTCCTTCTCTTCTTTTCTTATTTTTGTTTTAATAATAAGAGACATGATATTTTATCTTACCCACTGGAGAAAGCTGAATTCTACTACAGGCACAGGGAGGAGGAGAGGGAAACACTAAGTAATTAATCACGGCTGTTCCTGGCCTTTTAGAGCTGAATGTTCGTGCTGACCAATACATGCTCTGTCTGGCTATTTAAGAGATTTTTTTCCTTTTTTTTCTTTTTTTTCTTTTTTTTCTTTTTCTTTAGAGCTAGCAGCACTCTATTTCACTTTTTGAATGGGATTTAACTTACTATTAGCCCCACTGTCAGTTAGTGTAAACTGGCATAACTGAGTGCTGTGCTACCCTACAGGCCAATAATCTTTCAAGCTGGGACTCCTCATTCGTGTTTTAAAACAGAAATGGGTCTATTTGCTGAAGGGGCAGCTCTTCTAAAAACAGAACTGATTTAAAATGCTGCCCATCCAATTTCTGTCCTTATTTTTTTACTGGCCTTGTCACAGACCCTCACAGCCAGGCTGCCTAAGAAATGGTGACTGGGAGCAGTGATGAAGCAGCAGAGGAGGAAACCTGCATGTTACGCCTCTATTTCAGGTTGGGTTCTGCTGCACTCTGCTGGTGCAGAGCACCAGCAGAACTTGAATATGGTGTAAAACTCAGGACACAGCTGAATTTTTCCTGAAGGTACAGTTGTGTGCAGAAAAAGTCAGAAATTCCTAGCGGTAGCCATTCATTTTTCTTTCAAGCTGGGAAGCAGTGTGAAGTTTTCCTGCATTCCAGTAAGTGCTTCCTCCATCAAGTTTTTTAAGGCAATATTCTTAATGACTGAGACATTGCCTTTGTAGAGTTGAAATACGAAAGGACAGAGGCAAAGCCAAGTCTCAGTGTTACAAGTGCTTTAAACTGAATGAGAGGAACTGTTTTGATGTGTTTTCATTATAATTATTGTTTTCCTCTTGCTTTTGATATGACCAAATTCTTGTGCCAGCATTTACTGGTAGAATCCCTGAGCAAAATGAGAGTTATCATAGACTATGGCAGTGCTAACAGCTAAATGTTGTATCCTAGACATTACAAAAGGATGTCTCATGCAGGTGATTTGCAAAATTAATGCAAGATTTCCTATTTCTTCCTCAATACCTAGAAATTATCAGGGAGTTGCACATACAAGACGCTGCAGTCCTTGGTAGGGCATGTTTATAATTTTGCATTGATTTCTTCCATCTCCCACATTTTCTCAGTAGCATTCCCTTGCTAAAAATCCCAGCAGATTCCCTTGCTCTAAAGCCCAGCAAACCTCCAAAGGCTTTCACTGTCACTTGTCTGTCAAAGAGACCAGAAGTTTAGATTGAAAGATAAAGCTCTGATCACTTCACAGCTTGGTGCTCATCAGGCTGTATTTATTTTTTATACTTACTCTCCACCCAAAGGTGAGGAATTCTGTTCCTGAATTGCAACATTGTCGTAGAAGAAGTAGTAATTGTATTTTTCCTTTTGTGTAAAACAGTTATTTGGAAGATGTGCCAACCTGTCCTTTGGTCCCTTTTTCCACTCTTGGAAATTTTAGCTCCCAGTGGAACTGTGCAGATGCCAGTTCCTTGATCTGTCTTACAGAGGTAAATATATTTCCTCCAGCTACCCTAAAAAAATTAATTGAACAAAAGTATACTACTTCAGAAGAGCTCATCTGTCAAAATAGTGTTACCATTCACTGATTCTTTTTTTAAACAGGAACAGAAGTCTCCCATGCATATTTAAGCATTTTTTAAAAATAAAAGGTACTAAAATTAGCTTCACTATGCTTTAGATGCAAATTAAAGTTTTCTTTCTCCTCCCTGTGCTAGTATTTTTTTTGTTCAGTCTGGTCCCATTCACATCCTTAGGCACCTCAGCATTCACCTGGGAGGGATTTAGCCAAGCTCACATTTCTGCAGGCATCAGGGAATTGCTGTTTGGTCCAGCCCAGTGCTGCTGCTGCCTGCAGCCTCTGCACCCTGTGCACACACAAACCTCTGCGGGCTCAGGGCTGACCCCGCCACTGACTGACATCGTTAGGAGAGGAATTTCTGTTCCCTGTTTATTAGGCACAGACATCTCACAGGGATAATTTGCTCCTGCAGAAAGTGGTAGGAAAGCGTTGGCAATTAATTGGACTAGAGATGTTCGGTAACATCTGAACTTCAGATATTGGGGGTTAGGGATTAAAACACCAGGAATACACATGGAATATTGTGATCCAGGTGCAAGTATCACACATTAAATAAATGTAACCTTTGCCAAATGCCTCGGTTGCCTCTATCCATAAAAAAAAAGCTGAGATTAAAACAGCTTGTAGTTGCATCCCTCAGCTTCAGGTGTAGGACAAGTACCCCCTACCTTTGAAAAGATATTTTAATGAATATTAGGGCATAGCAGTTTCCACTGCCTGGGGGTGGTGGCCTAAACTCGATACCCCTAAAATGCAACACTCTCCCAACAAAGGTAGTTGTCATTTACCTAGAATTTGACAGGGTGTTACCCATGATTGGTCCCTTCAGGTTAGTAAAAGGCTTGGCTGGAAGGTGCTGTATAAATCCAGATTATTACTCTTGCATTCACGATAGCAAGAGAAGAATGCGATCTCAGACCAGAAGGTGGGTGAAACATTCATGCATTTGCTCATGCATTACACAAGACCAGGACTTTATCGGAGCTCTGTGTTCCTCCAGATCTGCACTGAGCTGCTGGGGAGAGTGGGACTGAGCCCTCTCCCTTCAGCTGCACCAATTGCAAACCAGTAACACAACAGCTGAACTTACAGCCCAGGAATGTTCTGTGAATATTTGAGTATTGCAGCCAAACCTTTGCTTTACCAGAGACCATTCACCTAAGTGACACCCAGGGATGTGAAAATCCCTCAAGAAAAAAACCAAAGTATGCAAACCCAATTAAACTGGAATTCACTGGACTTCCAACAGCCAGTTCTCCCCAGAGAAGTGTTTGTTTTATTTGCTTAGCTCTATGGAGACAGGTACTGGTTCCAGAGCTTACTGAAGGATTTCCTGCAGCTATTCTGCCGTTAAAAAAGTGTTCTTGAGATACAAAATTTGCAGTTCCTGAAAATGCAGGTTTTTTATTATACCAGAGGCAGAAAGGCCAAGAGTTTTAAGATGGTGCTGGATGAGTGCAGGAAGGGGATTATGTGGCATGGCTGGTGGTGCTCACAAGAGACTGGACTTGCTAAGGCAGCGAGTCTCTTCAAGTCTGATGTTCCTAAGAGGTTTTCTTATTTAACAGAAGAAAAGAGAGGAGGGAAGAAAAAGGCCTGCATGGTTCTTTGCTGTCAGTTTAGTTCATTTTAGAGATGAGCACGTCAAGAGACAGTGGAAAAACCCCTTGAGGCACCAGGAATGCACTAAGTATAATTGAAAATTCTCTAGACTGCCTTTGTAATGCAACAGTAGGGCCGTCTGCAGGCTTTAGATTTTCAATATTAGCAAGGTATTTTTAAATCATTGTATTGTCTCGTTCCCTTTTTCTTAATTAACTGTTTTAACTAGTACAAAATAGGCTCCTCCTGAAGCAACTTGCAGGCTTGGAGGACCATTTTCTAAGCCTGGTAAACAAGAACAGGTGTGCACTTGAAACAGGCTGACAAATAAGAATGCAAGAGAGCTGCCAACGTCACACAAAAGGTCCCCAATTTCCAGATTAATGCCCAGGGCACTTAAGGTTACAGTATTAAGCAGGCTGATAGAGGGTAGCATGTGACAGAAGAGCTGAGCAGCATCTCTCATCCTCTGGAGGCCTCAATAGCTGTGCTGCCTTTTTTATTTTTCTTGGAGTTTGGGGTCTCCTCCCAATCCTAGCTCAGCTTCTGCAGCCTCAGCTCTTTGCTCTCATCATGTTCCCCATATGCCTTGAGGGAAATCATGCTCTCAAGAGAAGGAGATGCAGAGAAAGATCCCTTTCAGCCCCATTTAGGACAGGGGACTTGGTATGGACAGATAAGGCTTTAAAGATCACAGAGGGACAACAGAGAAAGAGTAGGAGGAGAGGAACACAGTGCAGGTGAAGAGCTAACTCTCAGCTACAAGACCCCAGTGCTTCCCTCTCCTTTGTCTGGGTCATTGAGTAAGAGGCCAGAAGATGTTACCCATCAGTGAACTGAACCCCTGATAAAACAGGACATCCCACAGGTTATAGGACTTCTCTATCATAACTGTTTCTCCAGCAGTAAAATATTCCAGTTTTGCTTTCAAAAATTGCCTGCAGTGAAGAATGTGACAATATATGGTTTTTAATTGAATAGTGAAATCCAATAAATTCTTTATTGTGTATGCAAGCATTTATCTGCAAAGTTATTAAACTGCTATTTAGATTGATGAGCAACTCTGCTGCTGCCATACTGTGATTTTCCTATGGTTATCCCTATTCCTTTATGGAGTAACACTTGCTTTCCTCTTTAGAGTTCATATTCTCAAGAACTCCATTCCTTCCCAGTAAGGATCCCATATTTCTGTCCGTTTCTAGCCTGCAGAAAGCCTTTACTTGCACCTAGAAGTTTACTCACAAAACTTTTAAGAGGCTCCCCAGCCTGGCAGGTGAGGAGATAAGACACTGATCCAAAGGCCAGGACAGACTCCATGATGCTGGAAACTAGATGTTCAAGCACAGAATGTGAGACTCCAAAGCCGTTTAAAGATTTTGATTTCTTTACCTTCTTTTTGTATTCTGTTTTTGCAGTGACATTTCCAAGAAATGTGTTGTACACTCAGCTGTTCTACAGACAGGGTTCTTCCATTCATGCCTGCAGAAAGAATCTATTTCTCAAAACAATCAACTTCCTGCAGCAGGGAAGTCAGAGACCTTTCAAAATTTAACCAGGCTCTCCACTATTGTCAAACACAGTAGGCAGTTCCTGGGCTCCTTCATCTTAACCAAAAAATGATCCACTGTACCGATAAGGATGAAGAAGGGGACAAGAGGATAAAAAAAGGAATTAATAACTAGGGGAATGAAAAAAAAGAACAAAAACAAAGCACACACCCAAGCACACAAAAAAGAGACGAAGGCCAGCAGACTCAAGAGACAGGACAAGATGGGCTTTTTGTTTAATTTTCTTTCTTGCTGTTCTTTCCCTATGAGCGCACCATTAACAATTACCTAGACTTAAAAAGTAAACATCAGTCCTTAAGTTTTTGATAGAATCATTTTAAAGGTGCCTGAAGTGTTAGGTAAATAAAGCACTCTCACTCCTGGTGCCCAGTCTGCATCCCCTTAGCAGCCACAACCTTCTGTTCCATCTATGCAATTCACAATGCAGAGGGGGCGCAGAGGTGGATCCTTATTCCTAATCTCAGTCTTATAGGCACATACAGACAGCAGGAGGGCAGGATTTGTGAGCAGTATCCCCTGTAGTTGGTGAATCAGAGACAAACAGCAGAGCAAAAGGATAACAACTGCTACCCACTCACTGCGGTGTTGGAGATGTGCACTTGCTCTGCAGCACTTACACTGAAAATAAAAAAAGCAGACCAGTGTTTGTGATATCACAAGGCAGAGCCCAGACATTTTCCCTTTTGCTAGAAAGCCTAAAAAAGGCCCTCTTTTCAAGTATGTTAGAAATAGAAGCCCGTTTCAGAAGAGATGTGAAGTTATCAGTGCAAATTAATAGCGCCAGATGGGGGGTTAAATTGCTGCCTCACAGCTGAAGACATGCGAGTGAATGGAAGCGGTAGACTATAAAAAGGGGATCATAAGAAGTGATGAGATCCTACTGCGAGGTGGGATTTGTGAGCATCGTGCCTGTGCTTGTAAGCAGTTGCTCAGATGAATGGTTTTATGGGGGGAGAAGGGAACAAAATCATGGTCATTCTGGAGATCATGTCTCATAGTGATGATTTTACTGCTTTGTTTGGGACAAGCTGTCCAGCAGGACAAGCTACAATTGAGTATCTATTGTGGAGCTTTGTCTCCTGAGCTTGCACACAGGAGACAGGGAGCTCACCAGAGCAATCAGAGAAACGTGGCTGCCTACTGGGTTTGTGTGGCAAGGTTTTGGGGAGGGGATATAAGGGGCAAATTCTGTGAGAAGCTGCTAGAACCTTCCCCTGGGTTCAATGGAGCCAGTGCCAGATGGCTCCAAGATGGACCTGCTGCTGGCCAAGGCTGAGCCTGTGAACGATGGGGGCATCACTTCTGGGATAACACATTTAAGAAGGGGGGGAAAAAACCTGCACAAGAGCAACTGCAGCCAGAGAGAGGAGTGAGAAAGTGTAGGAGAAACAGGTCTGCCAACTCCAAGGCTAGTGAAGGAGTGGGAGGAGGTGCTCCAAGTGCTGGAACCACAGCCTGTGGTGCAGACCATGGTGAGCCAGCTGTGTCCCTGCAGCCCATGGAGGAGAGCCATGCCAGAGCAGGGGGTTGCCCTTATGGGCTGTGAGCTCATGGGAAGCTGGTACTGGAGCAGGCTCCTGGCAGGACCCAGGGAGAGAGGATCCCACACTGGAGCCGGTTTGACAGCAGGACTTGTGATCTTGTGGGGAACTCACACTGGAGCAGCCTGTTTCTGAAGGACTGCACCCTGTGGAAGGGGCCCATGCTGGAGCAGTTCAGGAAGAACTCCAGCCCACGGGAAGGACCCAGTTGCAGAATTTAATGGAGGACTGCCTCCTATGGGAGGAACCCCACACTGGAGCATGGGAAGTGGGTGAGGATTGTCCCCCTGGGGAGGAAGGAGCAGCAGAGTCAATGTGTGATGAACAGACCACAGTCCCCATTCCCTGCTGGAGGGTGAAGGTAGAGAATCAGGTGTAAAGTTGAGCTGAGGAAGAAGAGAGGGATGGGAGGAAGGTGTTCTGAGATTTGGGTTTATTTCTCATTGTCATACTCTGATTTGATTGGCAACAAATTCAATAGCTTTCTCCAAGCTGGGTCTGTTTTGCTTGTGAGAGAAATTGCTGCATCACCTCCCTGTCCTTATCTCAACCCACAGATCTTTTGTTATATTTTCTCTTCCCTGTCCTGTTGGGGTTTGGTGGCTTTGGTGGGCACCTGGCATCCAGGCAGGGCCAAGCCATCACAGGCTGTTGAGCTGGGACAGCCCTAACTGGGTCAGCTTCCAGAGCAACAGGGAGCTTTGTCAGGAGTACTCCAGGTTTAAGGGCGTTGTTACTGAAGAACGGCAGTTTTTACATTAGGAGAGCAGCTCTTTAACACAGGTATTTCTCCTCAAAACGTTTCAGTGGGAGAGAAAGATCTGTTTGGCCATAATTAAGCCTTTTTGAACTCTCTGGACACCTTAACAAAGGAGCCTGTTCACAAAGCAGTTCAAATACTTCAGTAATGCATAGCTGCATTACACAGAGAATAAGCTAAGGAGCTGCTCCTCCTTTCCACTGGAAGTGCAGTGTGCAGCTGGAGCACACAGTGCAAAACAGAGGCTCAGGAAGCCCTGAACACCATCCTTTACATGCCCCAAGAAAACAGGCCTGCAGCTGTGCTCTTTTACACTACACAAAAAACAACAGCACCACCACCCCTCCCTGAATCTCAGAGCTAACAGTGACTTAATTCTGACTGAGCAACTCTGCAGAAAGTTACATATATACAAACATCCTGTGGTCTGTACAAGGCAGGAATGTGTTGTATTCTATAATACAACACTGAATCAGTTGAGCATAATAGGTACTTTGCTATGAGTCACCACCTGTCTAAAGGAGAACGTGGTCAGGTCCTCTCTCTGGCACTGCAGAGTAGAACTGACTCACCTCTACTAGATCTGTTTGTTAAGTCCAAAACAGAGGCAAGGCTGAGAAAAGTGGCTCATCAGCACCTCAGTAATCACGTGGCTGAGATACGCTCAAGGTATGACGCACTTGAAGAAATCAGAGAGTAATTTGCAGCAAACTAATTATATAGTGAAATCCCCATCATTTTCTGTGTTCTGGGAAGGCTCACCATGAATTTTGATTTTCCTTGGCTTCCTCTTCATCTGAAATGATTTGATGAGTCTGTTTTCCAAAAAAAATTTCTGGATCTTCAGATTGCTCACTGCACACGTTCAAGGCTTGACCGGTACTGCATCCCTTCCATATTGTCCCAAGGGCTTCCTGCGCTCTTACTGAGTGTGCAAGGGCTGCAGATGTGGGAAGGTGTGGGAACAGTGAAAAGCTTGTGTTTCAAATCCAGAATTTGCTCTCTATGAATATTCCTAATTAAGTATTTTTAAAAAATTGCTATTTTGGCAAACATTTCCTCCTGTAACTTTATCCACAAGATTTTTGACAGAAAACTTGACAGAGGCATGTGAAATAACTTTATTTTGAGGCTATTAAAATGCAGAACTGCAGCTGGATGTATGCTGGTCCCATTTCCCCAGCTGAGCTATCACATTCACCTCTGCAGAAATAGCAACTGTCACAGCAACAGTCACAAGAGATGCAGCCCTCAGAGAATCACACTGAGCAAAGAAAAATATCTAGGACAGTGATTTAGCTTGTCTGGATTAAAATGTTCCTCATAGGTGCTTTAGCATTGTTAAAAGTCATCCTAAAAGAAGATGACAGGCTGTTCAGGCCTGCCACGAGTAGCACAGAGGAACAAATACTTATTGCAGGAAGGTTAATACATTATTATACATACAAAATTCTAAGCAAGTTCCTGGGAATGCTGGAACAAGAACATTCGACCTGAATTTCAGAAAATCCCCTTCTGTGCTATCATATGTTGGAGTATGGTGAAAAAACACGAAACTTGCTTTGAATCTGTGAGGTATTAAAAGGTTTCGTTCTGGGTGACAGCCTCATTTTCACAAACTCATGGTCACTTTGAGATGGGACATAGCAAAGATATAGGGCACCAAAAAAAGTGCTCATCTCACGAGAGGAGTGGATTGTTTTGAGATAGAGACATGTGATTATTAAAAAAAAAAAAAAAAAAAAAAAAAATTAACAGAACTGCCAGGACCTGTCTCTCTTGAAAGGAAGATGAATGCATGTGGACTTGTGAGGGTCAGAAGCAATCTGGCATTCTTTGGGCAAACGATGCACACTGCAGGACTGCCAAATACAGATGGACTAAAGGGAAATGTCCAGATGTAACTGCAGATGTCATAGGAAATTAAGCCGCTCACTTGTGCTTGTGATTCAAGAAGTTCCATTTCTAGGTCAGATGACAGCTTAGTTGGCCATTACTGCAAACATCTCTGACTTTTCTTGAAGTTTTCTGCCTAGAACCCATTAAAAAAGCAAAGGACAAGTGCCATTTTTTATGGGAAGCACATTGTAAAGCCATGTGAAGAATTAAATTTATGGAGGTTAACAAAGAACTAAGGAAGTCACTTGTTAAAGGATGAGGTTCTTTAATACTCAGTTAAAAAGGATACATTGACAAAAAGAGCTGCAAATATTTGTTGTCACTGTGAAAGCCAATATTGCCAGTTTTACATATGTAAAAATGTAAATATTTGTTCTGGTAGACATAAATATTATTGTTTGTGATCAATTAGGTTTTTGACTAAACTACCAGTAAAGTTTATTAATCTACTCTGTTGTAGTGTCCTATTGAATGATGTCCTGGTATAGCTGTGAAAAATGGGTCACTGAGAGATTAATTGTTTGTTTAATAAATCAGACCAGCAAAGAATATGGAAATACTGTTTAATCAATGCTGTTGAAATGAATTTGTTTCATAATTCAATCACCTCACTCTGAATAAATGTCTCCATTACTGCTTAAACTAATTAGTATTTCTCACATGAGGACATTTCAATTATATGGTAAAATCTGAAAGCTGAAAATATAAAATATTGGGGGAAAATTTAGTATTTTAGATTAGAAATGTTATGCATTTTGTACCTATTCCAATTCCTGAGAGAACAGTCCTTCCCTCCAGAAGTAACATAACCTATTACCTCTGTTTTAGTACCTGGCTGACTAACTTGTGTGTGCAGAAGGTGTGACAAGATAGTTCAGATCCCCAGGCAGTGAAAACAGAACTTGGATTTGCTGGAGGAAAGAAAAGGAATCATTTCAGTCAAAGCTTTGAAAAAGATGACAGTAATTTTTAGAAATAAATACTTACACTTTTTTTTTTTTTTCATTTTTTTTGCAAAGCTTCCATTTACGTAAGAAATGAAGAATTTTAATCTTCTTAGTAAGCACTTGGATTGTTATTTGATTAGTTTATGAAATGAGTATATTGCACAATTCCAATGAAATGGAAACTTTTTCCCATTTCTTTGCTTACTTGTGTCAGTCTCTCTCTCTGGCATGAGCCTCGTTCAGCTCCTGCCAAAGAGCCTCTGCTGATGAATGACATTTGTTCTGTTGTTTAGTCCCAAACTCCCTAACACACTTACGCTGATTATAGACTTCAGAGCCAAGAGATACTGACATACAATCAGAACTACTGAGAGAAGGGGACAAAGTTTTTTTGTTTGTGGTTTGAAGATGCTAAAAAATCCTTCCCAGCCTCATAACTTTGGCAACAGAAATGTAACGGAAGTGGGAAACGTTTACATCTCATTTTTGGATGAGATGAAGATGAGGAGCATTTTCTGCTTCTCACAGCCCAGGCATTTCTGGAGATGTTGCATCAGATGTCTGGGATAATACAGAAGCTGTAGCTGGCAGCCTGTGATGCAGGTCCCTGTCTCTTCTGGAAATAGCATTAAACAAAATATATGGCCTTGGAATTTATATTTTTGGAATAGCAGGTGCTGTGCCATGGGTCAGAAAGAAGGATCTCTTTTAAATCAACAAATGGCCGGAGAAATAATATTGTAACACTGGTGTCCTAGTGAATTCTGTATTTTTACCACAGCATACACGTGTGATGGATCCCTTGTGGCACTCTCTGGGCATCTTCTCAAGTCTTGGGCTGTACAAAATTACCACCAGAACAGCTGGAAAAGCCGAGCATGATTCTCCTTTCCCTGGCTTTGCCCACACTCCATGCCTCTTCTGCTTGTGAGCCTCGGAGTGTGTTAAAACAAGCTGATAGGAGCTGCTGTTCCTGCGTGGCCTTGGATGGGGCCACCAAAGGCCTGAGGTTACCTGTTATCCTGGGAAGATTGCCAATGCATCTGTTGGGAGGTGACTTTGGGGACACATGGAGGGCTCATATTCTGTGATCATCTTCTGTCTAACTTTTGATTTGGTCATGTTTAGAGGCTGCCAGGTTTATAGGTGCCCACTTTCATTCCTGGGTCTCCGTGAGCAGTTGTTGATGCCATGAACCTCTGGTGCTTTGCCCACAGACCTTCAGTGTGGGACTCCCTCTGCTCCTCAGTGGTTATGGCCTTCATGTCCAGAGGAGCAGGCAAATCCCAGTGGTGGGAAGGCAAGGGAAGGGGAGACTGCACCTAGCAACTCATCATTTCTTTTCATAAATGGGGATAAGCAACACAACACTAGTTTTGGATTTTTGCATTTGGTAACTTTTTGGGCAGGGCCCTGTAAAGGCTCTGTTAACAATTTCAGGAGCCGGACTGCGCTGACAGGCCATCTTCACATCTCACCGTTGCTGCCTCCGCTAACCACGAGCAAGAGTTAATCAGCAGTGGAAGGAAGGAGCCTTCTCAGCAGCCCAAACGTGGCACATGCCTTACCTAGTCAGGCTTCACTGCCTCAGTGACATTAATTTGCTTCTGACCTAACGCTCCCAGCGCTACAGTTCAACGTGTTTATTAATTCTAGGAACGAGCTTTCAGATGAATTTTATTGTTGCACTGAGACACAACGAGGTGAAGATATGTGGGTTCTATTCCATTTTCCATATCTATGCCATAAAAGGTTGCATTTGTGCCGCCTGTATTATTTGTGAGCATGTATTAGTGCTTAGCTTAAGGCCTATTGAAATGTCCTGGAAATAAAATAGCCTCATTAAGCTTTGGGGTAGATTTTTAAATTCTGGTTAATTTTTCAAGTCAAGGAGGTTGAAGCAGCAAGGCTTGCCAAAGAACTAGGATCCCTGTGTCATGAAAAGTTTCACTAACCTGGCTCAGAGACATAAAACTACTGGGAGAAATTTCCCAGTGGCTGATCACTCCTGATGTTCATCGACTTCTCACAGGATTCATGGGTTGGTCTATTGTTTTCCATCTCAGGGGATTAGACACATTCCTCAGAAGATGGGCCAGGTTATTATGGAAACAGGTGCCTGGACTGAGTGGAGTAATTTTAGGATGTAGAATAGGAAGTGCCATGTTTCAGTAACAGACAAATTTCTTCTACTTGATATTGACCAGCAGCGGAAAGCTCTGCTTTCAAAGAACGTTTCTTAAATATGAATAAATATTGATTTTTCATTACGAATAAATATCTGCAATCAGACAAGTAAGTCAATATGAGCTACTTTGAAATTAGCCTTGGGAGCTAAACTTTGCTACCCCTGGGTTCATAAGGGAGACTCCATTGCTTCAGTATGAGAGAGATTAATACCCCTGAGAAAGGCTGTTCAGGAGTTTTCTTTCTCACCTTTGCCTGACAGGAAAGAGGATTTTTATAGTTCATTAAAGAGAGTGACCTGTTCCAGGCTCTTAGGCCAAGTCCTCAGAAAAGACAGATTTTAAATCCTTCCCTCAATGAACTCAGCACTAGTTTAGCTCAATCAGCCCAAGGCACTTCACTGCTTTTCAGCAGTGGAGAAAAAGAGGCATTCAGGGCTGTCCCTCACAAGCTGGTGGGTTTTTTTCTTTAAATACAGAATTAATCTAAAATTAATATCCCACATTTGCTAGTTTCAGCTACAGCTACAGTTATTTCCATATACCAGGACAAAGTTTTAAGTCAGGATCTGTATTTTGGGGCTCCTGAAATTCAGATGGGAGATAAATTTGTTTCCCAGACTTCTGGCAGCTGTCTACTGGGCACTGATGACGACTTGTGTTCATCCAGGGCCTGTCTGAAGTTTCAGACAGTGATTACCCTTAGCGTCTAATGAAACCTGAGGAATTAATTAGTCTTTTTTGTGACTCTGCTATCCTGAATTACTTAACCTGGATTCAAGGCAGCCTCATGGGGAGGAATGGGGAATGCAGGGAAAAGGGACGGAAATAGATAATCTGTCAGCTTGTTGTGGTGCCTCCCTTCACCTGGGTTTGAACAAACCCAGGGCAGAGCACAAAGCCTTGCCGAAAACTGCACTTCTCCCTCCTCCTGAGGCTGCCACAGCTGACCCCTCCCCTCACCCAGCACCCCAGGGAGTTGTGCCAGGGTCTGGTTAAGCAGCGCTCAGCGCCGGATCCTGCAGCAGGCTGCGCACGCTGCAGGAGCTACTGCAAATCCCCGGGGCAGAGGCTTCAGTGCATCAAACAGCAGGATGGACGCTGCAGCACCCTCTCCCTGCTCCCCTCCTGCTGGAATTTAACACCCAGCAAACCTCCTCCTCAGCATCTTCACTGCAACCTTGGAAGGAGCGCTCACGGCAGCGGCTCGCTGCAGAGACTGCAGTGCCCTCTGGTTTGCAGGCACTGGGGACGCTGCAAGGAGGCGACACCCTGGGAAAGGAGGATTCATGGGTCTGGTAAAGGGTGGTGGGAGAGGGGGAAAGGCATCCCACTGCCGCTGGAGCAGAGGAACCCAGTGAGGACAGGCAGGTGCTGCAGAAAACATGAGGGCTCACAGCATCCCTCTGAGGAGGGGAGTGCTCTTTTCTCTCTGGCAGCCACCCATGCCCAAAGTGTAATAAACCCACAAAATGGATTATTTTTCTTTAAAAATAGACCATGCCCCCCCACAGGCTCCTTAAATAAATCTCTTGGCCCTGTTCTCTTCAGCTCAAGGTCACCTGGAAGCGCAGTCCTTTCACTACGGCACTGGTATTTCAGCACAAGTGCGGAGAGCGGTGAGCCCCAGGGCTGTGGGCACAGATGTGCTTCCTGACTTTGCCCATCGCAGGTTGCATCTGAGCTAAGCCTGGGGAGTTTTTGGACAACAGTTTGGCTGTCAGTCACAGGGCTCCGAGATTACAAGAGCTGAAGTGCAGTTACAAAGCTTTCTTAAGCCATTAACTGATGTAAATGACATAAATATTCCCCTTTTCCCTCAACAATGGGTGATTTTTTATTTGCTTGAACAAGGAGCTTTTAGTCTACCAGATGGGTCCAGGCTGTATGTCCTCGAGATCTGCTCCTTGGATGAGTTTTCAAAGCTTACAAGGAAACTTCATTTAAATGTGTGGCCTTCAATCTACCCTTGGGTGAAGTATGAAGACAGCAGCTGCACTCCAAGATCTCTTACACCACATGTATTTTCTGCTGTCTGTGCCACTGGGGCTTCAGGAAGGAAGGCATCATCTCCCTATCTTTATTCACTTATTGAAAAATATTGTCAGCACCGTGAAAGCACTTCAGTCTGAAATATCTGAAATGGGCAATATTGCTTACAGAAAACAAATTCTGTTTTAGACACAGAATTGTTCCCACATTATCCTTAGGTCAAGAATGAAGAACCACAAGTTCTTCAGGAATTTAAATTACATAAAATACACAAGCAAACAATGATTGCTTTAGATTTAAATTGGATTACATTCAAATGAAGTTCATGCCCCATCCTGCTGTCTTTACTTACAGGGGTAGTATTTATAAATATATAGTAAAACACATCAATATTCTTGATTGGAACTTATTTTACTAACAAATGACTTCGTTAGCAAGTATTGTTCTTGTCTTCAAAATGTTTCCATTTCCAAAAATCCTCGTACATTTGCAGGAGGGGTAGAAGTGATGGGAAAGCTTTCCAAAACTAAAACCAGCTGAAAAAATAAAGGGATTTTGGCTGATACTGAAAGATTTCTACCCAAACCTGAAAAGATGGCTCTCTACTGGTGGGTCTCAGAGGAGAGACACATTTACTGTTCCCTGAACAGTCTCAGCAAAACCCTTGGGTGCACCATCAGCTTGAGACAGCTCACCTTGAACACTGGCTGCTCGGCCGCTTAGAAGTGTAAAAACACCTTGTGGCGTAGAGTAATTTCTAATGCCTGATCTCACAAGCTTCACAGCATTCCAACCCCTGACTCCCCATTGGGGACATCTCCAGAAGCCACCTACCGGTGCTGAACACACCTTTTGGGGAACGTGCCTCTTGTTCAGACAGTTCCTCTCTGTCACAGGCAGTGCAGGGCCAGGTGTGCTGAGTGTGCAGCACCAGCTCAGTGCCACCATGGGCTGTGCCCTGTGGTTCTTGTCACACTGCAGCTCTGTGAGCCCTGGTGCCTCTTGCTCCCAGCCTGCGTGAGGCATCCCTGCAATGCTCTGGAGGCAGCACTGCTGAAGGTCACTTGTCCTTGGGACAAGCTGTGCTCTCCTACAGAGGACTGGAAAAGCAGCTGATACCCAGAAACTCTCTGGATTTAGGCTCAGGTGAATGAATGCAGATGTGC
Organism: Hirundo rustica; assembly: GCF_015227805.2. Lineage (NCBI taxonomy): Eukaryota > Metazoa > Chordata > Aves > Passeriformes > Hirundinidae > Hirundo > Hirundo rustica. The sequence continues at coordinate 6,690,698 of NC_053452.1, read as the reverse complement.
CTAAATAAATGGGAGTCTTATGAAAGTGAAGAGGTTGGAAGGCAAATCCTGTTTTCTGATGCAAACCAAATGCTGTTTTAATGTTTAGAAGAATCAGATTGGCTGTCACTATACATCCACTGCAAGGAATAATTTATTCCTTCCTTTTGACACGGCTTTTTATAAAGCCTCTGGTCTTAAAGACCCAATGTCACCTCATGTGGGTCCTAGCAAAGGCAGAAAAAGGTTTAGGGATTTAAATGAAAATGGAATTGGAGCTTTCATTGCCAGGCAGCGAAGGAAAATCCTTCTGCCCTCAGCTGTGTGCACACACTCTGCTTGAAATCTGGAGCTGTAGGATATTGACAACAGAACTGTGGGAATATCCAGGCACAGTTCTGGGGAAATCCTCCATTTGCTGAATTCTGTGACTTTTTTGTGACCAGACTGTAATTGCTGTCAAATGTCAGCTTTTAATTTGTTTTTTTGCTGAGTTTACTCTTGCTGTTTGTGTCGTTAGTATGTGAATTGCACTTGTACCAGCTCACTGCTGGGGTTCATCATCCAGCTGCTGAGTGAGAAGGTTGGTTTTGTTTCAACATGTGCTAAGGCCAAAGAAACCTCTCAGCCACGTATGTGTGGACCTTCATATTTGATCCTCAATCTCTGCAGCTCCAGGTGTGCTTTTATGTTTTACATAGATATAAGGCAGTCTGGTTTTCTGCTGTTTCAGGGTATTTTGTGTGCTGTTTTCTTAATTTCTACAGCACTGAATGCTCCCTCTTGCCCCCAGCAGTAATTGCACCTTCATAGCTAGGGATCTGAACATTGAATATTAAGGATTTCAGCAGGAGCCCCCATGTACCTCCATGTTGCAAAGAGTTGCTTCCCAGGAGCCAGGCTGCTGTGGCTAAGAAAGAGTTAATTGTTGCTTATTTTATTAACATGATCAAATTTAATCTTTTGTTGTCCTGTTCAGCAGAGCCCTGTAAATCTCACATGACCCCACAGCACTTACCCAGCTCCTCAACTTCCCAAACCTTTCACCTGCCTTGTGATTGTATCACAATCCTGTGTATCACATCCTGTGATTGTATCACAGCCTATTTCAACATATCCATCCCCCTTAGTGAGAACAATAACCATAGAGGGGAAAAGGGGGACCTCTTTCAAAATGTTTTAAACTCCACCCTTCCAGGGCCAGCATCAGTGGGTTGATGAGATTCAACCAATAGTGATGTGTAGAACCCGGGGAAGGGACAACATTCCCGTAACTAACCAGAAAACTTTATACTCCCAAACACAAATTGAAAGGAAAAGGTTAGAAGCCAAACCAGACCATCTTGCATGCCTTTGCAGGCCTTAATTCCTTCACAAACATGTGCAAACTCAATAAAAAGAACTAGCTAAATAAAAATCCCCACGCAGAGAGAAAGATTTTGATCCTCTGTTAAAACAGTTTGAGCGGAAAGGATTTTGCAGCCTGTCTGTTAATCTGCTGATCACGTGGTTGAAAGCGATGCCCTTGAGGCACTATCAAGCCTGTTGTTGAATTGATTGGTCAATAAAAAAAGAAAGGAGAAAAAAAAAAAAAAGGATAGAAGTTGTGTTCTTGTATTAGTACAGCTAAATCCTCGCCTGCAAGTCTGGGTAATCTTCACTGGAGAAGTGTGCTGGGGCTTTTCTCATTAGTCTGTGAAGGCTGAGATGGACTTCTGAAGAAAGAGAGGCTTCTAAAATCACCCTTCTTCAAATTTGTATTACTGATTCCTGGAAAATGAGTAGCAGCCAGGAATGAGTAGTGAGTGTGAATCAGAAAGAAGCAGTGGCCTTTGAAAACAAGTGAATAAGTTTTGCATGTTTGTTGGCTGCTGTTATGCGTTCCTGTGGCTAACATGGTTTGTTACTTAGCCTAGAAATGGCAGATGCTTTCAGCATTTGACTTGTACCATTCTAAGTGCATTGTAAGCATCCACTGTATCCACCTGACACAGTCGTTCCCAATTTGTTGGTTTTGATACAAGTACTCACCAGCAGAGAATGGTGGATATGACCCAAGGATCTGCCCATTTAATCTTCCAGTTGTGCCCAGTGAAGGAAGCAGCCAGATCTTCTCCCTTCTCTGAACAGGATTTGCAGCACTGCAGGGTTTTGGAAATGGGTCTGGACTGGTCAAGGATCCAGCTTCCCTTCAGGGAGATGAGCTGTTTAACAGCATCAGGATTTGTTGTTATGATGAATCTGTAAAAGAGCCTTGAAATAATAAAATTGAAACTTGTAAAAGGTTTAGTGGTTTAAAATTGAGTTCCCAGCCCTTTTTGTTACATAAACTGCCTTTAAAAAAAGATACTCTGCGGTGTCCTTAAATTGTGCCTGCTGCATTTTATGTACTCACACGTCTATCTGTGTGTCACCTGTGTATAAACAGAGAAGGAGGGGAGCTAAAAACTAAGTAGGGTCCTTTCTTTTTATAACATGGCTGTAGCTATTTCTTTTTTTCTTGAAAGGAAGTAAGCTTTTCAAAGTTCATGAACTCTTCTTCAGCTTTAAATCCTGCTTCCACAGTTTAAGTTCCTAGCAGAGATCATGACACAAAGTAGAGGAGAGAGGAGAAAGGGGTAGGAAGTGGCAGAAAGTGAGCCCTGAGCCAGGACCATGGCAAAGCACGAGACATCCTTGGGGAATACTCAGAGCACCCTCGGAAAGGTCAACCTTTTTCTTTTTGTTTTGCTTGTTCATTTTTAAAGCTCCTTTGCCCCAGAGAAAACCCACTGGCTGTAGTGGGGAGGTGCAGGAAGATTCATTTTGCACAGCAGCTCCTCGAGGGGATGGGCTTTGACTCAGGCCTGCAACTTTGCTATTTTACTGATGGTGCTGCATCTTGACGTGACAGTGCCCTCACCACAGATGGCTGCATGCACAAGGAAAAAAACCCAAGCTGGGAAGTTTCCTTCTTTCTTGCTACCCGCTTCAGATGCTGTGTGATATAACAAACAGAAGGCTGGGTAGACAGAACATGAATAATCAGTGATAACTAAGAATCTCAAAGACAATGAGATAATTTCTTAAATATCTCTTTTTGCTGTCCCCCATAGCTGAAAAAAATTTGTCCTTCAGTTAAAAATCCAATTCTACAAATAACATCATCAGCCCAGTTCCATAATGCTTATATTTTGTCAGCTGCTGATTTGACTCTGACGACTTAATGAAGATTTCTGCTAAAAATATATCAGCCCACTGCTTGAATTGCTTTTACCACCAGGCAGAAATGAAAGGAAAGGTTGTGTATTATAAATATAATGAATAGCTTTGTTTACCACAAATACATGTCAAGAGGGGAAATATTGTCTATTTACATTCCTGATGCCCTCACAGTGTATTTTACTCGCCTATTAAAATATTTATATTTAGCAAGAGCTGCATTAATTGAATTTTCTTCATTTCTGTTGAAGATCTTTACTGGTGTTACACAGCTCAGGGGCAGGGGTAGGTGTGAGTCCTGGGCTGCGGAGAAATCTTGCAAATGCAAACCACGCAGAAAGAAGTGAAATGTCAGCTGAGTGTGCTGACAGCCCATAGCAAACAAACCATCAGGGGAACACCTTATTCCTGTCTATCACTTTGAAATCAAAGTTTTGACAACATTGATGACTACGGGGTTAACTATGTCACTGCCAATCTTTTACATTAAAATACAGAATTATTGTTCTTTTGCCACAAAATCAGCAGCCATTCCACACTAAACTTGTAAATGTACTTCTTAAACTCACGGCTTGTTTTATCCAGTACTAGAAGCATCAGGATGAGTGAAGATGGGATAACACCCATCAGAATGAAGAACTTCACATCTGTTTTAACGGTGAAGTTATTCATTGTTACGTTCAATTAACTTTCTAAAAAATCACTTTCAAATTAAATAGTTACCACAAAATTTCCTCCTGACTTGCAGATTTCCAAAAACTGCCACAGAAATTAGCTCTGCTTTGTGACAGGCCAATGCAAATGTGCTCCCTTTTCTTACTGTAATACTCGTGGGTTTTCTTTCTATCATCCATTTAGCCTAAAAATACATTTTTGCAGTTTGTGGGTTTCCTTTTCATCATCCATTTAGCCTAAAAAAAAAAAAAAAAAAAAAAAAAAAAAAAAAAAAAAAAAAAAAATCCTTTTTCTAGTTCACGAGTTTCCTTTCTATCATCCATTTAGCCTAAAATAATCCTTCTTCAATTTGTGGGTTTCCTTTTCATCATGCATGTAGCCTAAAAATGTCTTTCTTCAGTTGTCAGGCTGCCTTCTTGGATCATGATAAGAAATTTGAGGATGATCTCTACTGGTTTACATTTGCTGCCATTGATTTACTGTGTGTAATACAAGAGTGTGGAACTCTTCTGACGTTTTGCACTGACTTTGCAGAGGCAGAGAAGATGTAGGAAAGGTTGAGGCAATGTGGAACGAGGTCTTTTGAACGACTACTCATTTAATGCTCTCTTGCAGAAGCTCAGCTCCCTTTCTGTGTTGCCACTGGGGCTGCTCCCCTTGGTTTGTGAAGGCACAGAAGGAGACTCCTCACACACAGATCATTAGGGTTTGGAATCTGAGAGGAGATGATTAACTTAAACCAGGAGATATGGAAGAGGTTTGGATGTGTATATGGAGTGAGGGCTGGACCAGGAGCTCTGGCAGTCTTGGCACAACTGTGCAGAGGGAACAGTTTCTTTCTACAGGAACAAAACATGCAACAGGCCTCATGGAGCCTGGTGGGAATGCCCTAGGAAAAATAGCCATGCAGTTTTCTTATTCCTTGCTGTGTCTTGTGTTTAAGATGCCAAGCACTTCTGTTTGGTGTTTCCACACTCACATCTGCCCCTCCACACACTGCTGGCCTCTCCCAGCACCATCTCACTGGCTCATAGCTCCACCTGCAATTCTGACCCCACTAATGGCAGTGGTGACATTTCCTCCAACTTGAAATGGGGCGTGACTTTCACCACTAGCTTCTAAAATTGGCCATTAATCAGATTTAGTGGCTTAGGAGCAGTGTAAAGAAACCCAGGTTGGAATCAAATTGAAGAGAAGCTGACTGCTTGTCATTGCTGCAGTGATGGCCAGTGAATATTTTGAAGACCTGAATGGATTTAGGGTTTGAGCTCTACTGGAAATCATGACACAGTCAGAAATCTCATCCTTCAGCTAGGTTGATGACTTTAGTTTTGCTCCAAGATTCTGGCCTCAGAATGCAAACAGCTTTGTCACAAGTCAAGATGTTTTCTTTAATCCTCTCTACTAATACCTGGATTTCTTGTTCTGAGCCATCAAGATCCAGCTATGCGAATGGCAAGTGAGGTTGTAGGATATTTTGGAGCAGGTATCTCCTGAAAGGACAGGGAAGCACTAAGCCCTTTAAGCAAAACTCATGTTGTCATTTAAGATACCCAGTGAAATGCCAGCCACCCTTTTCCAGAGAAGACTAATTCAAATGGAACTGGCATAACCAAGAGCTGGTAGGATGACAGTCTGCGTACCAGGAAAGGACTGACAGATCTCATCATCAGCTGGGGAATGTTACAAGTCCTGTTTCTGTCCCTCAGAGAGAGAGGAGAAGAGAACAGGGAAGAAGAGAAACTATTTAAGCCACAGGACACTAGCACAGGAACAATCTGCTGTTTCCTAGCTGGGAATCAATTTGTGCTAGAAGTAAAATGTTTTCCAGGTATTGGAGAAGCGATGGTCTGGAGTCAGAACTAGTGGGAACACAATAAGCTTAGTGATTCATAGGACATAGCTTGTTAAATTATAAATGAAGCTACATGAGACAGGGAGCTGCAATAACAGGGAATTTTATTCACAGCATCCTGTTCTGTCCAGGTCTCTGTTGTGCTGCCATTAGATGTGTTGCCCACTCCCCCTAAGAAGGTTTCTTTCTTTCTTTTTTCACCCTCCACCTCTCTGATTGGTTGTTCTCCCTGATGAATAGAACAAACATTTTTGTCTTGAACGTTTTTCTGTTTTGGGGGGGGCGGGGGAAGGAACATGTGTGGGTACATAGGTGTAAAAATGACTGCAAAGAGATAACACATTGAGAGGTTTGTTTTCTTTTAGCAGTAAAAGGGATAGAAAGTCAAGTTTTCATTACTCTGAGGTGACTTTGTTACAAAATGGCTGGTCTGTGCTTTTATTTGCTTGGTGTGGGAGCCTGGTGAAGCGGCCAGCGCGCGTTGGAGGAGCCTCATGGAGCAGCCATGTTGTCAGACAGCTGACGGGACAACACTGACCTGCCTTGTATTGGGGTGGGGTGACAGAGGTGCAGTGTGACAATATGACAGCATGTTCACCAGCATTTATCCCAGTGCCAGGTGTCCTGGACCACAGACAAGGTGCTGGTCCATGCCCTGAAACACCTGCAATTTAGGTAGGACAAAACAAGGGCAAGATAGGAAGGAAGAGAAGGATTTTATCTGTGTTGTGTAGATGGGAGACAGATTCAGTTGTTAAACATGGACAAGCAGTCCCATCAGAGGTATCCAAGACACCTGCAGGGTGCTGACGGATAGAGCCAGCAGCAGGAAACCAAACATCTGCAGCATCTCACACAGCTCTAGAGATCTAGGCAAGGCAAGCAAGCCCTGAGAGTAAAATAAATTGCGTAAGGTGATGCAGGATGACAGAGACAAATTAGGAATTACCCGCCTCTCCTGAATTCAGATTTGCAAGATCTCAGTGCCTGTTTTGTCCAAAGTCACTCCCTGACAAGCCCTCACCAGTAGCCATTACTCTTTACTGAATATCAAGCAAGAATTTGGAGTGAAATTGGTTATTATAACTATACTGTGTCAGCCTGGGCTGTAGAAGTGGGCCTGAAGGCTCGAAGCAAAACGCTGTGGAACAGCAGCAGAAGAGAGATGAGGTGTCTGTGCCTTGAGTTAAGGCTGACAGACCCTACAGAAACACAGCTCCAGCTTTTTGGCTTAATCTGTAACACAAATTTTAAAGGGGTGTTTCTTTGGAAACAAGAATTTTGCTGAAAATCTTGTGGATAAATTAGATCCATGAAATAGGATGTGCTTGAGGATTGAGGTGAACAGTAGACTTTCCTCAAGACTTTCTTTCAAATCTGTTTAGAAATGAAATCTAAATAACGATTCTAACTAATTTTTCATTTTCATTCATTATATTTTATGCCACTGTGTAAAATGTTTAAATAGGATTTTTTGTTGCAGAATTATCTGATTTCTTCTCCCAGTGTTTTCAGATCAGTTAAAATACGGTAAGAGCAAAAGCAGGGCATGTTTAGTTATAGACAGTATTAATTGTGGTAAGCTCTGTGTCAAAGTTCAAGACAACAGAAGTCAAAACATTGGAGCTTGTGAGGGCCATTGCTGAGAGCCCACAATCTATAAAAACCATCTTTCCATCTCCCTTTAATTTCTCACCAGCTGTTGCCTGTCATACTGGCTGTGGGCAGCACACCCATGACTCTCTTTCTGTTGGGAACTGCCTTCCAACACTCCATCCTCAACACAACTTAGGGGGAACCTGCTGGTGTCAGTAATGCACACAGGTAATGCTTTCTAAGCAACCTTTTGCAGCAGGTTCACACTTTTCAAGTAATTTCATTCCCTGCTGGTGTTATCAGGCAGCTCCTGGTCTAGACTGGGCTTTGAGGTTAATGCCAGTGCATTTCCTATAATCCAGCTGCCAGAAGCCCCCGTAGGTGAGGCTTGTGAAGGTGGTGAAAGACGCAGCCAATGTGCTGGACAGGTGAGCTGTAGAGAGCTCCCCACTGGGCAGTGGTAGCTGTTGAGGAGGTCCAGCAGGATAAAGGATGAGTCCTGTGACAGGAGGATCCTGCATAGCCCCAGAGCTGCCTTGTGCCTTGTGACCCCATAGAGGCTGAATACCCCTTGGATGGCACATGGGAAGCCAAATGAGGGGCAACACTGGGGAGCAAGGAAGACCTCCTTCATCTGCAGCTGCACTTCATCTCCCCCTTTGACAGTGTTTCTTCTTCTACCAACAGCTAGGCAATAGCAGCAACCCAAATTCCACCTTTAAATGACCCAACATCCATCCTGAGACACTTGATTCCAAGTCTCTTCTTGGGTTTTATGTGGCTCTACGTACACCACACTACCATGATAATGCTTTCAATCCTACAAGAAAGAGTCACAAAGAGTGGCATTGACCAACTCTGACTTTTTTAGTAAAATACGCCAATGCAGTCATCTTCTGGCTACAAATATCCATGGGAAGAGGAGATGTGTCCTTTAATAACAGGGAGAATGCTTAAAAAAGAACATTTTATTGCTGTGTTGCCTTCACTCTAGTAAATAGCAGCATTTTCATTTTCCTGTATTTATTGCATTGAAGTGTTTTTATCACTGTGAAGCAAATATTTGCTTTCAAAGGTCACTCACTGTATCTCACTTCCTCTGGGGATAGACGTAGGTCTCTCTGAGCCTTCAGTATTACTCCATACGGATTATATAATGTTCTTCTTGGCACTACTGAAATAGTAGATGCAGAATTCAAAATATAATAGGCAATGCCTTTCCATTAGCCAGTCTCTCTTTGTATTTCTCTCTAAAATTGTCTGTTGTGCTTCCCTACGAGCACTGGCATAAGGTACGAGACTGTCTGCAGGGAATTTGATGTAAATGACCCAAGTGCCTGGAGTTACTTGCATTGTGTAGGAGACACAGAGCACAGCCTGGAACATGGTGTACACAGTATTTTGTAGCAATGTTAGGGATTTTTTTCTTCTTTTCAAAGAGCACTGTGGATGTTTGTGTGTGAATCCAGAGGATTTCCTTTTCTGAAATGGAAAAACCAAGGTCCTTGTGAAATTTCGAGACTGAATTTGTGTAGGCAATTACTGCAAGTATAAACACAAATTGAGTGAAGTAGGGTCTGTAACTTCTGTAGCAACCTTTTTTATTATTATTTAATCAAAATTTTAGATTGAAAGAGCTTATTATATTACATCCCAAACTTTGGTTTTCCGGTCTGTCATCTCTGCAGGGACTGTAGGTAAAATAAAATGTAGTTTAAGTTAAAAGTACAGAGTACACTTTGGAGAGTTTATTGCAATTATATTAGAAGTTCCTAAGGCAATCGTAGGATTTTGATACTTGGTTCAAATGAACTTGAATGAGAACAGAATGCAAAATACCAACGAGTACAAAAAATATAAATTCTGCAAGGAATTTATTACCCCCAAGTCCTCAATATTATCTTAGGCCTGTTTCTCTTCTACTTAAACGAGAGCATGTTTCAGTGGGCCTGAGCCAGACCTGACGCTTTTGAAAGTGTGTCTAGTATCAGTAAGAGCAAATTCATTAAGGTTTAACTTTTCTTGACCATTCCTGAAATCATTAATTTTCAATGCTTTAAAACATCAGGAGTTTTAAATAAAAGCTTTTTATAGGTGTTCCTAAGAAACACCATAGAGGGAGAACTGTTTATTTGTACTTTAGAGCAATAATTCCTTTTAAAACATAATCCTTCTCTCTACAAGATTTTTATTGATAACAGGGTTTGTTGTCAGAAATTCATGACACTGGAATGGCATTTCAGTCTAAAAAGGACTTTTCAAAGAAAATTCTATCTCTAATCTGTCCTATTCCACATTATAAATTGCAAAATCTGAAAAAAATTTAAACTCTTTCCCTGCCATCTACAAAATTTACGTAGTTTATCATACTGTGTGCAAATTAGTAACCTTTATTGATTCTTGGGTGCGGTTTTCTGTTAAATAAAGTTAAATCAGCACAGCTGCAGGGCACTTCTGTTTATGACTAAAACTTGATGAAAAATAATTTGTCTGGAAGAATGCTTTTTGCTATTTCTCAATCCATTCTAAGTGCTTTACAAATTCCAAACAATCTCAATAAACCTGTCAAGTTCGATCACTTGCTGCACAACATCTCTCCAGTTACAAGCTCTGACACTTTTTTTAGCTTGATGCAAAATAAGACGCGTCTGTCACTAAGATGCCAGCTGAGGGCTCTAACAAACCAAGAAGGGTAACAAAAAAAAAACCCCACAAGAGAATGGAGTGACAGGACAAGGGACAATGGCTTCAAACTGACAGGCAGTTAGTTTAGATTAAATGTTAGGAAGAAATTATTGACTGTGAGGATGGTGAGTCACTGGAACAGGTTGTCCAAAGAAGCTGTGGATGCCCCATCCCTGGGAGGATTCAAGATCTGGTTGGATGGAACTCTGAGCAACTTGGGATAGTGAAAGGTGTCCCTGTCACTGTGGCAAGGGGTTGGAATGAGATGACCTTTAAGGAACCTTCCAACCCAAACCATTCCATGCTTTTGTGAAAGGCTCTCCACATTGTTCCCTTTTTTTTTTTTTTTTTTTTTTTTTTTTTTTTTTTTTTTTTTTTACCACCCATCACCATCAATGGCTCATAATCAAAAAAATTGTAAGGAAAACATCAAAAGTCAGGCTGGAATCTACCTGATAATGGAATTTTCTGTGCAGTTTTTTATCTGCTGAGACTGACCAACAGTCAATAAATAAATTGCTGTTGTCAGTAGAAGCCCTCATGTCACCTCCACTCACAGGTCTGTAATTATTCAGCTCACACTGAATATGCTTAGAAAATGAAACAAACTCCCTGTTAGCATCCCACCCTCTCACTGATGCATCACCTCCCACTTTACAGCTAGTGAAATGATACCAACAGACACAGCACAGAACCACTTTCCTGCCCCTCAACATCTACATGTATTTACCAATTAGATCAGTCCCAAAGCCCTGAGCAAATTGTCCTGACTTTTGCTAAAGCTCACAAGCTTTGCATGCTACTATTCTGCCTGCTACACAAGTGTAGTGAGAGGTCTAGGCAGAGGAGAATATTTAGATGGTCAAAAACTAGGTCCACAGACTTAATCTTAGTGTTCAGGTACAGAGGCTATGCCAGAAATACTTCAGCTCTGGTTATGACTCAATCTGGGAAAAAAACACAGTATGTGAAGCAGTGACCAGTGCTAGAGCCAGCCTCTGCCAAGTGGGACAAGAGTTTGGAGCACGGTTCTTTACCAAAATAACTTCTTTTTATCCCACCTGAGCATGCTCCATTTGGTGGGCAGGAGCCGTGTCTTCCTGGAGCTGCCACGAAGGGCACCACAAATACAGCAGCAGGGTGGCAGGGTGGGAAGTTTGGGGTGGCCTTGAGAGTATCTCCACACTTTCATGTGTCCTTCCAGAAGAAACCAGTTCCCAGTTTATCTTGTCCTCCTGAATATCCAAGTGCACCAGTTTTTGTAAAGCTCAGTTCCTGCTGTTTGTGAGCATCCTTGCAGTGTCCTATATCAGCGTGAGTATTAGTCATGCAATTAAGCCCTGCCTATGCATCAGCTGGGGCTGCAGATGAGTTGCCTAAGCTTGGTCCTTCACACTGCTGTGACCACACAGCTGGTAGGACCAGGCGGCCTCCTTCTCTAGGAGACTTTTGGGCTCCTACACATGGTGTGACCCATCACAAAATGTCAGCCTCCCTCTGACAAGGATGTGGCGATGTGCTCAGTGATGAAAGTAGAATGTTGTGCCAGTAGCTGCAGGGCTGACTCCTTGAGATGGATTTCTTCCTGCTGTAGCTTCAAAGAGGAAAAGCAACCACGAGTGAGGGCACAGCTAATGTGAAGGCATGAAGGTCACGTATTCCCTCTTAGATAAGAAAACCAGCAAATCTGTTGCTGAAGCTGCAAAGGAAATGCACGGAGCTGTCTGCTTTCCTTACACCTTTCTAAGCAAACAGGGTGTGATCCAGGAAATATAGCTGCCACCCAGCTGTACCGGCTCAGCCCATACTCCTGATGTCCTGATGGAGAGCACCATCAAAGAGAGGAATGGTTTAATCTCCAATATATAGTTACTTCCATTTAAACAGAGTTGTTATTCCTAAAATTTTAGAGCCAAGCTCTGCCCAGACTTATCTTGTTTCATAAAGGCTGTACATATTGCAAAGACAGGACAGAAAACAGCCCCCGGGATCCTGCCTTCTTTCGAGCAGCTTTACTGAAAGGGGCTGCTTTTGTCCTCTTTCTGTAATTGAGCATGATGGCATCTGCTTTATGGCTGTTTGCTTGCAGTCCCCCACAACTTCCCCACCTCCTCTGCACCTGCAATTAGGTTTTCCTGCAATGAACAAATCTAACATTCAGTGAGCAGTAATTTGCAATGTGCCATGCTTGAATCAAGCAAAGAAATAAACTAGTGTTGTTGTTATAAAGATCTGACAGATGGTAGGAGGGCCCGCCTTTCTTAATCAAGTCATGCTCAGTAATCAGAGCTAGCTTGAATTTGTAGCAAAAAAGAAACCCTACCGAAACAAGGATTAATGTGCTACATCCTGACCTCTGGTTAGGACCAGCTCAGGGGTGTCCTTCTGTATCAAGAGGGATAAGGAAGATCAGAACCTGACCCACTTTGTGGAGAAGTTGGAAATACCAGTTAGGTCCTACCGTCACTTCCCCCAAAATGACGAATTCTCATAGGTAGACTTCTCCCAGTCTAGCTGTAAATATTATTTCATGGTCTGAACTACAGCATGGTGGGCAAGTCATTAGTCTATGAAACGACAAAGTTTCATAGTCTTTAATTTAATTGCAAATGCATTAGCTGAGCATCCAGCCCTCCAAGCAATGCAGCGGAAACACAGGACATGAGGGGCATAGGCTTGACCTCCTTCACATTAAGCCTTTTAATCCTAGAGAAGAATGAATAGGTTTCAAGATTGTTTCTGGCAGCAAATGACATCTCCTGGGTGTCCAGCTTCCGTATGAATTGCATTTGAAAGGTTAAGAAAAAAGGAAGGATTTGCTCTCTACTATGTAGGAATTACTATCCAGAATGAGAGTTTGGGTGACGACACTGATGTAATAAAAGCACCTTTGTGGGGCTGACATTTAAGCACGGCTCCTAACCACACCGTTTCTCTTCCTTTTCGCTGTCTTCCAGGCTCACAAAGCAGCTGAGCGCAAATCCTGATCTGCAGCGTCCCCAAACACCCCCACAGCTAAAATGGCGGAAGACGCGGATATGCGCAATGAGTTGGAAGAAATGCAGCGGCGTGCCGACCAGCTCGCTGATGAAGTGAGACCAGTAGCTAAACTGGGAACTTGGGGCTGGGCTTGGTGTGAAACACACAGCCAGAAATAGGAGCTGATCTGCCAAAGGATTTCTAGAGCTCTTTTCCGTCAGCTTTACACTGAAAGCGAATTGGAAATGAAATGAGCTGGGGTAAAAAGTTAATGTTGTGTTTAGTCTTGATTAGGGCATTTATTGATCGCGAGTTTGGTTTAGGTATTAGATTGTGCATCAATTTGACTGGCTTCAGAGCAAAAGGCAGCAATTATATATTTTCTGAGGACTCCTTCGGTTTGTCAAACCTCTTAAATATCAGAAGTCACCAATTGGGTTTCTGGAGAGCCTTAGCTGAAACCCACAGGCTTTATTTTCAAAGTGGAACACCTGCGGTTCTGAGCAGCACCGCCGCAGTGTGTGAGCAAGGGGAGCACAAGCCTTGGAGACTGCAGCTGCCTTGAGGTGTGCTGAGAACTGCTGCATTAGCCATCCATAGAACTGGAGATGGAGAGATCACCAGTGCCCTGCTGATGGCCTGGTTTGGAGAGGAGGGAAAGAGTGCAGGAAAAGTATCATGTCAGCATGAGTCTGCACATTAGCTTTGGAAAGCATAACTTGCCAAATCTCAGTGTTTTTTCCTGTTTTTTCCAGTCCCTTGAGAGCACCCGTCGAATGCTGCAGCTTGTCGAAGAGGTAAGGGCTTGCATTTTATTTGCACTTCTGTGGTGAGCAAAAGTGACGGACAGCCTGATAATGGAAGTTTTTTAAAACTCACATTGCTGGGCCATGGCTTTATGTGCCACTGTCGCTGCTCATCCCTACCCCTCACTAGGGCCATGCAAGACACTGTTCCCTGGTTGCCAAGGCACTGATTTGGTCAAACCTGAGGTTCCACTGAGGCAGGATTCTGGAGATAAATGAAGGAAACAGCCTCTGAAGGTGACCAGGAGTCAGGGACAAGTGGCTGAGTTTGCTGCAGAGCTCTGGAAGCTTCGTGCCAGCACCACTCTCATGTCCACGGCATAATACTGCAAGAGGGAAAGGTGAGAAGGGCCCTTGATCCATTTTCCCAGTCTGCTTTAAATACTTCCCTGTCCATAAACACTTGCAGCTATTTATAGAACATTGGTAAGCACAGAATTTAAATGCTATTTCTTTATGTATCTCTGAAATATTTATCAGGATTTCAAGGCTCACAAGATGTCCTAGATTGACCGCTTTGGAGCTCAGAGTTCTCAGATTTTCCACAGTGCTAAGGAAGGGGACCCCGGCTTGGTCTTCAGAGCTAATACCTGCCTGGAGGGAAAAAAACCAATTCACTCAGGCCGTATTTCACCCTCTCCACAATAAAGGGGTTTAAAAGTTGGAAAAATCTCATCTCAGTTTAGTTTAGAGTGTTTAGCCATCAGGTGGTGGAAAACTTTGCTGCTGCCTGACAGGACGTATTATTTTCAGACACCATGAAAGCCCTGGTGCTGGAGCTGGTGACATTTTTAATCAGGGTCATCAGCAATGACAGTCCCAGTACTCCTGACAACCAGAGGAGTCTCCAGCAGAGAAAACGGGAAGAAAATTACATCAGGTCTCATGTTCAGGGACAAGCACAACCCGAGCCGTAGGCTTTATGGCCTTGAAATCAATCACCACTGTGAAGATCAATGGAGTCCAGTGGAGACAAAATTAAATTTCCATGTACAGACAGACAGATGGGTCACTAAGCATAGTCAGCATCGCTCCTCCTCCACAAACACTTTCAATCAGGGCCCCTTACAGCCAAAACACGCTCTTGTCTCACGAGCAATCTGTCCTTTTTTGCTTCTCAGTTCCCTGGACACACCATTCCTAACCACCACTTTATGTCAGCTCTGTGCTGGATGAAGCTCCTGTTGAAATCAATTCAACAACATGGAAGAGAGTCTCATATGAGTACCCTCACAACACAAGGCAGGAGAGCCTGCTGCCCCAAAATGCCTGAGATCTAAATAGATGAGGCAGATGATGAGTGGGAAGAAGGAGAGGCACAGGAAAGGGAAGTGATTTGCTCGGGGCCAAGCCATCAGTAAATATCAGCCCTGCCTCTCCTGAGCTGTATTTGTGCAGCCTATGCAGTGCTTGAGTCTTCCTAACATATTGAACCAGCATATTGTGAATGCCACTGGAATTTCAGTATTAAAACACAGCAAATGGCAAAGTGGGAGGAGAACTGGGACTGCTGAATTCACCAATGAATTTATGTAGGTCTGTAGCACTTCTTGGAAGAGCTCAGCATCTCTGGACCTGGCATTTATTCAGATGCCACAATATCTTCCTGTCCAAATAGAGAAGTTGCTAAAACTAGCACTGAGTAGTCAAGGGAGTTCTTCTAAAATGAGCTGAGTATTATTTTCACTAACATTGACTACAGGAGACCTTTAAAATTCTTTTGTGGCCTAAACAGCTGGTTGATTATTCCAATCCCCTTTCCTAGGCACTTAAAAAAAAAAAAAAATGCAGCATTTAGAGTGAGAGATTTTATACTGGAAAGACAAATCTTGAGAGTATTTGAAATTGAACTCGCACTGCTCTGATTTAATAAACCTCAAAAATTCAATTAGTCTTCCTCACTTAGCAGAACCTGCCTAGTGGATAGAGATAGGAGCTACTCAGGGAGAGAATGCTTTTTACTGTGTGCTCTTGATACAGCAAATCTGTTATCCTTTCTTAGGAAAAGGATACCTCCATGTTTAAGCATTATTGCTGTGTACATTTGTATGGATTGATGTCATGATGCTGGGGAAATACAGCATAAACAGATTGCCTGGACTCCATCCTAAAGACAGAAGAGTGCTGTTCAACCAAGGAAGCCCTGTAGCCATGTAAGGCCTAATTGCAGATCATAGCTTAGGGACATGTCCTCAAAGGACACACCCTGCTTGCCCCAGAAGGCTATTCAGAGTTTGGAGACTAAGCCCTGATGCTGTTCGCTAGGAAAACCAAGGATGTTGTTGTTTCTTGGTTTTATAACCCAGCTTTGCAAGAAGCTGATTTTTCCAGTCCTAGCACAACAAGGGAAGCAAGGAACTGCCACGGCTTTGCCCCAAGGCGTCTCCATACAGGAATGGCAGATTCCAAAACCCAGTTTGCTGCATGGTGCCCATCGTGCCCAGGCAGTGCAGTTAATCTGCATTGACCAGTGCTGTTTCCAGCCAGTGCTATAAATACCTGTATTTTATGATGAAGCTGTGCAATGTTCAGGCCAAAACATAAAGTAAAAATGAAGTGAAGCAGAACAAGTGAGACTATATACAGTTTGTAGCTGACCTTCTTTTCATGTTCATGCTTTTTACCTCTAAGGCAACATTACGCAATGCAGAATATCACATGCAGGGAGAAAAGCTGAGAGTTTGCTCCCATCTCCCTATGCCACCACCATGGCCTTTAAGGAAAATAATTTTTGGTAGTATGGGGAAAAAAGGATGTTTTGTAGCTATGAAGCAGCAAGGGAAAAAATAACAAAATCAGTAGTGGTAAAAGCTCAGAAGAAAGCACTTAGGAATGTACAGACAAAAGGACTGTTTTGTACATTTAAATCCAGATAGACGTATTTTCTCTCATGTGAGGAGACAGTGGAGTATCGAAGGTGAAATGTTGAGCTGTAAATGTTTGATAATTGATGCTGCCCTACACAGGATACTGAACACACAGAATGCCATTTTACCAGCTGTGAGTTTACCCTGACATTTATTATCACAACCAAATGCTCCTCAGTCTGAGAAACAGAAGAAAAAGTGCTCTATTAATTTAGAATTTGGCCCAAAACTTGTCAAAGCTGATTTGAAAAACCCTTTTGATATTATGAGACCTATTGGAACTATTGAACTATTGGAACAGCGTAATTCCACAAATCTGGCACGAGGGAATGTGATCCATAATTCTGGTCTCACTTCCTCCAGTGCAGGATTAGAACCCTTTGTGTGTGTTAACCAGGGGGTAGCAGATTCACGTGGGCTGAGGATCTGATTTACCAGGCAGAGAGCAGCAGCATGTGGCTCTTTAATCAGGGACACATCGGAGCGTTAACAGGGTGACAGGGAACCTGGAGCAGGAGCAGAGCAAATTCATTATTATGGATGACTAAAAAAATGATTCTTTCACCACATTTTTGTCTTTAGGGTGTTGACAGTTCTCTTTAGTGTCTGTGGGAACCGCTAGCAATGTCAGCCTGTCCTGGTACATAATTGTCTGCATTAATTTGTTCAAAACAAACTCTATAATTTTTGATTAAAGCAAAATTCTTCATCGAAGTGGAAGTTTGTGTGTGTTTTTCACTTAACTGAGAGTGCATATATATGTTTTTCAGGATATCTCCTGAAATGCAGGGAAAGTGATTTCTAGAATTTGGATTCTCTATCTGGTACATCATCCCCTTAAAGTGTTAGGAAAATCTTCCCTCAGGCTAAACCAAATTTGAGTAGCTGCCTTTAGTAGGATAGGACCCAATGCACTTTGTTCCTGGAGGGACTGATGAGCCCTTTGAGAAGTCATTCCAATTGTCTTCCCACTTCTATTTTCATCTTGGGAAATTAAGTTCTGTAGCAGCAATAACAAGAAATGATACAGCAATCCAATTCCCCTCCAAAGTGCTGGGCAAATTTTAGTGAATGTTTTATTGCTGACTTGCTTTAAATGAAGCCCTCAGAAAAAAAAACCCAACCAAACAAACAAAAAACCCAAACCAAAAGCAGCCAAAAGGTTAAAAAAACCCCCAAAACGTTAGAGAAGACTAAGGATAACGTCTATTAAAGCCTCCAAAAGGGTTCCCAGTGACACTGTTAAACTGGCTTCACTGAAGCATTGACAAACTGAATTATCTATGAGTTGAATTAAGCCCAGAGGTTAAAAATCATATATTCTGGTTCTTTGGTTAGTAAATTTCCCAGTGGCCAAATGGAGAACCTGGGCATGGGCTTCATATAAATGATGCAGAACCCAAACCAGTACTGCTTGTTCATTTGCTTTTATTCAAGCATTTAGAGCCTGGATGAAAGACTGAAGGACATAAACTTTCCTAAAATTCATGGGGTCTGTTTCACCTAATGTGATACATTTTTAGGTTGGAAGTGTTGGCCTCCTGCCCTGAAGGTTCATCTCATGTGCAAAATTATTTTATATATTATATATTTTACCAGCTGCAGAATACCTGCATTATGGATAAACAGAGGAACTCCAGGGCTGCCAGTTTAATGCCTCAACATAAGCAATTCATGCTGTGCCATTTTATTCTAAAGAATGTGAGAGGTTGGCTTTGCCATGGCAAAATCCAGTGGTCCAAATTCTCCTCTCAATTACAGTGAGAAGACAAGGAGAGTCAGTTTTTGTTCTCAAAAGAGATGGTTGTTACGGATTAAAGAGCTGGATGAAAGTGGCGTGTGCTCTATGAACTCTGCAGGGTCCTGTGAAAGATGCATTTTTCATCTCTCTGGCCTAACCTAACCTAAGCATTTCACTTTTTTGAGGATTCTTATGTTGTTGCAAACTGAGCAGGATTGACTACACAGGGACTGCAGGGTCTTAAGAGATTCCTCCATTGCACAGGAAGGAAGAAACACTCTAATCCTTGTCAAGGTGGACCTTTAGCACACAATTTCATACTGTGATGGACCCCATGAGTTCTACCCTTTCATGGCTTCCCACACAGGATATCACTGATATTGGTGGATGTGTGTGGGAATCCTTCCCGTGCCCTCAGGACCAGAAAAACCCAAACATAGTCACTGGGACCATGGTGATGAGAGTCTGTCATCAAGGATTCAGGGGCAGAGGCTGTAAAACCTGTCCTTCTGGACTGGCTCTAAACAGGAAAGCTTTCATCACCTCCTGTTACACATTGTCCCAGCAATCAGCTCAAGTGGCATCTGCCCCACTGAGACCAAGGGGAGTTTCTGCAATACTTCTGGTGCAGGAAATGCCAGTGTGTCTGTGTTTGCCCCCTGAACACACTAACTGGGCACATTTCTTCCTCTGTACTCTGTTAATCATCTTTCCAGAGATGCCTCAGTCTGTTGTCACTGGGGGTCAGTCCCCAAGTGTTTCTCTCCTGCTCAGACATCTGGATGATGAACACATTTTTAGAATAGTTCTGTCTTACAGACAGGTTTGGGTTTGAGTTATCTAAAGTATCAGTCATAATGGAAATACTGAGCTTTTCTAAAAGTCTGGACCTATTTTAAATGCATCAATGTGATTTATTTTTTGATTGACTTTACACATGTAATTCTTTTTGTGGAAAAGCTGAAAATTAATGCTTAATAGAAATTTGGAACAGAAGGAGATTGTCACTTGATGTCTGAATCATATCTCATCCTTTTCACTCACCACCTCTTTATTAGCTTCAATATGCTTTGGATTAGACCACAGATGCAGATAATTTTTTTCATTGCACACCCTTTAATATTTTCACATTTTTTGTTAATGCTGTGGCAGGCTGTTTGTAAGAGATACAGTATTGGCTGATAAAATTAAATGGCACTGATGATCAGGTAAATAACAGAAAATTTCACCTCTCTCGCTCTGTGTAAGGATTTGATATGAAATACAAACCATAGGATCTAATTGCTGAGGTAATCTCTCAGCACGTCTTGTTTAGAGGTGGTTTGCTTAGATGTTAAACACAGCAGGAAAAGAAGGTCAGAGAGTTAAAGAGCAGTAAATATTTCTCAGCCTGACTATGTTTGATTCACCAAAAGCCAACAACTATCACAGCACCAACAAAAGGTTTCTGAGTTCAATATTTGGAAGGGTCCCATGTCAGACTGCAACATATTTACTGAAACACAAAGTGACTCAAGACTCAAGCAGCCCTCTTGTGTTTGCATGAGAACGTTTGTTAAAATCTGGGAGGGGTAAAGCCTCCTTGGGTAGCAAGAGCATAGAAAGAGCCAATAAAATACTGTTGCACGAGCAGTGCTTATCAGACCTGCCCCACAGAAAATATAATGAAAGGTGGTTTCTTTATTCTAAACTGACAAACTTAAGATAACCCTTGGACCCTAAGTTTCTGAAGGCTGCAAAAATGAAATCTGGATGGAATGCAAGTAAATGCAGTGTGAACTTGAAGGGAGAGAGAGCAGCGGTGGCTGACTGGTAGGTGGCCGATCTGAGGGCAGCAGGATGCAGCAGACCACGGGGAGAGGCAGGAGGCCTCTTCTGTCCATCTGGCAACTCACACAGGGACTTTTTAAAAAGAGACAGCAAACCAGCCTGCACACATCTGATGTTTTTCCTGGTTTCTGCAGTGATGCAGACATTACTGACAAGAATGGGAGTGCAGGGAGAGGCAGAGAAGAGCACAACAGGAGGTACCTCAGGACTCTCTTGAGCTGAGCAGGATCCTCTGGCAGCGCAGCAGAGAAGCACCAGCTGCACCAGGCAAACAGCCCTGAGCATGGCAGGGTTGGGCTTGTGGCTGAACAAGCGTGGGCTATGGGAGCCTGGGAGTGCCCTGCGAGTGTGGACAGGGCAGCTGATGGCCAGACATCCCTCTCTGCTCCCACAGAAACTGCTGAGCAGTGAGCAGGGCAGCTGGCAAGAAAGATAACATGAAGTCCTTGATTTGCCTCCAGGAGTGGGAGGGTGGCTTGAGAAGCAAGAGGGACTGTCAGGATTTTAGTTTTCTGTTCCTGATGTAGCTGTGCAACTGTGGACATTTCCCTGCCCTCTGCAAAATTGACAGCACCACCACCTTCATGTGTTTCACAGGATCATGGATAGCTTTATGTACATGGCAACAAGTAAATTACTGCTGCACATGTCCAGGTAGCTCTGCTGTCAAGCTGTCAGGCCACAGAAGACTTATTTCACCTGTTATTGACATGCAACAGTCAGGAGATCATTCAGGCCATTAATTATTCACAGATGTTATCACTGCTCCAAGCAGAATGGAGCTGGTTTCCCCTTGTAATTAAAAAGATGTGTGGTATAGCTCAGTACCACAGCACCCAGGAACCAGAGACACCTGATCACGCCCCAGAATAACGCATAATTAAAACTGTACTTGTCAAAGGTGCCCTAGCACTGGCTTAGGCAGGTGGGAGCTGTGAATGGCTCAGCTTTGCTCCTACCCTGTGTCCAGCAAAGGGAGCGGTAAGATTCCCACTAAGCTGTGGGAGCAGAGGCAGACTCAGTGTGTAGGTGTTTTGAAAATCCTACCTTCAAGCTTAATTCAAAGTCCATTAATGCTAAAGGTGTCTGTTGACTGTATTAAAACTTGGCTCAAACCCATATCTATTAGATCACTGAGCCAAAAAATATGGCTTAATCCTATTAAATATTAGCCTGCTTTAAACTGGATTTCCTAAGTAGGTAAGCTCTCTGACTTCTGTCAGCAGCAAGAGCTGTGGGCAAGCCACTGTGCCACCTTTCCAAACATGTTTGTGACATACCTGTTTTCCCTGGGAATTTCCCCTGTGAAATTAACATCCACCTATAATATCAACACCCCCATCCTCCCTTCTCCTGCTTCATTCAGCTTGGAGATGAACCTTCTCTTTTTAGAAATTACTCCTGTGTCAAGTGATTATTTTAATCTCAAGGTTCATGGCTTTGTGCTTTCTGCAGAAGTTCAGTATCCCAACTGAATCCAGAAGGATTGATGGTCCAGTGGAGAGTACCTAGTTACACAGGTTCCAGGCACATAAGGACTTTGGACTGTGCCATCAGCCCCTTGTCATTCCTTTCACTGTTTTTCTTGTGTCTTCCTATGTCCCACACCAAGGGCTGAGTGTTCCCTCACTGATCTCTCTTTCTCTCTCTCTCTCTTCTCCCCCTCTCTCTCCTTACCTTGCTACCACTATTGGGATGTAGAGTAAAGATGCTGGTATCAGGACTTTGGTTATGTTGGATGAGCAAGGAGGTAAGTTCAGATTGCTTCAGTAAGGAAGTATAACCCTTCTCCAAGTGCTGTACTGATTGTGTGCAACCCTGGAAATAAGGGACGGAAAATATGTGTGGTTGTGCGTGACAATCCCAAAACCTCTTTGCCTTTAGCTTTGTTGTCCAACAGAGAAAAATGTTCAACACCTGTATAAGAGTCTGTACTTCTTTTGATTTGCTTACCTTTAATGTCAAAGAGAGCTGCAGGCTGAACTCATCCAAATCACCGTTTGATTTCAGCAAGCTTTGGGTCAAGATCCAGCCACATGATGAGAAGATTTGCCTCTATAAGTGTAAAATCCAGCATTATTTATGCAGGTGCTACATAATTTTCCCACTTAAATCACAAGTGAAAGACATGCAAGAAATGTATCCCAAGAGAAGGTAAAATGGGTTAAGTTCATGTAAGATTCAGTTACTTTTTGTACAGTAGTGAGGCAGTGAGAATGACAGAATTTCAACATTAAAAAGTATTACACAATCAGCTCGTTACAATTGTCCATACAGGAGGTTTCAGACTAAGATTACCTGTCTGTGGATGACAATGACAAAGACAGAGCCTGATATATTCAATACATTTCAGGAAATTACATTTTTGCCTTTCATAATATTACAAAGAAAAGGTAGTTTTCTCTCCCTCTCAATAAAACTAGTAAGTCTCCATTAGCCATAGACCCACAGCCCCAGCAAAATGGTGTCTCAAATAAATCAACAGAGTAGAAATTTTCTGCTACTCTATCAGACCAGCCCCTCAAAGGCCCTTGTTATTATTCACTATGTGGCATGACACAAAATTATTATTAGGAAATGTTTTCTGCAGAGGTAATGCTATATTACTCATCAAACCCGGACAATGATAATAAGCAAGAGTACGGAATTCTTGGGAAATGGACTGCAGAACCCAACAGGCCCTGTCCAGTTTCGATGCCTCTGCCTCCGTGACACTAAAATGAATGAAAAGTAATAACAGGACCTAACTGGAAAGTGTTGGGTTTTTTTTTTTGTTTTGTTTTGTTTTAATGCATGTCTCATTGCTTTCCCCCCACCTCCCCCCTTTAGGGAAAAGAATTTAACTCAACCAAATTTTGTCACATCGATTTGTCTTGACAAGAAAAATATTACAGAGAACATTTTGTTGTCTTCAAAAAATAATTTCAGTAGAAGAACTACCACCGAATACAGAAAACCAGAAATTACTTATGTTGAAACAGATATGGCACCTGTCTAAATAATGTGTTTTGTTTCAGCAGTGGATTATACAGTTGTAATAAATCACAAATATTTTCAAAGAAAGTACGTGAAATACCTAGGTGTGTCTTGCAATGTAATTCACAGGCAGAGCACCACAAACTTTAATGGTTCCTGGGAATGTATGTTTCTGTTCTTTAACTGCTGTATTCTCACAGATTGCTAGGGAAGTTTATTTTGATTTTAGTCCTGAATTTTGTTGGTTTTTAAAATTATTATTTTGGAATCCTACTATTGTTAAAACCCTGTACTCAAAAGTTTTCTGACTGATTCACTCTGTAACTGTGACAGGAAGAATATTCTGGGTGAGCCAAGGAGCTGAGACTGGTCACATTCACCTCACTTGGAGTCCAGGGAGCTCAGTATTAAACCCTTATTGACAGTGTAAACTGAAATGCTTGTTGTACAGTCAGAGATGCAGTTAGTCAATACCTGCAAGAAAGAATCAGAAGGTTTTGAAGCCTCTTTAAATTGGTTATGGTCATGCCTTAAGTGGTTCAGTAAATTTAGCTTATGACTATACAGTGTGGGTTTTTCAAGGAAAACAGCCAAATAGTGTTACCAACCCTGAAAATATTGTAACCTTGTACTATGCTAAATGTTTAATTAAGTTTTCTCTGTTTTAACCATATGTAGGTATAATCATCGCTAATTTTTTTTTATTTCATTTTAGCCATAAAGGACTTACACTTCTGGGCAAAATACGCTAATGATGACTTTGAACCCTCTGTAATTAGTGCAATGTGTGCAGCTCATGGATGTCTCAGCAGATTATCAGATTAAGGAAATAATTTCCTAACACTGCCATGTGATCTTTTTGCAGCTGACTGCACAAGTCACTTAAGATTATTAGGTGTTAAATATACAGAAAACATGACATTGATCTTTCCAGTGGGCGGCAGGCAGAAGATCTAATCTCTGCACTTGCTTCAAGCTCTATTTCTAGGTTTCCTTACAAAATTGCTTGTTTTGAAGTTAAACAGACCTTACATGGAAAAACCTTTCTGAGCCAATTCAACCCAAATACTGCAAAGCAGAGCTGATTTTCTGGTATCAGTAAGCAGAAGTCTCTGGGATCATAAAAGGCAGTAAGTCAAGGTAATTCCACAATGCCGGGTATTTGTACAACAAAGCAGATAGGAGTTTAGATTTCCTGTGTTGGTTTTTCTTCCATCACTAAGAAAGTCTTTCCCAGACCACATGTGCATCCATAATGCTTACGTTTGTTTAATCTGGCCTGGATCCCTTAACTAGTGATTTAAATATAAATATGTATTTAACTCTTTAAACTAAAATACTTGTATTTCACATGAAAAAAAAAAAAAAAAAGCTGCAAAGCATTATTGAGCAATAGCAATTCCTCTGCTTCTTTAAAACCTGTTAACTTAGAAAAATGTTAATATTTGGATGCATTTTGGTTAAAAGCAGACACTAGAAATGAAACTAATAGTACAAAGTGAAGATATGAAGGTAAACTAAAGTGTTAACATAGAAAAGACCCCAGACTGTTAACTCTATATATCCAAAGGAAACTCCTATCACCTGGACATATTAGCAGGGTTAAAGATTTGGACCTTCAAGGGCATTTTTTTTGTGAGGATGTGCTCATGCAGTTTACTGCAGAAGAATTTTGTTCCTGTATTCCAAATGAGGTGGAGGGGAGAAACTTTTCCAATAACAACAGTAGCAGAACAGTCATTTTTCATCCAAGACAAGATAGAGGAATAGCCACAACTTTGATAAAATACAAAGAAACTGTCAGTGCAATTGGAATTTTCTCCTTGCACCACGAATGCATGACCAGCAATGCCAATGAACTTTGGGAGCAGATTAATCTATCCAGCAGATCTTACTCCAGACAAAGCTTATAAAGGAGATAAAACTAGGAAATAACTGGACAATCCCACAAACAAAAGCACTGGCACCATTTGATGGCTCACGTGCTAGCTGACCTCCACAGCTTTTGCCGGAGTAGTGAGTTTGGCAGTTTTGTGTGTTATGGCTAATTAGCAAAATAAAACGGGACTAACAACTACTCCAGTTTTCACAGGGAAGATGGTATTAATTATGCTGAAATCGTAGCACAGAACAGAACAAAAGACAAATGAACCCACACAAAGCAGGTTGTGCCTTTGTCTACTGTTACTTTTAAGCACAGCTACACGTGGGCTCACAGCTCTCCCCTCCAGCTTTCTTCCATTGGTACCTGTGCCCAGCAGTGCCTTTCAGAGCACAGCTAGGTCAGAGCTCAGGTTTTCTGAAAAGACTCTCCCAGAAACATACTACACTCCAATATGATTCTCCTTCACGGAAAATGGGATGATGGCGTAGCATTGGAAATAGTTAATCTGCTGAGTCAAATTAAACCCTCTTGCATGCAATTATGATTACAATGTGTTCTTAAGATGTCCTTTTGCTTTTCTTCCTTTTTTCTCTAATTAAAGTTGTCCTTGGGGGAAATTGCTTCACTTACACAATACTCCAGGCAAAGGAGCAAGTTCCAATCTCCTCAGGCATTTAACTGGCATTCAGGCACAGGCCCCACATCCTGGACATCAGTGAAAGAATATTTGTTACAAATTACAGATGGGGATGCAAAAGTGGAGCAACACCACACTTGCTCTGTGCTGGTCCTGCCACCAATGCCTTGTAAGATGCTTTTGTGGCTGTTTTTGCCCAGGACACCACCGGAGCAGCTGAGGGATGTCCTTGCTATAACTTCCCTGACCCAGCCACTTAGCCAGATCAGTCACAGGATGAGGAATTGCCAGGATGTTGTGGGAGATCCTGGCAAAAACCCACTGGCAAACGGCCACAGTGCTATGATAAAACTAACAGGACTAGCTTATGATTTCTCAGTTACCTTACAGAAGTAACTCACAAGTATAATGATACAGGTAAAAACACTATTCTTGTTTATGCCTTAAGATAAGCCATTAGTTTGCTGTAAGATCTGGAAGAAGATTTATGGTCACTACCTTGAAATGAAAGTGATGTTCTGACATCAAAATACAAAAAGGGTCGCAGAGTTTTCCAGAGGGGAAAAAAAAGAAGGAAGTCACAATGAAACATATCTCTGATGTGTATTCTGCTTCTAGACAGCACCAGTTCTCTTAGGTATATATCATACTTAAACATATAGATGCAGTTTATTCAAATAATATTCCAACAACTGTGAAATGTTCAAACTCTGACCTTGAAGAGCTTCTCTAAATGGAATACAAAAGACATTATCTCTTGTAGGTGTCAATTTCTGTAGGTTCATGGCAGTATATGCCAACAAACTGTCTTCCCTAAAACCTTTAATACAGCACAGAATGCTGGAATTGGGAAGATCTATGGAAAGAGACATTAAATTAACCTCTTGATAGCCATCTGATTTCCTCCTGGAAGAGATTCATTCTGGGCTGCAGTTTAATAGCACTTATACCAAAACAAATCCAGTGCAACCCCATTAAGTTAATTCCACTATAATATTTATGCCTCAGTAATTGTGGTTAGACTCATGAATGTATTTCCTTGCCTGTGGGACCAGATCTTTGACAGGTATAAATTGGTGTTGCTCTACAAAGCCAGCACAACTACATTGATTCAAACCAGTTAACAATCCAGCCCACGACATTAACAACTAGCAAGTAGTTTTAGGACCAGCAGACAGCTGTCTAGACTTCTGGGCTACAGATATGATGTGGGTTTTTTTACACTGATGAGGTTTCCTTTAATGGAAGATAAATCAGTTGTGGCTCCCTTTCCTATTCAGCAATAGCCCAGGCATCAAACACAAATGCTGAAGTAGGATAAATAAAGTCAGAATTCTAGAGAGGGCTGTAATTTAAATGCAAGTCTTTGAGTTGTGTAAAATATACACTTCAATAAGCAGTCATTTATTTGGGCAGAACAGAAAAAAAGATAAAGAAAGTTCAAAAGGACCTATTACATACATGGATTTAGAGAATGTGCATCTGTGCAAGGAGAATTGCTTCCACTGAAAGCCATCAGTGGCACCAGATCTAGGACTGACTCATGCAGTGTTAACCCAGCTTTTGCTGCTGGACAGAGAAGCATTAGCAGGAAAACCAATGGAAGAAAGATCAGAAAAATCAGATCTCACCCCCCCCAAGTGTCAAAATGCACATGTGAGCACAGCCATCTCTTAATTGAGAAGGGGCTCTGCAATTGCTCAGAAGCTCTTGGAAGCAGGAGCTGGGAGCTTGTGACAGAAGTGCAGCAGATCACATCATGCTGCATGAACCGGTGTCAAAGCCAGCTCACACCCCCACAGCTGCTCCCAGAGTGAGAGCCAGCATTGCCCAACCACGCAGCAGCAGGCAGGACCTGGGGTTAGTGAGGAGCAGAAGCACAAGGAGGGGTGTCCCCTTCTACCACAGACTCACTTTTCTGATGAGAACGACAATCTGTGCCTACGGACACAAACCAAAGCTTCTGCTGAAGCCTAAATCACAATGTGCATTAAGACAATCCAACCTTGCATTTCTGGTTCTCGGCTCAGCATTTTGTCTGGCAGAACCTGTGCAGTACCTCTCTCAGGTTTCCTTCTTGGTTTCCCAATCCTTTGTTTACACAGTGTGTGCCCCTTTTAGAGGGCAACACCAGGTAACTCTGATCCTCTAAATATATCCTTGGATGTGGGATCAATGACTCCCTTGATATCAGGAGAGAGGTCCATCCAGCTGAGGAGAATGAGAACTGAGAGCAGAAGAGCAAATGAGCCTCACCATACCAACATGGCACCTCTCCTTCCCAAAGCCCAGTGTCATGCAAAAATTAAACAAAGAGCACAAGTTCAATACATGAATTATTCCAGCTTGAATAATTTAGCCTATGATTTTCTAGGCCCTCGAGGGGTGAGGTTCCTGTTTCCCATTAAAATTAACTAAATAAAATTAATTTTAATGGGAACTGGGTATTTAAGCCCTCAGAAAGCTTTGAAAAGCTAAACCTCAATTGCTGTTAGAAACTCAAGTAAGAAATTAGGCTTCTTCATGTTCTCAAAGAAGAGGAGCTTTTTACTGATGTCAATAAGCATATGATTTTTCTTCTAAAATTTTCTTCTTCTTCTTTTCTCTGTTTTTTTTTTCTGGATAGGACTCAGTTAATGTCAGGGATGACATTAAATTCCTTCTATAACCAGTGTTAGTTGTTTCCTCTACAGTCTAATTCAGTGTTTTTCTATTCCATATGGGGAATAGGGATATATTTGTGTTTGACTGGGATTGCTTTACTTTTCCTCGTTAGGTAGAGTCACGATTTTTAATGGATTGAAATGCTATTCCAAGTAACTTTCTGATTCTGGGTAGTATCTGAGTCCATCCTTTGGGAACAAATGGTGTAAAATGTAAATCCCACTTAAAATGCTCCCCCTACCACAGACTCCACAAAAGACCCTTGATCCCATTGGACCAATATTTTTTTACTTCAGCGGAGAATCTGTTCCTACACTTTTATGTCATGGCATTCTGTTCCTCTAGGACACTTCCCCCGTCACTAAAAGGGAGAAAAATTAACACATTAAGTTATTCTGAGCCACCAAGTCACTTAGAAAACCAAGTCACTAAGAAAACCTATCAGCCTTAGGTGGAAATATGCCAAATTCTGTTTAATGCCAGCAGAGAGACAGGGTCTATATGTGGCTGGTTTCTGGGCCTGGTGCTTCTTAGCTTGCCCTGGAGCAAAGCAGAAGTGACCCCACTGAAAACACGAGTCTTCACCCAATGCCTGTTCCCATAAGATTGCTTGGGGCCAGAGACATGGAATACCACAGCCGGTGACCCTCTCCCAGAGAGCATCAGGCTCCCAGAGTGGTTTCAGTTTTCCCAAGTTCACTGAGGTTACTCCTGATTTGCAGCACCCACCCTGGAAAGAAAACCAGCCCTGAGGCCACACTCAGCCTAGAGATCAATATCCAACTCTAGCCAAAGTGGCAGGTCTCAGTTTCCTCAGCCTCTGGAAGAAAGGGCACCTCAACACAGGCCCTTAACAGCTCACTCCATCACTACTACTGTTAACTACCAGCTCTCTCACTCACTAACCAAAGCAATTGTGCTGCCCAAACCCACCTAACTCCAAGGCATTTGTAAGTGTAAGTAACCAAAGTGTTTTCCATGGAAGGACATCTTTTCTCTAATATTAGCAAACATAAATGCAAAATAATAACATATTCTTTCTCCTGGGTGTCTGTGTCTTAGTAAGTTGATGTATTGCATTATGTTTCTGGACCTTGAACTTTATAACCCTTCCTTTCTACATCATTACATCTTGTTAATATTAATATATTTCAAATAAAATTCTCCTTCGTTTTACTCTTCCCATACTAATAAAAAAAAAAATTTTCAGCATCCAATGCAGCATTCATCCTCTCAGCAATGCATCAGCTCAGATTAATGCATTGTAATGTCATTATTAACTCAGTTCTACATGGTCATTTTTCATGTTCTGTTGAAGACAAAATCAAACAAACAAAAATACAATTCATTCCACACTGTCATCCCTTTGTCCTGACCAGAACAACTCGATCGTGTTGAAGAAGGCATGAACCATATCAACCAAGACATGAAGGAGGCCGAGAAAAATTTAAAAGATTTAGGGAAATGCTGTGGCCTTTTCATATGTCCTTGTAACAAGTAGGTACTGGGTACCGGCTCTGCTATGTGGTGTCCAGTTTTTTGTCACAGTGAATGTCTGAAGTTTTTGTCTTTTTTTTCTTTGTCCTTTTCCATCTGCTTCATTCTGTGGGGATAAAATACTTGTGTTTAATCAGAACAACTGGAACGCATCGAAGAGGGAATGGACCAAATCAATAAGGACATGAAAGAAGCAGAAAAGAATTTGACGGACCTAGGAAAATTCTGTGGTCTTTGTGTCTGTCCATGTAACAAGTAGGTGCTGCCTGCCTCATCTCTTTGAGCACTTAAGGCTGATCCCAAAGGCCTTGTGAAGCTCATCCTTGCTAGGCACATGGACAGGATGAGCATGTGGCATGCAGAAAGAACGATTCTGGTTCAAATGCATTCATTTCATAGCATAGACTACTGACTGGGAATTACTGTAGATGCATTAAAATCAGGCATACTGCAGTGAAAGCTTCACTGTTGACACCTTTTAATGGTAAAAGTTTCAACATTTTACACAAAGTGTACTGAGTGGTTCCATTTTCTAGTGACCAAAAACACAGGGGCTACCTTATTCCTGGACAGTCCAAATTTTGAAACATATTTTCACGGACAAGCTTCATAAACAAAAGAGCTGAAAAAATGCAGAAGAAGTCGTACTAAACATTGCTCAAAATTGTGGATGAAAATCACACCTTTTTTTGTTGTTCAACAGAAATAGTCCTTGATGAGACCTTGAAAGAGATGTGACGTTTCATAATTGGAACCCAACTTGAAATGGTTTTCATCCTGCCACAGGCAAAAAAAAATTGAGAAAACCTCACTCAACATGCCAAATTTCTCTCATTTGGGTAGCACGTACACTAAGCAGAAATGTTGAAATGCATTGAATTTGCTTGCATGCCATCACACTTGAACGAAACCGTCCTCCAAGTAATGCCAAGCTTGTTTTAAATGCCAAATGAAAATGTGATGTGCGGTTATGTGGGTGTAGGAAATTGGGGACCAACCTTGAAGTCCTTGAAGAATGGCAAATCCAGCATGCAGTGAGTAGGCATGAAACCAGGTTGCAGTGAAAACATTGGTTGGCCAGAGATTGTGCAGGAAACAACGTAGAGAGTAGTGTTGCTGTAGCAATAAATTCCCTTTCTGTGTGAACTTTTTTCACAGCGAAAGCCTGATCCTACCCTGATTATCAAGACCAAAAGGATAGAAAGCTGTCAAAGGATTCATGGGGTATTTTGCCAAAAATCAGAAGAGCAGGACTGGGGTTTTGCCTTATCAGTCACATTTATTTTGAAGTTAATTCCCTTGGGACACAATGCAGATACCACCTCAGGTTTTTTAAAAAATCTATTTTGCTTCTTTGTACCAAGCCCTTTTTGGGGTAAACATTTTGCCCAGAATTATTATTGCCTTGATGTAGGATAGGAGAGGGAGCAGGAGGAAAGGGAAGAGCAGCATACACCCCTTTTGCAAGGCGTATGAGCTCTGACAGGCTGTAGCCCTTGCTGCCCTGCACCAGAGGACCTGGTGCACAAGAGCTGCAAGTACAAACGCAGCAGAAACTTTACATCTCCTACACTGTACAAGCTGTAAAAGCTCAGAACTGACAGCCAGACATGACATCAACGGGATTAACACCGGGCAAGTGGCACTAAAACCTTTGCCACTTTGCTACAGCTGCAGCATCATGCTGCAAGAACAGAATGATTCTGCAGGTGATGGAGGGAGCATAAATTTGTAAAGGTGCCTCTTCCCTTCTCTAAGGCATTCTGACCCTACAGTCATATTTCAGAGAGCAGCATTGCTAACCAATGCTCAGAGGATGGACAAAGAATGGTTTTAGAGATTGTTCCCTGAGTCACTAAGCCAGGACTCCACTGGTACAGATATAATGTTCTGAGGAGTGGAGTGTGGGAGACAGAGAAGTCCATACCGTTCTGGGCATCAGAATCACCATGATCCCCTAAAGCTCTTCCAGCTGGTGGGAGATGAATGGCATATATTTCTAAAAAGATTAACCACCTCACAAGTAATTCTACCCTGATATACAGTGAAAGTTCTCGGAGCCTTAAAAATATGTTAAGTTTGATCCTATATTTTTAGGAGACCCAAAATGCCCATGGCATGGAACTTTCACCTGGTTGCAATTCAAAAGGACAACTGCTATTGACCATGAGCAGATCCAAGCTCCATCTGTTGAGTTTAATTGGAAGTCCATAAGAAAACAAGCAATCAGATTCTGGGTGTAGAAAATAATTTACCTCAAACACAGAAACTGTCTCACAAAGTTGCACAGGTCTAAAGAACAGGTAAAACCCTGTAATGTATCTGCAGCAAGATAATTACTTTCATTCGTTTCTAGAAATGCCAAAGCTGATGTATAGTTTCAGATAACTAAAATTAAACAAGCCAACCATCATATTTTTAAATTTCACAAACTTTAATGGGAAATAAGCAACAGAACAGATGAGTAGGAAAGATCCTCTTTTAGTCTATATTTTAATTCTATATTGGATCATACAACACATCTTCAGGCTCATTTAAAACTGAGCTGCTTCAGGAGGCATGGAGAGAACATAACACCAGAGATGGGTTTGTCATGTCCTTTCCCAAATCTCCCAGAAGCACATTCAGTTCCTCACCCAAAACCCAAGCCACAGGGCTGTTCATAGGACTGATTGGAGCTGATCAAGGAACAGGGAAAGCACAGAGATTTGCAGTTCCCAGTGGTTTTCTTGGAAATGGCCCCATTTCTGGAATAAAATCAAGAGCTTATACCTGTGGACCTCAAACCCTGACATTCCCCTGTTAAAATGATCAATTTTGTCAGGTGACCCCAATGACAGCAGTTCTAAATAGGCTGCACATGTCAATCTGATACTCTAGGGGTGCCTGGATTTTAATTTTCTATCCGCGCAGCTCAGTCAAAAATGGCTCTCTGAAGGTTAATATAACTGCCACAAAATAGAGATATAAAAAGTTCCTAGGCTATTTTTGAAGTCCTGTGGTTTAAAACTCCTGAAGGAAGTGATGATCCATTTTTTCCTGTGTCTTGCTTATTGTGAAGGCTGTTACTGCTGATGCATTGAGGGTATGATGAACTATTGGGGCAACTGTGCTTAGTGAGAATGCTTTACTTCTTATTCATGCCTGTAGCTGGTGCATGAAGAAAAACGTAGAGAAATTTCCCTTTCTGATGCTAGATTGCTCGTATTTTTTATTTTCTCCTGCACTCATTTCACTCTGCCTATTTTACTTTTTGTCTCTGTGGACAAAGGTTTGTACATCAACTGTCGATGTATGATGACTATTTTCAAGTACCGATATATTATTTGAAAAATCTGATGAGCCCTATGATAAAATTATCCCCAAATCATCTTGGGAAAGGTCAGTGGCTTTAAATGCCTATTATGCCACATACATATTGAAAAATATAATCAGAAGCCAAATGTTCTGCATGGTAAAATGTTAAATTGTAGCCAAATCTGTTTTTCTCTGAGAGGGTGTGTTGCTGTGATGTGATGTACACACTATACTTGGCAGTTCTGTTTTTATGTCTGTCTGCCAGTATGTCCTCTGTGTTTGATGTCAAAACATATGTGTCACTGAAATGAAAAAATGTTTTCTACTTATCTGTATTTCTTCTCTCTTTTTTTTTTTTTTTTTTTTTTTTTTTTTTTTTTTTTTTTTTCTTTTTTTTCTCCTTCTTTTTCCTTCTTTCTGGAAACTAAGTCAACATCCAAAAACCTGTGTGCAATGTTGTAGACCTGACAATTGCAATTCACCCTATTGGAAACTAAACCTCTGACCATCACTGTTGTGGCAGTAAAGAAAAAAAATAAGCAAAAATCCCACCCCCTCCTTTTATTCAGGGTTATGATATATCGGTATACCACCAATGACCCTCTATCTGAAAACTCATTTGCTTGATTCAGCTCTTAGCTTGGAGACGTAAAGAGTTTTGCGTTTGTCCTTGTGCACGTGGGGCTCTGTTACTCATCATCTTTTTCGCATAGGCTTAAATCAAGCGATGCTTACAAAAAGGCCTGGGGCAATAATCAGGATGGTGTTGTAGCCAGCCAGCCTGCACGTGTCGTAGATGAACGGGAGCAGATGGCCATCAGTGGTGGCTTTATCCGCAGGTGAGCCTTTTTATCCGCAGTTTTCTCTCTGTTCTCCTTGTCACTGATATATTTAGATTTCTTCCATATGGTCATGAGTTCTGTGGTGCTCATTAACTCCCTCAGAGGTGCTGGGTATTATGATGGAGCCAGGGTTTTCCACCAAGTGGTGCTCAGATTCAGATTGACGGTGATTAAGACACATCCCAAAGGTTCACTGCATCCAGGGACTTCTTCTGGTCCTGAGGGTCACCTGAGCTCTAGTGCAAAGGATGGTGACCCTGATGGAAATCCTGGAAGTAAGGCACTTGGCCCTGAGAACCAGAAGATGCTTGAAAACACAAGCCCAAACCTTTCTTTTTGAGACTGCCCAGATCTAGGCAATAATAAACTAGAAATAAAGTCTAGTTATTTATTTCACAGCAGCACTGTGAGGGTGCAGACAGCCATGGCCAGCCAGCACTCTCCTCGGCACTCCAGCTCCCTGTGTGAACACTTTTCCTGGGGGCCTTATTATGGGTCTCACTAATGACACTTGTTAAATGCCTTAGAAATGAAGCGTCAGATAAATACTAGTTTATTGCCATTATGTCTCAAGGCATGTAGCGCCCATTAACCATCCTTGCCAGAAGATGTACCAAAGCATCCAGCAGCCCTCCCTTTCTTTTCAACAACAAAAAATCCTCAGGCTTCCTGCCAAAGCACCGAGCCAAGCACAGAACTTGAAGAACCTTTTAAACTAGAGGTGTACCCCTC
The DNA here is from genome assembly GCF_015227805.2 of Hirundo rustica. NCBI lineage: Eukaryota > Metazoa > Chordata > Aves > Passeriformes > Hirundinidae > Hirundo > Hirundo rustica. The sequence goes on along the minus strand of NC_053452.1, from coordinate 6,655,954 downwards.
CCCTGCTGGTGAGTATCCTCAAAACCTCACTGCATGGGGAATGACGCCCCATTCCTCAGCTGCTGGGAAGCCACAGCTATGGATTAACAAAGTGGGAATCCCTGGGCTCTAAAATCAAAGCCGGTTTGATCCACACAGCTGTATTAAAGGCAACCCCACTGCAAACTTCTCACAACACACAGGGATCCAGCACAAAGTACCCACTGATGACAGAGCTTATGGGACATGTATTTAGATGACAATGCTATCAGCATGAATAACAGCATACCAGTAGGCAAAGCTTTCATCTCTGAAGATTAAGGACACTAGATTAATAAATAATTATCTTCCCAAAAAGTATTATCCACTAATTTTTTTTGGCCGCTGTGATAAAGGAAAATCAGTGTGATAAAAACAATGCTGTCATGCAATCTGGGGCGTGGGATGAAGTTGCCATTTAAGTTTGATGGGTCTGCCATTCTTTTTTTTTTTTTTTTTTTTTTTTAAATTTCTGGATGGTGGCCCCACCGAAATGAAGTCTGGGGCATGATAGCAGAATAGCAGAGAAGGAATTTATGCTGCACCATAATTGTTCTGCAAATAGCCTGGAGCACTCTTTGGGCACCTACAGGAACACAAATTGCACAAGAGGCTCAAAGTAGAAGTTTTCTGAGTGGGACCCATGGACCTTGCTTTTCCCAGCATCATTCACCACATGCCTCTTCAGTCACTAGAGAGTTGAACTGGGCCTTGGCTCAAGCACAAGTTTTTCCTTCCAAAAAGCAAGTAACTGCAAAAGATGGTGCTAAGAATGAGAGAAATGATCTTTATTAAAGCCAGTAAATCTGAGATAAGCTGTTTCTGTCTTTCATCAGAAACAGAGTTAATTAAATAGGATGTTAGGTCAGGATTTTCACAGCTGAATCACCTCTTCCCCAATATGTCTGTGAGCCCCAAGCACACAAGGACTGGACAGTATTCCTTAGCTACCTGCGGTTCAAGGAGGGGAGTTGATCTCGCTGTAATTCCACCACCTTCCAGCACTTTTCAAGAACACACAGTTCTGAATGGAGCACCCTTTCATTCTTTGGGAAGGATGATCAGTGCAGAGAGGTGCAGAACGTGGTATAGGCAAGCTGAGACAATAACACTTTTACTAACAGCAGACATGAGCAATATAAACAGAGCACAGATAACCCAGACAATTGAGCCCAACATCCAAAATATAAGCACGCAAAAATTTTTCAGGTTATCTACTCATTAACCCTTTTTGTTCAAAGCTGAGCACAGCAGCTTGCTCCTCAGGTGACAAGCGATGGAGGATACAGTGGATATTTTGGGCAAATCACAATTTCAGGGGGAATCTCCTGCCTCTGCTTTAAAGAATTGGTTTTTTGCTCCCAGGGTAACAAACGATGCCCGGGAAAATGAAATGGATGAGAACCTCGAGCAGGTCAGCGGCATCATTGGCAACTTACGTCACATGGCCTTGGACATGGGCAACGAGATCGACACACAGAACCGCCAGATTGACAGGATCATGGAGAAGGTAAGAGCTGTCATTTCCACAAGGACCTCAAAAGGGCCTCTGTTTTCCCTTCTCCAAGCACAGGCCTGGAAAGGATGAGGGGCAGAAATAGCTTCTCTCTTCTCCCTCCAAATCCTTGGGCCAAAGCAGAGCTCACTGCTGTGAATTTGCACCTCCAGTGCAGGCTGGGCTGAACCCTTGCTGTTGAGTTTGCCACACAACTGCAAGGGGACTCCTTAGCAGACATTAAGACTCCTTCTGCAATAGCTCTGAAAAGGACAAGTCCCCTGAGCTATGCTGAATTGTGCTTGGATCTGACTGCCCTGGCACTTCCTGGAAAGTTTTAAATCCTCCTCGGCTTTTCCTTCCATGGGAACTCCATGAGCGGCTCAGGATTAGATCACCTGCTTGGAGCACCGGTCCCCAAAGAAAGATGGGGTTTTATTAAGCAAAGCTTTTCCATATGGCAACAGTGCGGCCAGTTTTGTTGTGGTGCTTATAATAACATTAGGACAGAGATCTACCTGCTCTCTTGGAGGAGGCTGTATATATATATATATTTATACATAATTGGGCCCCACATGGCCCCAGTGGAATACAAAAGCTCAGCATTAGCTCTGCAAAATTACCATCTAAAAAAGCAGGGAGCACCGTTCCAGTGCCAGACCTGCACTGCAGATTTCTGAAGCAGAGAGCAGCCCCCTCTGAGCCTGGCTGCCATCCTCAGATCCCAAGATCTGCTAGCCATCTGCATTGGTACTGGCAGAGCTCCAGGCACAGGCAGGCTGAAGTGACATAAGAGGCTAGATCTTCATCTGGTGTAAAATCAACACAACGCTCCACTTCCGCTGAGATTTACACAGCCTGAGGATCTAACCCAAGGACTTACATGTGGTGCTTAGAGTTAATTCTGACCTCAAGAGGTAGAGCTGGTGCTCTTGAGCCTTCTTACACACGCACGCCTCCTCACACAAGCAGGATGCCCAGGCCTGTTTTTGTGTCAGTTAATTATATCAGAGCCTAGTAATAAAAAAATTAAGGAAAATACTGCACTGAGGGATTCACTCCAAGAGCTTTCCTTATTGGAGATAGATTCTGGAGAGAACTGGGTGGAGTGTATGTTGTCTGAAGGGTGGGAAGATCATCCCTGACAGAGAGGCAGCCATCTGGCACTGTAGAGCACATGGCTTTGCGTTGGTCAAAAGTCTTCCTTTAGAAAGCTGCATCTATTTGTTTGACTGTATAGGAAAATGCACAGTGTTACTGGGATGCCATTATGCACTGTTTCATATTTCTGAGAAAACGAAGAGCATTGGGAGAGTGATTTACTCCTGCTATTCATATGCAAAGAACTAGAAAGCAGCACATCTCTCTATGGTTTGCGAAGGGACAAGGAGTTTATACAGGCTACACCATGAGTATCTTTAAATAAGAAGCCTATGACATGCATTATTTTCTCAAAGCAATGAGAACATTCTCTATTGTGTTCCCACCTCCCCTGCTCATGTCACAGTGGCAGGAGGTGTGCCCTGTGGATGGAAATCAGTGGCATTCTACCCATGCCTGCAGGATCCTATCCCAAAATACAGCAAGCCCAACCAGCTCAGGCTTGCAAACATCTGGATTTTGAGAACATTGACCAAGCCCTCTGTGCACATAAAGCACATGGCCAAATCTCTAACAGTGCATGCTGAGAGCAGTGAGCTGAGGGACCTTCCACAGCTCTGTGGTCTTCTTACAGGCTTTGGCATTTCGTATAGCAATGGCAAAATAACACTGGCAGTTAATGGATTCATAAAATCACCCGGGGCCTCGGCTAAGGAACAGTGCCACATTTGTGAAAGATGGATTTGCATCGCACACAGAGGAGTCGTCATGAGAGCAGCACAAAAATAAGACAGTCTCCAGTCTTAGTGAAAAAAAAGCCAAATTTCTCTGAGTAAGGACACACAGTAATGAGGTATTAGAAAAAGGAACACAATGTTTTAGTAAAACCCTCTATAAAAGACAGAAATTATGGTTAGCTGGGTAACAGTGAAACCATTGCACACACATCCAGTCTGCAATGAAACATGCCAGGAGACCCTCTTCTCCCTCACAGTATTACCAGGGTTGTTTTTCCTGACCAGCTGGAGCACTGTGCTGTGGGTCAGTTATGACCATTAGAAAGACCCTTGGCTGGCACAGTGTGCAAAACATAGGGTGCATCACAAAACTAACTCAAAATACCCTGGGATGCATCATAAATGCTCCTGAAGGATTTATGTTATACTGGATGCATGCACCCAAACCAGAGCAATCTCATAATGCAGCGATGTAATCTGATCTATCCACAGTAATCAGGACAGCAATGAATAAAAGGCTTTTTTATCCTTTCCTCAGATCAGAGGGAAAGGGACAAAAAACAAAATGACAATGCGATGAATAGGTCAAATGGCACCATCGCTAGAAGAGCCTGGCCCTAAAATCTACCAAAAATAGGAGGCTGGGAAGAGAGTAGAGGGGCTCAAAGCTGTCTTACGTGGGAAGGTCAGCACAAAGAATCACACTGCCTTCAATGTAACATCACCCACCAGATACTAATGTCTAAACATCATTAGGAACATGATGCTTCATCACTGTTCAATGAATATTCATGCATTTCTTGACAAAGGTACCTGCTTCCAAACCCATTAATTTTTTAGGTAGCCTTTTGGCAAAAGCACACAAAATTGTACTGTGGCAGACAAGGTCAAACTCATGGCTAAAATAAAGGAGTGTGGCTTATAACGAGTAGTTTTGCTGATTTATGCTTGTTGAGGAGCTGGCACATGCTACTGCACTAAAAATACATATCTACATAGCATTTTCCAAAACAATTATGGAGAAAAGCCCAAGATATTTCAGAAAGATTTATTACACGTCAACATAAACATTCTTAAAGGATTTTTAAATGCATGTGGGAAAGTTGCTTCACCATTCTGTCTTTGCAAATTGCAGATTTAAAATAAATCTGTACAATTTGGATACATCCCAGAGATGTGGGAACAATCATCAAAGATAACAAAATGCAGCCATCAAACCACAGAAAGAGTTTGCTATTGGAGCCCATGCTTTTAAAGCAACAACACAATTCTCACCTTTCCCACAGATCTGACTTTAAAAATTGAAACCGTTTTCTATCTAGTTCCTCTGCTAGAGTAAGTCGGCATGGTAACATGGGATTGAGTGGAGTTTTGCCAGTTTTTGTCAGCTAAAACAATGTCTTTAGTCTCCAAAACTAACTTCTGCAGAGCCACAGAAAGTCATGGGCGAAGCATCTTCCTACTCAGAGAGAACTCCTGAACCCCCCAAGTGGTGTCATTTTATTAATGGCATTTTATAATCATGGCAGGTGTTACCCCAGGGAAAACAGCTCAGTCTATGCTGGACTAAATTGCAGTTTGATTGCTTCAAATCACAGTAGAATCCCTGCCTTTTCTTAACTCCTGTTTATGCTGCTGCCTAATGAAAGAGGCTACTCTGTTTTGCAATTACACTGGTGAACTTTGGAGTACTGGCATCCCTCCCACCTATTCCCTTCCTTTCACATGCAGAGCAAAGATATCCAGATATTTTCAAAGAAATTTATCTTTTCCAGCATTCCCTACATCAGATGATCCAGCTTCTCTGCTCCACTGACAAAAATTTTAGTTCTGACTGGTACCTGATTATGTAAATTAGACCACAGTCCAGGTCCGCTGAATCTTACAGGGCTCTGAAACTTTTTTCCAGCAAAATGTAGATGCACACCACCAGTTTCTCATGCTGTCATCCATTACCATTGGTACCACCTGTTGACAGCACCAGCTACAAATCTGGCACAGCATTTACAGTTCAGTCAAGCTGTCCACAAACAGAAAAGCTCTCCTCAAAGGCTACATGAAGCAAACCCAGAAAATCTGTAATCTCCTTTTGGATCCCTAACACCACTATAAAAAGTAGCTCTCCAGTATTTTCAAGCTCCATTTTTCTGTGAACTAGCCAAAATGAAGTGCCCACAAAGCACTGTCTTTCTTCCCTGTATTCTTTTTCTCTCTCATACTCTCTTTCTTCCCTGTACTCATCCCTTACTTTGCTTTGTGTTTCCCTAGGCTGATTCCAACAAAACCAGGATTGATGAAGCCAACCAGCGTGCAACAAAGATGCTGGGCAGCGGTTAAATGCAGAAAAGTGCATTTCCTTTTAATGCTGTCCAGCAGGGCAGCACCTTCATGCTTTTATCATGGTATTTATCTACTAGGTTTGCACACATGCACATATCAGCCCCATTGTAAATGTTGTCCTGTGTAGCTTGTCAGCTTTCCAAAAATGATACTTGTAATTATTTTTTTCTAGCTATCTTTCTTTCCAAAGGTTGTACATAGTGCTGATTTGATGGCTATAGCTCACTATGATGTTTTTTGGGGTTCTTCCTTTCCTTTCCTTGTTTCTGCTTTGGATTCCTTTCCTTTTTTTCCCCTCTTTCTTAATTTTTCTTTTCCTTTTCCTTTTTTTTTCTTTTTTGTTTTTTTTTTTTTTTTTAACGATGTTTGCTGAATGACAACACTGTTGGAATGCTAAACGTGCTGTTAACCTTTAAATATACAGTATTGTTCTTGTAAAACTGTGACATTCCACAGAGCTACTGCCATGCTCCTGTCTTTGGGTATCATGATGTTTAAGCACTTAAACCTGCTGTCTTCAGTTCTTCATTGCCATTATCTGTTGTTATGATTTCATGATTAGACAATGTGGAATTATATTACTATAACAAGCATTGCACTAAAAAGTGATGTGATTTATGCATTTATGCATGAGGAATAAATAGACTTTTAGACTCCTACTTAAACAAGAACTTTCCCATGGCAGTAGCACACCAACAATGACAACAAAAGCATGCTCAGTATTCGGACTCTTTTGGGACTATGTTATACCAGCAAGTTTGCAGTTGTGCCACTTTTTTCTTGTTGATATATATATAGTTATTAATCATGAACATTTTTTTTTAATTATGAAAAAAAGAGGGATTTGGCACTCACCATTTAGCCATTGCCAGCAAAATAAAAGCTTGGCTGAAAATATGTCAAAGACAAAAAGAAATAAGTGTAATATATTGGGTTTGTCTGCTGCTTTTGAAGACTATCTTTTGGAGGAAACAACTACCATATGAAATGGTGCAAAGAAATGTAATTTTTATAAGGCTCTCTCTTACTAGTCGCTATCCCCATGTGGTTTGTTATCGGTACAGTTCTCTGTTGCTTACCTAGAGCTATGCACACCAAATCGCTGAGATGTTTAGTAGCTGACAATTAAAAAATAATTTAAAAACCTAAATGAATGAACTCTAGATAAACTGTGAGATAAATATCATTTACAGCATGTAATATGAAAATTCCTTATGTCTCCTGTCAGTTTGTGAAGTGATTGACATTTTGTAGCTAGTTTAAAGATTATTAAAAATTATAGATCTCAGAATCCATGCTTGCTTTATCCATTTGTTGCCCTATGTGTCAGTGACAACTTCTTATTTGCCACTTACCTGGGAGACGAAGTGCAAAGTCTAAAGACTCTTTATAAACTGCTTTATCTTCATGGGAAGTTAAAGATTTTGGTTTGCAATACTGTAGAAAAGTAACCACTAAAATTACACTTGGTAAATTCCAAGTGACTGTTATTTTAAATAACCTGGCTTTGATTGCCAAACAGTGAATCCAAATATTTTTCTCTTGTTCAAGGGAAAGAAAAAAATGAAATAAATGCTATGGTGCAGAAGGATTCAGTTCCTTAGTGGATAAAATCCATTCCTGTAGTGGATTTAGTCATGCGCTAACATGCCACTTTTTAAGGAAGGCTTTGACCTACAGAATTTGAATAGTCTGCTAACAATTATTTTCTCAAATGACTAACAACAGCTAGGGTTTTGCTGCCAATGAAAAGCGTTATCATATTTTCCCAGGGTTTTTTCCCCTATATGGACAAATTAGAATTAATTCTGCATGAGTGACAGTTCACTCATGTGTCTCACATGGCTGTAAGTCAAAATACACAACATAAATGCTTGCATAATTAAAATTGCACGATAATGCAGACAAGCTGCATTTTCTTTAGCAGCTTTTTATTTTTGGTATCTATTAAAAATTCATTTATGCAAATATTTTCCCCCACTACTTCAAACCAAAGAATAAACTTCAGGCAAACACTTTTAATCTGCTGACCATTTCTAATCCTATCTGTTTGGGCATTCCAGTATTTGTGACAGCACAATCATTCTGCAATGTCAAAGCCTATTGGGGGAAGGCAATAATCATATTGGAAAATGCGTCACAACGGGATCATGCAAATACAAGGACGTTTGCAAAGGGTGAGAAATAGATAAAAATGTGATGAAAATGTTAATGGAGGTATTATTTTTTGTATTTGACAAGAATGCACCCTATCTGAAGAAACTCATACTGCCAAAAGCCATTAAAGCTGATCAAAAATATAACTGTTGCTGTGTAGGAACATGTTTTGACATCTGTTTTCATGTGGAACAAAGACCAGAACCCAAACTAATGGAACTTTTTGCCAAATGGGGAGCTTAAAGGACAGAAACTTTGAAATGTTTCATTGCAGCTATCTTTGGATACTCCTCCACTGCATGCAGGATCTTCTATGAGCTGGCTGAAAATTACTACGGCAAATATGTTTAATACACTGAATTTCTCTAATATTTTTGGAAATTGACTTTTCTAGGATTAATAATTCTCAAAAGAATGTAAGGAGAGGCTTGAACTCACGTCATTTATCACAACAATATGGTTTTGTTTGTTGAGTTTTGTGCACCCGAAATCCCTGATGCAGCAGATGACTCAGTGGGGGGAACCCTAGCCTGGAAGGTGGCATTTCCTTTTTTGTCCCCTTTCTCTCTCTGGTTGGCCCCTGGATCCCTGATACACTGCAGCCTCTCCTGGGGCTGAACAAGCACAGGGCAGAGTTGCCTGCTGGAGGGCAAGGCTCACTAGAAGGAAAGGGACACAGCAAGGAGCGGGAATTACAACTCCCCCAAGATAAAATGGCCACATTGAAAGGCACAAAGTTTGATAAACTATCACTTATTTCTGGACTTTTAATGTCATTTCACCAACTGCTTCTAGGATGGCAAGATCCTCATATCGGCGTTGGTTTGAGGCAGTCATAGGGAAAAGGTTTTTAATATTCTCAAGTGGCATACTGAATAAACCACTCAGCTGGATAAGCTGAACAAAAAGACAATGTCTGTTGAGTTCTAAAAATCCACAGTTAAAAACTTCTTTCACTTCATGCATTCTCCTCCCTTCCTAGCCTAGGTGAGAAATGGCAATATAAAAATAACACAAAGGAAGACTATTTAAATGTTATTACTCAACAACAACAAAAAATTCATAAGTAGTGTAATAACTCATGAAAAACAAAAAAAAAAATTATCTTCATCAAATATCTGACCTGATTTCAGCTGGGAGAAACTAAGAAGGAAAATCAAAAAAGGTAAGTGAAAATCTAAGTGGGGTGCCTCTAAGAAACCTTAAAACTTTTAGGATGTTAATGATTCCCAACCTTAGCATAAACCCAGAGCTTTTGAACTCAAGAGTGTTACAGCTTTCTGGAGTGACACCAATGCAAGAAAAGAAACTATGGATAATACTCAGCATCTTGTGGTTTGACAGAGCATATGTTATGAAAAATGGATGGATTTGATGCAAAGGTAAAATCAAAAATAACTATTATTCTTGAAGATTTGGTGATATTACTGTGTATAGAAGAAAATTATAACTGAAAAAAAAATCAATGTTTCTTGATTTTAATTTGTTTTCAGGAAATGTAAATTATATTAGCTTACATGTACAAAGTACATCCTTCATTTCTGAAGAAAACTAAATATGCCAGAGTTTGCACAGCAAACTGTAAAGCTCACCCTGAGAGAGATGCCTGTGCCATGTGATGCACTTATTATAGATATAGTTTTAATCTAGAAATAGAGATTATAGTTATTCTCCAAGATATTCTGTGTGCCACACTAACTGCTAGCTTCCACAGGCTTTGGATCTGGACATGAATGCAGAGGTCACCAAATATTTTATTTAAGGGATCTGGTTGCAGATAAACCAATCCACACTTTTTTTTCCCCTCCTTCTTCCATGTGTACATGTGCACATACAACTTTTTTTATTTTTTTATTTTAAAGGCATTGGAAAAGGAAGAGATGAGTACTTGGTAAAAAGGAAAATTGTGAGTGTTAGAGACAGCTTAAGTATCTGCATGGCTGCTGTATGCACCTGTGGGTGTAGGTGTGTAGGATGTGACTGCTGTCTGTTGAGCCATTTAGTTGCCTTTCTAAAGAGAGGACAGTTTGTTTGGAAGTTAGTGGAAACAGAGTATTTTTAAACCTGCAAACAGCTACAAGAAATGCAAACAGAGGAGAGAAACCCCGCTGGGAATTTAGGGCCTTGGGCTGGTTGGATGTGGTGGAGGGGCAGGTCCATATGATTTGCTTTGCCAGTGTTGAATCCCTCTGTAACCATATTAAGAGAGATTATGTTTTTGTTGTAAAATACCAAACAGTTTTGAATGTTAGTTTGTAAATACAAAATACCCTCTCCTCCTTAAAAAAAAAGAAACATTAAAAAAAAAAAAAAAAAAAATCAAACCCCACAAGATGGTGGTAAGGGAAATCAAAATAAACCATTATGTGGGACCATGCTGATTCCCACACATTTGGGATCCATTCCAAGTTCACTGCTGCCCATGCAAATTCTGCCCATAATGGGTAACCAATTTGGTCAAGCAGTGGGTAGCAGATGGAGGGGGGCTCATTCTCCTGGTGTGCTTCCCAGCTCATTGCTGAATGGGAAAAGTGGTGCTGTGGGATCAGGGCTCCCTCCTTGCCTTGCCAAAACAGTGCTGTGGGCCATCGTTCACGGCTCACTCCCAGCTTTGCACTGCCTGTGCTCCACACCTTCCAGACCACAGCTCCCTCCACATTGCTGCTGCTCCAGTGCACCCCACACCTCTATTCTCCTCTGGCTTCTCTGGGCTCTCCCCACTCCCTCCTGCTCTCCCCAGCTCCCACCCAGCTGCTTGTTCCCTTCCTGTTCTGGTGCCAAATTCACCTGCCTCCACTGTTGTCCCTCATTCTGCTCGCTTCTCATCCCTCTGCCTTCATGTTTTTTACCCCGGCCTTTCAGTCAGGCTCTCTCCTCCATGATTTCAGTGGGAGAAGCTCCAAAGAAACAAACAGCCTGTGGCTTTTCACTCCACAGCTGAACACCATGCCACTGTCACTCGAGAGGACACCTGCAAGGCAGTCTTGGCTCAGCCCTGACAGTCCCAGAAGCCAGAAAACGCGTGCTGCCAGGAGAATTTTTTAGATAGTCTATCCAAAAAGTCCACATAGGCCGATGCAAACAAAGATGTTTGGATAGCTGAGGACAGACAGGAAAGCACTGGGAAGTTATTTCACAAAGGGCAAGAAACGAGAGCCCTTCAGCTGCTAAATTTCATGTCTCTGGCCCACAGCCCAAGTAGCGCTTCTCCATGAGACAGCTGGAGAATCTTTCCTAACAGAGGCAAAAAAATTCACTTTCCCTTCTTCCACAAATTTCATTCATTAAAATTACCAAGACTTCAGTTTTAGTTGATTTTTTTGTTTGTTTTTCTGATTGTTTGTTTGGCCTTGGTATTTTGCTTTCTATTTTTTTAAAACTTTATTTTACTGAAGATTTTAATACCTGTGCTTTTAAAAGCTTCAGTAGAGGAAACAGATTTCCCTCACTCCCACCTAGTATAACTATCCAGTGCTTGTTTTATTTAAGCTAAATCCAGAACACCTCAAGTTGGCATAAAAAACCCCACTATTTCAGAAATGACTTAGTAAACTTTGCTATAGGCAGTCATAAATAAATTTGCTAACTGCTACCTTAAATACAGGAACTCTAAGTTCTACTCACAATGCAGTAGGTCTTCTATTCAAATTCTGGTCAAAATTTTATTAAAAAGGCACACACCTGTTCATTTTCACTGTCATGAGGGGTTGATGAAGGTTCCAAAGCATGACCATACACAAATCCCACTGCACTAAGGGGATCTTTGGGCATCAAAACCAACAGGACACAAATTTGAGCAAAAATTTTTAAAGAAACCTTACCTATTTTAACTTCCCTGTACAGGATTCCCAGACTTTACCACATCAGCAATAATAAATCCAGCTGATGACAAGAACCCAAAAGCCTGGGTTGCTTTAGAGTCAGTTTGTAAACTCCATGAAAACACATGCTGATAAGTAAATTTTGAAGAAACAGAAGCTATAATTCTGACATTTAGCCTTAAGCCTTTTTCTTAAACCATATTTTCAGTGCCTACTGCACAATTCTGTTTCTTAGATTAAATTAGAATATGAGGAGAAATTAATCAGAAACATGAAATTTAATGAACTGCTGCTTTTTCCAGGCAACCCCTACAGCCTTACCCTCAGAAATCAACCCACATTTGTTGGCTTTCTTGGCCTTGAGGTTAAAAAGAAAGTCTATTTGCTCTCCAGCTCATGTATAATTAAGTTTTAAAGCCCTAAACGCTCACCAAAAGCACTGGTAAGTCAGACAGCTGGAGAAGAGGAAAGGGCTGGGACTGGATGAGGGTGCAGAGAAGGCAAAATCCAAGCTGAAAATGGACACAGTAAAACCCATGGTGCAAAGCAGAGTGGCTGCTATGGCTGTGAGGATGCAGAGGGAACCCAAGGCACAGCCCATTGATATCATTCTGCTCCTCAGGGACCTCGTTTAAAGGCATAGGGAGCAAACAGCAAGGACTGGATAGCAGAGACCAATGTAAACACAGAATCATAGAATGGTTTGGGTTGGAAGGGGCCTTAAATATCATCTAGTTCCAATCCCCTGCCAGGGACAGGGACAATGCCCATTAGAGGATCATGTACAGTCACTTTAGTGAGCAAAGACTTCAGTAAGATCAGGGTTTCACTTGATGACTAGTTGGGAACCCATAGATTGCAGATTACTGAATTATAATGTAAGTCTCTTATTACTTCGATTATATGCTCAATAGTAAAAAAAAAAAAACCAAAAAAAAACCAAAAAAACAAACCAAGAAAAACAATCTGGGGGAGGGAGAAAATTCTGCCGAAGTTTCTCAGTAACCTATCCAAAATATTTGCTTCCAGCTCCCTTTAGAATATTCCTGCTTAAAGAGAAACAGTAGAACTAAAAAGCCTTAATTCGACTCCAGTCAGTATTAGTTTATTGCAGGGAAGGACCTGACTCGTTACACACAAGGTGCCAGCCAGATGTTCCCCCTGCCCATCAAATGCTCTGCACAGCAGCGCCTGTGTCACAGCAGCACCTCCAGGCTGTTCCTGGGTCAGCACCTCCCTGGTACAGCCCGTCGCTGCCCCATAGACTTCAGCACGGGTTTGTGCAGCTGGGGAAAAGGACCTCTGCATGGGCAAATCTGCTCACAAGTCAATATCCCTGCGTCAGAGGGAGAAACTGAAGTGGCACAGGAACATCTTCTTTTAGCCATCTCTTAACGATAAAGGTTCATCTTAGTTGAGTCTGGCTGGCAAATGTGTTGACAGGGCAGAAGCCTGAGTGAACTCAGTTCTTTTTTCATGGCTGCCTCGAGACTTTGCAGTGATAGAAGACATCCTACACCTAACAAAATCCACCTGCTATTTATGGTCAAACACACACACAGAGTGTTTCTACAGAGTTTTAAAAGTGAGAATGGCTGCTAAGATTGAGCTCATTATTGAAGGAGTGACAAAAAAACCTACATCATTGCTGTGTATTGGCTTTGATTTTCATCCCTTATTTAACTGTCCAAAACAAGTAAGCATGTTGTTAGTCATTTGGAGTTCCAGTCTGGTAAAACACTAAGGAAAATCTGAGAAATGATGAGTGGGATTTCAGCCATTGTAAAATATCTGAAGTGCACTCTTGTCTCTTGCTGGACCCTGTACAGCACTGCCTGGAAATGCTCAGTTCTCTAGGTCTTGCCTAAGATGAACGCCTGAAGATGTGAATACCATGAGGGGTAAGAATCACCTGACTATAATTGCAAAATTATTTCCACAAGTCCTTTGAAACACAGAAAATCTTTTTAATGTACACAAAGTGCAAGATGAGGGTGAAGATACTAGAGGTTTTATGGGTTTTGTGAAATTGTGACAGAGGGCTAAGCAGAATATTTGTTCTCCTTTGCTTCCTGAAGTCTTCTCTCAGGGTCTGGTGGGCAAGTATTCAAAACTGAGCCAGCACAGAAAACTAGGTAGTTTCAATATTAAATCTGAATTCCAGTTTTGAAGCAGAAATTGTATTACTCAGTCCACTAACTAGGACGCATGACTTCCGTCAATGCAGTGTACAGGTAACAGCAAAATTAATCTGAAAAGCAAAGGAGGTGCAGGTCCACACCAACACCTTTTCAAACAAAAATTCTGAATAACTGTCACTATCCTAGGAAAACCCTCTAGGATTAGGAATCAACTTAATGTGTTGTATAACACAGTTGATACAATCAGCTCTCTGTGAAGTTGTGATTCCCAAAGCACACAAAGTCAGAGCATTATGCAGGTTACAAGAATTAAATATGATGGAAATGTGCACGTGGATGAGGGATATGCTAGGATTGTGACTTGCTTCCAGTGAGTTACACAAACTTGGGGAATGGTAATGATTGAAGCAAGGCAAAAAATAAAAGGCAGGAGGCCAGGTGAGGAAGGGACAGCTCTCTAACCCAAGCCCTGTCCATCTTTTCACTGAGATGTTGCTAGCAGAACTTCAGCCTGAATTGAATACTGAAGTGACAACACAAAAACTCCAGATCTCTTGGGTTTGGTATAGTCTTTGAGTTTGGCCCATCTCTTACAGAATACCCTTGTAGATACTAATATCCCACCGCCATGGGTGGTACTTTCTATAAAGTCTCTTTCTGCTTACTTGAATGACCAGCCACATTGAATTTATTTTTACATTAAATAAATTAATTTGAGTTATTTTTCTTCTTGAAAGTAGTATTTCCCCATGAAGAATTTTCATTGTTCTATTAAAACAAACAAACCCCAATCCCAACAGTTTATTAAGACAAGCCTGAAAAAAGTCTAGTGATTTCAAAACTTAAAAGTACTGCCCCTGGTTCTTGTTCTTTTGTCTGAGCTGAATTTCAGTGCTGACAGGGGATTTAATGCCATGTTAGTGCAGTCATAAGTAATAGGAAGTACTGTGGGATAAAAAAAAAAAAGCTTATCCTCAGGGAGAAAAGGAGAGAAACAGAGTGTGGGAATGCAGTGGTGGTGAAGGAATGGGGAATGAAGAATAAAAGCAAGCAACCAATCAAGCAAAAACCCACCAATATCAGCCAAACAAACCCCTTCCAAAACCAAGAGCCCAACAAAGTCCCAAATCCAGTAGGTGCCAAAAAGACCTGGATAGCAACTACTACACAACAAAAAACGTAGAGTTTCTGGATCAAAAACTGTTGTGGCATTTTTCCCCCTGTAAATTTTATCTCCATTCCTAGATGAATTTAATTGTTTTTTCAATTCAAGTTTTGGAATTTTGGGCAGGAAAAAAAAAAATTATTTTTTACAGCATCCTTCCATTTTTTAACTAACTCCATCTCTTTCAAGAAACAGCCAACACCTGCAAAAGCATATACTGCAGAATCTAATTTGCACAGCCGAGAGTAACTTTAGCAAAGAGGTTGTTTTGCAGCTCAAAGTAAAGAAAATATGCTGTCAAGACAAACTACAGCTGTTTAAATCATTCCTCTGTGAAGCGATGGTTTCCCGCAGGGAGAAGTCCCCAAAGTGTATTTGTGCATCTGCAAATGCCTTCGCCGCTCCTCTGCCCAGCACAGCGTGGAGAAAGCCGAGAAGATGAAGTCATGCTTCCACAGCTTGTGGCTTGGGTTGTTTGTTGTTGCTGCTCTTTGAACAAATACTTCAGAAGAGGAAAAAATATTCCTCCCAGTCTCAAGCGTCCCCAATAAAATCGGTGTATTTTAAGTGGCATTAAGTGTTTGAATACAGCCCAGACTCTCTGGCTGTCCATGTGTTTCTGATGTTGACCCCCACATGCAGCGGCATATCACAACCATATGGATGCAAGGATAACTAACAGCAACTCTGAGAAAATACTTATGGATATTCCATCTAGTTTTGCTCCAAGGGACTTTGGTGACTGGACAGGGACACCTTCTGGAGAGCTGTATGGCTCTGGGCCAAATGCTATTCAAAATTGCCCTAAAATGACCTGGAGCTTCTCCTGACAGCAGATAGCGTGGGGCAGGGATTGCTTCTGCACATCCTTTTACTTGGCATGGCTTTATGCCAGGCTGTGATCTCTTAACTCTGGAGATGTAAGATCACAGACTGGTTTGGGTTGGAAGAGGCCTGAAAATCATCTCATTCCAACTTCTCTGCCATGGGCAGGGACACCTTCCAGGGCACTGAGAGCCCCATTCAGCCTTCAATACTTCCAGGGACAGGGCATCCACAGCCTCAATGGGAAAAATATTCCAGTGCCTCGCTGTCCTCACAGCACCATCTTCTCCATCAGAGCAGCCTCAAGTCAAAAATCAGACCTGAAGCATCTGTACTTGCCAAAAGAGAAAAGTTAGAAGTAATTTTTTGGTTGGTTGGTTCTGGTTTTTTTTTGTCAGGCAGGGCCAGGATGTAGTCTATTCCAGGAAAGTAGGGACAGGAAGAAAAGAAAAATTCAGTCAAGAATAAGGACTCAGGGGTAAATTAGGAAAGCAAACACATTCAAACCTGTAATTTTCAAGGAAAAGGGGCTAACTCCTGTCTGTAACACTGAAAGAACAGTCTCTGAAGATGCAGCTGGAAATTCAAGAGTTACTGTGGGAGTACAGCTGAGCCCTCAGCTTGGAGCAGGTGTTCAGGTGTCCACTGCAATTCAGGAGACCGCCCTCTGTCCAGATGCCAGGAGGCATCTCCTGACAGCACAGGTATGAAAAAATCTCAAAAACCAAACAAAAATCTCCTCACCTTTCACCCTCCTGCCCCTAAGCTATACATTTCCAATTTGCAGAATTTACTGCAATCAGGGAAACAAGCAGGAGCTCTGGTTAGGCCTTAGGTTTGGCCATGCAGGGACACAAGGATGCAGCAGGCAGCACAGCCTGCACTCCCCCAGAGACACGCTCGTCAGGATTTGTTTGAGGAGTCACTGGTGCAGACCAGGGGCTCTGCCTGTCTTGGCACATCAGCTCTCGGCTGTCAGTGCCGGCTCTCCCAGGCACCTCATCTCCTTGAGCTGCTGGAGCCTGCCCTGACAGAGGGATGAGGAACATGTCCAGGGCTTCCAGCCCTGGGGGGGCTGCAGACACCAGGGAGGGATGGGGACTGGTGGCTCTGCACTCCCCAGCCTGACCTCCTGCAAGCTCCTGGCCGTGTCCAGAGGACCCAGAGCTGTCCAGGACTGAGCTGGAAAGCTGAAGAAACTCTTGTTAATGCAGCTCTTTGGGAAAGTGCTGGATTACCCCGGATTAGCAGCGGGCATTGTGGTTGCACATAATGAATTATGTAAAATGGGCCTGTTAGTGTAAAGCAGATGTACAGCCACATGACTTCAGCTGCAGGCACAGCCAGGAATAAAACAGAGTGGATTCAGTTAGGGAAGGATAAAAAAAGAGGGGATTTCACATATTTCCCAACATGCTCTGTGTTCTACTGCTTTTGCAGTGATACGTAAAAACAACACAATACAGTGACTCCAGCATGGGAAGCAAGACCGAGTTCCCCACCTTCAGTTAGGGGAAAACAATTTTCCTCTGCTTCTCCATTCACAGTTGCACAACTCAGGAAACACCAGACGAGCCTCCAGGAACAGTAATCAGCTACAGCCACTCCTTAAGAGATACTGAAGATACAGTCTAATCATTTTCCATTTAAACAAAAATGCTTTCACCTAATAGGATTAGCCTCTTCATTTTGATAACATGCTTCCCTTCAGAGTTCGGTTTTCTATCAACTTAAATGAACCCAGATGTCAATTAAACAACTAGCACAGAGACAGTCACAAGCCAGCAAGGATAAATATGGGAAAATTAACCACTGGGAAGAAAGACAGGCAGGACATCTAACATTTTCAAAACAAATGAATGAGATTAATTTAGGTTGAAGTGTGGTCAACATCCTCTTTAGATAATACACATGAAAATGCTGATTTTTGAGAATATGACCCACAGCCCAGTGATATCAGACATTTATTTCTACAAGCAAACTTCACACCAGCAAGTGCTAATTGATGTGAAAATACACAATGAATAATTTGTCTGCAGCGAGTTGCTAAAATGGCAAACGCAGATAGATACTCTGTAGAGACAGGTAAAATCATGTGATTTGAGCATTCAAAGGCCCCTTTCCTTCTTCTGCCTGTTCTGGTAGATGGACTGATCACAGGGACCTCCCCAGTTGCTGACCACTACCAAGATTTTCACTTCTGAGCAACCTCATAAATGATCCTGCCAAAGCACAGCCACCAGCTCTTGTAAAGCTTTAAACTTTAGGTCTGCCTCTGCCTAGGTTTAGGCTAAGACACAGAGCTGAACATACGTTAATGAACTGTCAGAGGAAAGAAGACACACACCCATCTCCATCTTGTGTGAGGCTCCTGCACTATCCAGTGGCAGGGAAAGTGAGAACTCACTGCGTGTTTGCCAGACACAAGTGGCAGGGCTTTTAGGGAAAGTACTGAAATGGTTTCAGCCTTTCTGGAGAGAATCCTCCCTGTGAAAGGATAAGCACCCTCCACTAGGAAATTCACTTACTGATCACACCAAAACCAAACTTCTACCTGCTCTTTCAGCACTTATATTTAGTCATTAGTAGAGGTACAGAGACTCCACTGCCAGTCCTATCCACACATTCTATTCTTTGGGATTATACAATTTACTGCTACTGCAAATCTTCTGGATAAAATCAGTTTGTGAAGGGAAAACTGCCAAAACAACCTGAGGCTGTTCAGAAGAACACAGAATTTAAGCAAATGTTTTCTTTGTTCCATTGCACTTCAAGTTAATAGAGATGTCCAAGAGAAGCTCTGGAGAAGCTCATCCCAGCCCAGCTGATGGTTTAGACATGATCACAGAAGCTTTGCAGTGAGTTTATGCCCATCACTTTGCACCATGCTATGTTAGAAGTGTAACATGGCAGTAATAAACTAATGTTTCCAACCAGCATGGAAAAGAATGCCAGCATCAACACAGCAGCTGCTTAACAGCCTCCTGGTTAACAGCAACAATCCAATAATCCTATATTGCTACCACACATCTTTGACAATTTTGACACTAGCACCGAAAAAAAGAAAAAAAATCCAAAGGAAAATGTTCAACATTCTGAGCAAGACAAAGACCTCATAGCTGTCTGTATCAATAAATTGTGACAGTATAGATTTTCTACTCCTTCTAAACCATAGGTTTTGGATTTTTGTTTTGCCTTTCAAATAGATTGCTTGCAGAAAATGTATTTCATATTTTCAAAGAAACCAAAATCCCCTCTATGAGCATGGAAGAGGAAATAAAGAGTATTATGAATGCTGTTTAGTTCAGAATCGAGATATTTGTCTGCAAAAAATAATAGTACTTTGATTAAGAAAAGATTTACGAACAAGCAAATCAAATGGCATGGAAGTTGCCAGGAAATGTGTGCTGCAGCATTTTCTATTGCAGAATTCGGAGCTGCCTATGAGCTCTGCACATTTGGGTGATTTTCATTGAAATTCAGCGCACTACGTTGCAGGCAGGGAAGTCTGCCAAAGATTTTATTTTTAAGATGCAGCAGCTACATGACCTATTTTTGCCTTCAACAACTAGCAACTTCTCCCTCAAAAGAATGAGGAGACATAAAACCCAGAGCAGACTTGAGTACCTGTGTTTTGCTTTCTCCCACAGAGATGATGTGGAAAAGCTAGTTTTTTAGCTTTTTATCCATTAACAGCGGATAGCTAGGGAGATCAGGTTGTTTTTCTTCCTCGTTCTGCTTTAATCTCCTCGTGTCCAGAAGAAAACGTGGAAGACTATGTGCCTGTTGTTTGGTGAGGCCCTAACAAAAACAGACACCTTGTCTGACAGCATCAGAGTAACAATAGCATTTGCCATCCCCTCCAGAACAGCAGGGTCCTCGGCCATCCCCACAGATGATCCAGTTCCTGCTTTGGCTGTGTGTCAGTCAGCTGGTCCTCTCACTGCAGAGATGGCAGAGGTCTCAGGAGCTCGGTATTTATGTAACACTACAGCGGAGGAGAACAGCCTGTTCCTCGGGCTTCCTATGGCTCACACTTCCAGAAAGAACTGGACTCACTGCCCACGAGGGGGAAAAAAGTGGTTTGTCCAATTCCTCAAGCTGCAACGGACATGGCGAGCTTGGAAAGTGTCAAGTGGAAAAAAATAAAATAATTGAAAACTCCAAAGCAAATAGACATGGCTGTGCTGTGTCCCACTACACACATCAGTGGGGAAAGATGATGGGCTTCTTCTGCCTTGTTAGGACAAAACTCATCATTGACTTCCCCACTTAAGTCTCCCAGCCCACACAAATCTAACCCACAGCTTTAAAACGGGTATTAGTCATGCCAAACCTTTAACCCCCTCCAGTGCACCCACTTCATAATAAGGTAGACCAAACCACTGTTTTTATAGTTATGGTTTTTTGCCTGCTCAGAAACTGTCAGATTCATATTTTCAAGCTTCTCTGCACTGCAATCAGTACACTTGTTTTTTGCCTATTTTAAACTGAAAACTGGGACTCCAAGTGTTTGTAACTGCAGGAAGAAGCCAAGCTCGCAGAAATTTTTGCAGGAAGTATAGGTATGCCTATTTCCACTGCTTCAAAACAGAAATCTTAAATTCTGTCTATCTGCCAAGTTAAATCATTATACCTGATTACTTAACACTGCAGTAGATGAATACTCCAGACTTCCTAGGCAAAAAGGAATGGAAACTTGCACCATAGCTTAATGGAATACACAAAGGATATAAGATAAAACTGCCATCAAAAGGTGCTACTGCTTGTGGCTCTTTATGCACACTCTCATAATCCAGAGGACACTCAAGATCAGGAAATAGTAATGAATATATGTGTATTTTAGCAACTAAGGTCACAGATTATCTGAAAACCGGGAATCTGGAACAGGTTTCTTGCTGTGCAATGTCTGCATTTACCCTCTGTTGCACATTCAATACCCTTACTATCATTCTATTAATTGCACAAGCACACAAGTAAAGGAAGACCTTATTTATGATCTAAATATGTCAAAAATATCATTTGATCAGATAAACAAATGCAATTCTCTGTGATTTTTACTCAACAAAGATTAACATTTTCTGATCACTGCTGCTCATGACTAGAGCTCCAAGCAAAAAAACCCCCAAAACCCAAAAAAACCACACTTATGTACATTTTTATACATGCACATATATGAAAGCAAAATAAAACAAGAATTAGGAAGGTCACCACAATGGACAACTTCCCAGAGTGCATTTGGCTGATGTTGTGAAGACTGACAGGACAAGACAAAACACAGGTAAAGTAAAGCAGACCAGCTGAAAAGGAGGAACTCCTCCTAACTGAGAAGAAAAAAAATCAAAATTAATTCACTTGTTACTTCTTTGAGGCTGAGTTACATCTTTACTATAAGTTTCTATTGTTTAAGCAATCAGGTGCGCTTTTTTTTATTTTACCAGAGTATAGCAGCTATGATTTTTTTATTGCAGTTTGACCACGAAATAGAATTTTCTTAAAGAATAGAGAAGTATCTCACCCAAACTCATAGATTTCCCAATTTCCTGATACAGATCTCAGAGACTCATCCTTTATCCTAACTCTTGGAGCAATCTAATGTTCAGCAGCTTTCTGGTGGTTCATACTCAACAATCACAGCCAAAGAGGGTAGTTTACTGTCTCAGATGTTGCTGCATACAAAACAAAAGCTGCCTGCACACTATTGCCCTTTTAATCAGATTTTTTCCAGGGCCTTTCTCTGTTGTGTTTGCCACCACAATTGTTCAGAGGCCTTCCTAGGAATGACAAAATATGTGCACAACAGGCACCTGAGAATCCAGAGAGACCAAACATCGCTCCAAGTTCCCTAAAAACATCAAGGGACAAAGATCAGTAGAACAGGGCTTGGACTAATAACAGTCAAGCTACTACTGGGATGAAATGAATCAGATCTTCAGAGAGCTCTGAGAATGTTGTCAGGCTTTCTATATTTGTGAATGTCTTTCACAAAGTCAGAACAATGTAAGGAGGGAAAAAAAGGAGGGCATGATTTGGGTTCAAGATGGGAACTACCAAAGTCCCAAAATACAGATAAAACACCTTAGTTATTTTAGGGAAGAAATGACAGAATTTAAAAATACGTCTAAATACACAAGATTGCTGACAAAGAGTGTTTTTGAAAATTTTACTTTAAAAGGTTGGATTAATCTGGATAGAAAGCAGAAATGACATTATTAACCATTTGTAAGAAATAAGGACTGAAGAATACTCAACAGCCATTTCTCCATCAAATCACTGGGCCAGAAATCCTGGTAATTTATTCTGTGATTGCTCATAAGTTTTTGTATTCCTGAGGATGCAAGCCAAGGAATTTTGTGTCTTTGTGCACAGCAGTCTGAACAGAGAATTCCCTCCGTGTTTACAAAAATTCTGTATTAAAATATTTAATATTTTAAGATAGAATAGTGCAACAAAAGTCAATAGCACAGACTGTAGCAGAGGTTACTCTGGTATTTTTGATCTCCAGCAAACAAACCCATCCTTGTTTTGGCTGGCTAAGCCTGGAACTCTCTGGATCAACTACTTGACCAAGGACATTAAGGAGTCTTGTGAAGGGTAAAAGCAATTCTGTGTCCTGCAATATCTGATATTCCTTCTAGTTCCATGCAGTTCTGTTCTCCACAAGTTTCTTACTTGAATTTTAAACAGAATTATATCAAAATTTTCCATTACCTTCAAATACACCTATAGAATATATCTCCTAAAAATCCTTGTAACTGCTATATAGTAATTTTAGGCAGCCACTTAATGGTCTTTCTTATTAAGCAACCTTTATTTTAATGAGCCCACTCAAAGTGTCTAAACACTCAAATTACAGAGCACCGGGTCTTTTCCTCAAAACTCCTGCAGCAATCCTATTTTCTTCATATCCTTAGGTGATGCAGTAGTGCTTTTCTGTATTTTATCCAGGGACACAGTCTGAAGAGAGATATCACAATGCAATAGTCTCAAATGGATCTAATCAAGTTCCTGCAGTGAAGCTGGTTTAGTTAATGATTACTTTAATCTTATCTATATTTCTTTTCATGTTAAACATTCATTTGCTCTGTGCTACTAAAACAGCAGCAAACAAAAAGGACTTTGCTATTTTGTTTTACTTTCATTTTTGTGCAAAAACTCCCATGTCCTCATTACAAGAACACTTCAGCAACAAAAATATATTTTTCCCCAGAATTTTTTCTTTTAGCAAACAGGTTATTGACTATAGCACTGAGTTCTGAGAGCTGATTGATCAGTTGACTTTCGTCAATTCTGCCCTCAAGATTCCCATATTCAATTAATAAACCTTGTGGAACAAACTATGCAGGAAACATATAAAGACACTTTTCCTCTTTTTCCAATGAGATTCTGCTGACCCAACACACTGATACAGAAAACAACAAAGAAACCCAAGCATAGGATTGGCTAAAGTGATAAGGCATCCCAGCACCACTGGCAGAGGAGAAGGGCACACAGAGAAAACATGCAAGAAATTGGAGAGTCAGAGTTCTTATTTTTTTCCAGAGGCAACTATGTGTTTCTGGCTCTGCTAGCTACATGGGAACAGAGAGGCTGGAGCACACAGGAAGCTCAGCAAGGACAAAACAGCCAACACCTTCCTCTTCAAAGAAGACTCAGGATGAGCAGGAGCGTGTGCAGAGCTTCCTTAGCTCACCCTGCTCAGAGCTCACACCAAGGAACCCAAATCTGTCAGAACCAAGAGCACTGCCTGGATGTGGATTGACAACAGCATAGTGACATGTGTAGCTCTAGGCCAGGCACAGAAGCATTCCTGCAGCTGAGTCACAACACCAGGGAGCTGTGAGTGGGTGTGAAGCAGTTAGAAAACCACAAGCCTACCACGGGATGACTGTCAGAGATGACGGGTGGTTTTTGCTTTGAACCAGTTTGTGACGAGCGCAGATATCTGAATGCAGCTGTTTCTTTTACGAAGATAATGGCTGGAACCTTTTGTAGATTGTGTCCCTTTGGCTATAAAGTCACAGTCACTTTACCTGTGAAACACAGGTCAAAATGACTCAACATGACATGAGTTCTCATGGGACTTAGAGTCCATGAGCAGCCACTGCTTCTGTGATCAACATGCAAATATAAAAGTGCTAAACCACAGCAACAAGCACCTACTGAAGTGAACCCAGATTTTTTATTATGGAAACAGATATTTTTAAACAGAGAACAAATGGTGGGTTGCTGTCCAGACTGGACAAGGTTCTAAGCAGACCTTACAAGTGGCATTTCAGTACCTATAGGGTAACTACAAGAGAGCTGGAGAGGGACTTTTGATAAGCATATGGCGTGAAAGGACAAGGAGGAATAGATTCCAACTGACAGGGAATAGGTTTAGATTAGGTGCTAGGAAGAAATTCTTTACTGTGAGGGTGGTGAAACACTGGAACTGGTTGCCTAGAAAAAGCTGTAGACTCACTTGACCTTAAGAAAAAAAGATTCAACTCATCCCACACCTTCATTATGGAAAGAGCTATTTGCATTCATACTGGACTGATCAATGCAGTGGATTTCTATCTTCTCTGCTTTTAAAACCATCAGAAATCCATGCTTGTCGGATGGATCCTGGAAGAACATCTGGATACACTGTGCATGACTTCGTATATTACTTTTACCCTCTTCAGGCAAAAAACCCAACAGACTAGACATTTCATAAAATGTTTTTATCCATCAGGACTTGCTTGAGATGAGATTTGTTGAAACATATGGCATAACAGTACCTCCTAAACAGAGGTATTTATTAAAGAAAACAGTGATAAATATAGCTCCAAATAAACAGCTTTCAGTAAGAAAACTCTCCAGCTTTACCTCCCTTGTTTATCCAAGCTAGATCTTCCTTGGAGCACTGTGTACCACACAGACAGCCAATGGCTGAATATTAGTGCAAAATATTACAGTGTCGTTATGGTTTGCTTAAAACTGACTTTATACTGCTCTGGCTCCTCTTTTCCAAAAACAGTCCTTGGCCAAAACAAACCAGCAAAGAAAAAAAGCTCACTGAGAACAGAATTGTTTATTCCAAAGGAGATAACTAGAAAGATGAAGGACACACTGACTGCTGGCATGGAAAACGGCTCAAAGGCATCTGTTCAACAGCTGACCCACACCCACTGCACAACGGACCGAAACATCTCCAGGTTAGCTACTGAAATCCCCACTTTATAGCTCAGTATTGTTTTAAGTGTGTTTAAAGGGCTGTGGGTTAAACTGCTGGAGCTCAACAATGAAAGTACAGGGACAGGCCAGAGCACTGGGGGTTCCGATCTCTTTGGTCTCACTATTCCCACCCACCAGCCAGAACGAAATTATTTAGAGAACCCAAGTTCAACAGCTGTGTTCTGTACATTTAATAGTACCAATACAAGCAGTACTGAAGTGTTTCAATGGTGTACTGGGATTAAGGGAGAAACACTGCTAAGTCCTAGGCTGCTCTGGAAATAGGTATATGCAGTACCAAGAGAAACGTACATTTGCAATCCAACTTCACCAACATTCCAAATTTTACAAGCACTTTGTGCAAATTAAACCGAAGGATTGGGATTGAGGTGTTTGCCTTTGCACAGCAGTCAGCCTGCAGTCCCATGACAGCATTGCAGCAAGCCAGAGTAATTGATGACTTAGTTTTATCTTAGCAACCAAATTCTTCAAATTCTGGGGTTTTTAAAAATTTATTTTACTAAAGCCAGATAGGGTTTGGAAGGATTGAACACCTGTCACTTTCTCTGTCCTTCACTTATTGCCCATCTGACAAAAGTGTTAAAGGATACAAATAGCAGAGGGAAGAAAAGCAGAGCAGCAAATCTTTTCTTTGATTTGCAGTTTCTCCAGGCATAAATTCAGCAAAAGGCACAGATTTTCTCTCTAATGGTTTCCCTAGTCCAATAATTTGCAAAAGAAGCTAAGTCTAGAAGAATGGAATCTCTCATCCTCGATATCAAGGGCATCTCAAAGGTTTCAACTTTTAACGCAGAATGGACTTCAGTATTACCTTCACACACAGGTATAGGAGAACTATGATATAAAGCTGCCAAATCCCAAACGCCCAGATCAAATGAACACTTACTCTTTAATTAATAAGGACATGGATGTAAAGTAGAAAATTTCAGGCCCTCTGTAGGCAAGACGTGAGTTTAGGACTCAAGAGACAAAAGATCAAATACCACCTCTTCCCACCTAAGGTGTGACCTACAGCATCCTAAACTAGGCTGCCTTTTCTAACCCACTGGGAAGCCACATCTCCCCACACTTGCTTTCTTGTAGGGATTATCTAAGTGAGCCTCACTAGGCCCCTTTTCTTTTATATGCAGACAGTTCTGGCTGAAAAATGTTTTTGGTTTCCTTTTTTTAAATAAAACCTGGAAATAAACATGTATGTCTTCCTCTCAAAGTTCAGCTTCAGCTTGTGGTCTCTCACTACTGGCACTCCCATTATGAATGATTCAAGGCTGCTCTGAGCTCCCTTCTCCATCACAGGTGCTTTGTCCATCCTATGCTGTGCTTTGCAGTTGTATTTTTTAATTTGTGTTTTGCACGCTTGTACCAACTCACTGCATTGGTTTACTCAGAGCCATAGGACTCTTTAGACATTAGGAAGATAAACCACTTTAAATATTTGCTGTTACAGAATAACTCCAGTCTAGAGCACATCCACTATGAAGTAAGTGCCCTGGGTAACTTCACCTGTATATCTCTTTTTTATTCTTAAATAATTTGTATCATGACTTACCACATGATGCTGGGAGCTCTAGAAGAGACAGCTTTGAGCCTGGGTGGGCAGAACAGGGACACCTAGAGAACTCAAGAACAGGACATGGACAACTTTCATCTTTCTTTCCTGCTTTCACGCAGTAAATCTCTCTGGCTCTCCCTCTGCTCTGTGTCCCCAACACAGATAAAAGTGACCTCTATGATCTCATTCTTCTGACCAAAACAGAGACTGAAACTGCCACTAAAGTGTGACCCAGGGGTGCAGAGAGAGTCCTTATAAACACTTTTATATCTCATCCTGCCACGTCAGTATTTCACCATGGCTTTTAGTCACTGCTCTTAAAACTCACACCAAAGGGCTCAGCCCTAGACACACTCCTTCATGAGGTGAAATCTCAATTTAGAACGTTTGCTTTGTCCCCTTCTTTTCTTCTGAGCCAGAGTTTAGTTCCTCCAAATAGAGACAAACCTAAAGAAACTCACATTTAGGCATTACTGAGAAATCATCCCATGAGTGCCCGTTAAAACTGACAATCCAGATGCAGCCTGACCCAGAAGTCCTCAAAATGCTGATTGCTAGAAGCTAAAAGAGCAGTCCAGGAGAGTTCTTGCTGTTCTTCCCTTAGCACTTAAAAGGCCACTGTAGAGAATGAAGATAATTGTATCTCAGCTAAGAGTGCGCTTACTTTGTGTCTCATCATCACTCGTATCTTTTGAGGGCAGACAAAATGGTCCTTTCAGTCTGTATTTTATTTTGTTCTTCCTGTATTCAAACAGTGTCAAGAAACAGATGAAATTTTCACATGGTGGTGGGGAAATGACACCTTTTCATATTCCAGAACCAAAAAGAAACAGACATTTCTAGGATCTGGTTCATATTTTGAATATTCTGATTTTTAAAAATTGGAATAAAAGCAGATCCTCATGTTTTCTTACCTTAGGAGTCTCTGTAATCCTGCCATTTAAAGAAAAGGAGGCAAAACCAGCACAACACAATCACAATAAAAATAAGCACACCACTCTTTGAAAAGGACAGAATTTCATCAGCTCCAGCTCCTCCAAGCTAAGCTGAGTACTCAGCACTATGACAACAACCTTCTGGTGCACTGCTCAAGGCCAAAAGAAACCAGTGAGTGTTGGTGCGGTCTCTGGGAAGGCAGCAGATCCCACACTCACCATCTGGCTGGAGCTCTCTGGAAGACAGGCACTTCCCATACAAAATCTCCAGGTTCTCCATTCGAGGTCGGCAGGCAGAGCACAGCCTGTCTCTCTCTGACAGTAACCAGAACCACGCAGACCTTCAAATTCATCACACCAAGAACCTTCTGCAGAGAAAAATTCGTCAACTCTATTCATTACCAACGTGTCCCTGAGGATTCTGCCAGGAAGTGGCTGATGCACAGTGTTTCTGCTTCTGGGTGTTTCATTACAGCATGAGTTCTCATCTAAGTGACTTGCCCCTAATGGAGATAAACATCTTGTTCAGCTGGAACTTCTGCTGATAGCCAGAGCCCCAGGCAGGGCCGATCTTTTGTTCCTGAGACAAATGTTGAGAGCATGTCTGGCTAGGAATTTAGATGAATACTTGATTAAACATTAATAAACACAAGTGACAAGCATGTGGGAGAGAATTTGCCCACCTTTACCCAATAAAGTTCAAGCTTATATATTCAATAAGCTGATTTTTTGTCCAGGTATCCTTTCTACTACACACACAGTTAAGACCATAGCGCCCTTGCCAAACAACTCTGTTTTTAACTACCTGAAAACATCAATCTAATTCTCTATTCAGGGAGGCTTACTACACAATTATGATAAAAGTGAGTGTTTTCTTTTCACCCTGTAGAGGAATAATCTCTTGGCCTGTGGCTCCAAATCCATTCTCCTCTGTGTTTCATGGCTGTTTTTTAAACTGCATTTGTTACAGTCATGGAATTGATTTTGTGCCTTACAATCACTGCTGGCTTTGCCCGTCACTACACCCAGTCATCATTTAGGCTGGCAAATATTCTCTATCTGAAGCTATAAATACAGATAAGTACTTTATTTTGAGTCCTTTAATATCACCTGCCTGGCACCTTGCAGCAACTACTAGGTATGACCAAAGCATCATGGTAAATAAATCCCTCTTTTCCAATATTGCAAGTCATCCTTGTAAGGCTGGTATGCACATTCAAGAGACATTACATATTAACCTGTTACAAAGACAACTATCTGCAACACTTTTCATGATCCAAAGCTTCAAGCCAAATGTCTGCCAGCAAAATGGAAGCTCACCTCTGCTGTTTTGCAGAGGTACAACTATTCCTTTTTCCCCTAAAATGCCCTTTGATATCGTACAGCTTCTTCTCTTTACTTCCTCCAATGTAAAAGCAACTTTATCTTCCTTTCTCTACAAGCACTAGATTCAGACAGATGTAGCTCTTGGTGACTTTATCCCATAAGCCATAGTTTTAAGCAACCAGAAGTAGTTGATGATACAGAAATAACCTTGCTTCCTACTCTAGTGTCTTTAGGCCCAATAGCAAGGGAGGTTTTAGATCCTCTACCAGTGTGCAAACCCAACCAAAACCACATTCTTAAGATTGTGGATGCTTATGTTTCTTTCTGTGTTCAGGAAACTAACTTTGCCACCCTGCCATGAGATTTTTGGTCTAAACTTCGCAACACAGGGTACACATAAAGTCATACAAGATGCGCCCCCTTCAATCAGCACTACTTCAAGAAGCTTAAAACTTTCATTCTGGGTTCCTATATGAATTTAGTATAAAATTAACAATTGTTATGAAAAAAATTGTAAACACTGAAACAAACTGCTCCTTCAGACTATTTGCTGTAGTTTGCTTAAAATAAACTTAATTATAATATAATCTTAAAATACCTACATCAGTTCAGCCATGCAACTACATATTCTTCTCAGTTAACAGAGCACCCTAGTTGTTAAACATAAACCATGCAGAAGGCATGCACTGCTGCTCACTGCCCACAGCTCCTCATAAACTGGTTCCACTCCATGTTGACATACACAGCTCTGAATAGAGACAGTCCAGAAACAGCATTTCTCTGTATTTACTCCAGCAATCCACAGTGAAGCTCAGAAATTCTGTGATATATTCCATCTATTCCTTAACATTCCATATTAAACATAAGCAATAATGTCATGCATGAGTTCTTCTTGCAGCAAAGCAAATCCTTCTCTGGGCCCAGCTGAAAACTGGAGTGACATCTGCTGTTTTGCATGCAGCTTTAGAAAGAGTTTTCTCTTAGCAGCCATTTTGATTAAGCAGATCTTCCTAACACCTAAAACCAGGACATGTGCCTTTACACTCCCCTCAGAATTCTGCTCTTCTGCAAAACACTCATATAAAGAACTCCTTGAAGGCATTTTACATTCACAAAGACATCAAGTGCATACTGCTCTTATAAGTTTTATTTTATACTATAATATTTCAGTACCCAAAGGAGGATTTTGCACAGCAATTTTTGTTATTAGAATCTAAAATAATTTCTCTGCTGCTTTGCTTTGGAGATGAGCTCTTTGTTTGGAAAGGCTCACACTATACCAAGAAAAAAAAGGAGACTGAATTATTCAATATAGGGCTCAAGTATTCCCCTTTCTTAGCATTTTGTATTATATTCTTCTAACTCGTTAATTTCAAAGGTAAGAAACAGCAGTCTTAGCTACTACCCAAACAAACATGCTTCAGCTGAAAACCACTTTCAATTAGAAATGTTCCCAGCTGTAGAACATTAACACATCTGACTGGCAAGACCAAACAATTTATGGAACAAACCAGAATAATTTATGGACAAATTCATATTTACAAGTAAAGTATCAAGACTGTTCAAAACCTGAATCAGCAAAGATATCTGGGTCAAACACAAAGCATGGAAGTCAGTGCAATGCCAATCACAACTACATGATACTTCAGTGATACAGGGACAGGCAGTTTCAGGACATGCTTCCTAGGACCACGATTTTTAAATACCCAGAAAGTACTCAAGTAAAAACTAAAAACCTAATTTTCCTTTCCTCACCTCTGCTGACAATCCCAAAGAAGAAATACAGCATAGCAGGGTTAAAGTATGCAAAACTAACCTTTGTTGGTTACAGGAAAAATATTTCCTCGCTAGCTTAAAAACAAAGCAATAGAAAGCACAAAAAGAGAAAAAAGGCTGGCATAGACAGACAGCCATGTCACACAACTACCTGCTTAGCAGGCACAGTGCTGGTGCAAAGCAAATATATTAAACCTTACTTTTCGGAGTCATCTCGTGGAGTGCAGCACCTGTCATGATGGAGGGGCTGTGGGTCAATCCTCTGTCTCTATCCCATACGTGCTTGTATTCTCACTCCTGAGGAGACTTCTAGGGCTGTGGGTAGGTGGTCTTCCCATCGGAACTCCCTCATGAAGCGTTGCTGGGCCATTCCCCGTTTTTAAAGATACTAGCAAGCGACCTCAGCCTTCCCAGAAAGTGCCCACATCCTAGAAGTTCCCCAGTCCTTAAGCACACCATGGGCCCTTGTTTCTCCATAGGATCCATGGGACCTCTCTCACAGCTGCCCTGGATAACAACCATCAGGAACCATCAGCTTTTTATCACCCTCATCAAAGAGCAGCTGGGTTTTTCTTTGACTGTGCCTTCTTTGAGGTCAGCCCTCTGGCTAGCTGACCTCCAGGGTGTCAGTCCCTCCTGAAGCACTCACTGCAGAGGGAAAAACCCCATTTTCCCAGCACCTTCCCCACACTTAGGCTTTGCTGACAGCTCTAGTGCTGTTCCCCTGCTCCAGGTTTCATTAAACCCAGCGATTTTTCCACGCCCTTCGGCGGCGCACCCTTCGTGAGGGCTCTCAAAATGGCTCCCTGCGAGGTGCCTCAGGAGCTCTGAGGGCAGCAGCGGCCTCGCACCTGGCTCCAGCAGCTGCCCTAGGCCAGCTCTCCTTAAACACATCTAAAAAAGGGGCAAAATGCCACTTGGCAGCGAGGAATTTAGGGGAAAAGAGTGGGAAACATGGCAGAAGAGGTTTATCTGGACCCAGGAGTTTTTTCATCCCACTTTCTCCCTCTGTTGAGCTGAGGTGCGAGCAAGCGGCTGGGCAGGTGCACGGCAGGAGGATTACTAGTTATGAAGAGTAATAAATGAGGGTGAAATAAATAAAACAAATAGTTTTGTTTCTGGCTCCTAAAGTCACGAAGTCTTCCAAGAACTGAAGGTACCACAGTCCCTACAATTCCATGAAAAAACCATTCAGCCATTGCCCGAGTGCACCATCCGTCAGCAGGGACTGCACAGCCCACACACGAATGGTGACTCAGGGTCCTTTGGAGTCATTACCACATATTAGGGAACTCATTTTTCCCCAAACTTTTTTTTTTTTTTTCCTAAATCAGGAATAACGTATCAGTCTACCAATATCATAAAGCCTTAAAGAAAAAGAGACTAGATTTAATGGTTTATAAAAAGGTTAAGAATAACTGTTGACATCACAATGCTGTCACACAAAAGCTTAGTAGACATCACGTAATAGTATTAAAATAATAAGCAGCTAGTATTTAATGTGTACCTGAAGAGAGCTGATGTTGTCCAGACAGAAAATAACAAGGATACTTGTAATCAGTTTGCAGAAGGCAGACACATACAGCTGGGGCCTGCCAGGCACACGATAAAAGCTTGAA
Source organism: Hirundo rustica (assembly GCF_015227805.2). Classification (NCBI taxonomy): domain Eukaryota; kingdom Metazoa; phylum Chordata; class Aves; order Passeriformes; family Hirundinidae; genus Hirundo; species Hirundo rustica. The sequence goes on along the minus strand of NC_053452.1, from coordinate 6,623,724 downwards.
TTAAAGCTTTTCATGTGCAAGCAGCTTTAAAAGCTGAAGTTTATAAAGATGATTGCAGTAAGGTATGAAAATGTGTTTAACGCTTAGGTCAAGCAGCCCAATCCTGTTCTGCAATTAATTTTATTGGTGCCTGGAATAATGACATGGTGGCTCTACTTACATACACTGTGACTAAATTTCTGCTTCCAGCATAGAGAATAAATTTGTATATGATTTTGAGCTTATGTTGTGCAAGACTAATTTGAACCAGGCAATGCAATACAGACAAAAAGCAAAGGTATTTCTTAACTGAGAATATAAGATCACAGTGTTACCGGTCAAAAAGTTATTTAGTAGTACGGTGCAACTTGTCTCTGCTGGCAAACATAGAAATAACTCGTATTTACAATAATGGATAAAAACGACATATTCCAGAACGAACCACTGTAATCTGGCTTCTCAAAAAGTCTGGCTGATTGTAAGCATGCTGGAGGCAGTCCATTTGCAATAAAGTCAGACTGTTTCTGCATCTTCAGAGCAGCAGTAAATGCATATCCAGTTAAAGTTCTTCCTGCGACACTGACTGACTCAAAGATACTGATTTTTCTGAGATTGAAGAGTGTAATACTTACATGACTCAGTTCACATGGCACTGCTGAAAATATGATAAATACCACATTTCACTAACCAGCCCAGCAAAATAAGGGCACAAGTAAAATAAAAGAGTAGAGATTTTGGGTAAGTTGAATTGTTTTGTACATGCTCTGCTGTGTTTGTGATACTCCAGGCACTGTTTTCCTTACAAACTTTGACAGCAATCAATACTCTCCTTACTGGGACAGATCTAACACTGTAATGGTTGCTCAGCCTAAAAAAGCCCAAACACTTGAATTAAACAACAACAACACCAAAAAACCAACCAAACAAAAAACCACACACCTAAAAAAAATTTAAGTAACAGACCAGCATTACACTACTAATATATTAAGGTTAGGTTTCCCAAAGTCACAAATCTGTTTCTAGCCTGTCTTCAAAGATTAGTATCATATGAACATCCACTCTGAACAATAGGGCACAGAGTCTGAAGACATGATACAGTAAGGATTGTTGCCATGTCTGACATTGCTGATCTCAAATTCCAACCATTCCTGCACACAGTTTTAAGGTCACATTTCTCTGTGTGTGTGTTCTGAAGATGTAAAGCAATAAATCAGATTACTGGTAGCAACAGTGATGTACTGTTGCTGGAGCTTCAGAGAACAAGAAAACCCAGCCAGGTTCAACATAAAAAAAGTGGTGTTTTACCCAAAAAAAGTAATTAAAGGAGTACACATAAATTCTGATCAAAGTTTCCTTAATTAAATGACTCTATTTTAGCAAATATTTGAGTTATTTTAAAACATCTTTGTTCTTGTGCAGCAAGCAGTTTTTCACTTTACATCTGGATCTTAGGACTCTTCACCCACAAATCTTTGTTCCTATTTTATAGATAAGAGAATAGATAGAAAAAATCTCAGATATGGCTCAGAGTGACTCTAAAAATTCAGATAAGAAACAGGATCTATGACAAACAGGCATTATGCATCTTTAGCCAATGCCAAAATAATAACATTTAATCATGCATCTGTTTGAAATAGGTCACAATAAACAGAAATAAAGACCTCCTAATTAATCAGCATTTTCAGGTCTTCACCTTGCAGGTTTAAGTATAAATGGGACTAGAAATACCAGACAAATACTGAACTGAGGAGCAGCTATATTACACTGGAATCTTACTTAAATATGCTGACCTGAGTGATTATAATATCAACATTTCTTTATTTCTCCTTCTAGGCCTGAAGCACCAACATAGCTGAGAAGGCTGGAAATGAAGGTTTGTACTTCTTGTGCATTACCAGTAGAATTACTAAAGTTTAAATTAATCTGAGCAATCTGTGGAAATCTGACATGACCGAGGTCATGATCAGAAAACACTTGTCTCCTAATACTTATGTAATGATGATTTTTCCCACTGAACTTCAAATTCCAAAGGAATAAAACCATAGTGGCTTCTCAGAGGCATTACAGCTGATGATATTTCATTCTGTCAACTTTAAAACACAGGAGGAAACCCAACCATTTTTACACCCAAATTTTATTAGAAAATATGAAGGTTCAAAAAAGTTACTTTATGATGCTGTTACATTGAGTCAAAATTCTTTTTTTACTTGGATTTTAAAAAGAATCCAAAGTTGTACTCCACCTACATTACCCCTTAAATATGAGGCAATGCTAAACACTAAAGGTTCAAGCCTACTGTAGTACAACTGAGAACAGAACCTATACTGTCCACAAACAGCAGAGCAAGCTGCTTATTTATCCTTTTTATTCACAGTAGGAGACAAAAATTCATTGTTATTAAAATTATCTATATATGAAAAAATCTTTAGTTCAGGTATAAATGAATTTTCAGCTACTTACCAAAATTAAATTTGTTCTGATTTTAATCTGTGACTTTCCTTTTGGGAGAGAATAAAAACCACTGTCAGCTTTGATTCCAGACCTGTGATTCCACCTTCAGATACCAAGACAAAAGAACACTCACAACTACTTCTACTTGAATATTGCTTTAATTTTCACTTCACAGCTGTAGTCACTAAACTCAACATTTTCACACTGCATAACAAGCTGGTATTATAGGAAGTAAAATAGTATAATTCAGCACTCTGAGCCAGAGAATAATTAGATGAAGTATTACCAAGATTTTTCTCTGCTTTAAGACACGCACCATCATTTGGCTTCATTATTCCTGATGTTTTCATATAGTTCATGGCATGTGGGAGGATCAAGATATAAAAGCAGCCTTTTTAGTAACCAGCTTTCAGCAGCCTCCATTCTCAACCCTTGCACAAGTCCCCAAAGGATGCCTTACAGCACTGAAGCAATCATTTCAGGTCATAAAAAGATAAAGAACTTTAAAAAACTCTTCGTTTTTTTTTTTTCCCAGTGAGAAAATGATTACTTATATTCTTAAAATTAAAAGAACTTTGTACTAAAGGTCTGGAAAGATCTGTTTTTAATTACATATTTCAAAACTGAGTTATCCATAACAATTCTACTGCTTATATGCAGTAAATAAATATATTAAAAACTTCAGAGAGCAGGAAAAAAATAAGCAGACTAGACTACAACCGACTCAGATGTTTTCTGGAAACACACCATGAACAATTTGTCCCTTGTGACTGAAAACAAAGAGGGAGAAGAAAAGTGGCAAAGAAAATGAGCTTAAGTAAGAAATTGTAACACTCTTTTTGATCTTGCATGCAAGCTGAGAATGAGAAAGTTTTGATTATTCAGTCTACAGTCTTATTTAAAGATCAAAACAAGTCTGAGCAGCTTAAAGCCTTACTTCATTAAAAGAAGCCATGCACAGTCAAAGAGTTAACTGAATGGTAAGTGGGACATTCTTTCTTGCAGCTTTGCTTAAATGATAGGAACTTCATTATAGCCTGCCCTGTATTCCACAGAAGACAATCAAGGTCCACATGACAAAAGTTTTTTCCACCCAGTCTGCCATTTCTTTTCAAATCTTTTATTACCTACCTGCTACCATAAGAGCTCCAGGTTGAGGTTTTTATAACTTGTTAAATAAATTACATGTATGAATTAAAATCTTTCAGCCATTTAGAAACAGAAACTGCATATATAAAAATATAGTATAGGGTGACAAAAACTTCAGAACAAAATTAAAAATAAGTGGCTCAAGGTAAGCCCTTTCTACCTACAAAATTAAGAATACCAGTGATAAAATTCTGCCACAATATTAAAGTCTCTTTGAATGTGTAAAGCTTTTGTTGAGACTCTATAAATTCTAATACATAGCGTGATTTCTCAGCAAGCGAATCCATTTCTCTGATTCCTTTGAAGACACCACAGAGCTAACCAACATCCAAACCTTTGCTTAATGCAGAGGGAACAGGTTGAACATTTGAAAATGCTTGAGAGCACAGTAGATTAACAATGAGAAGAGTATACAATGACCAACTGTTGAACTTAAAATTTCTGTCTGCTGTCCACATTCCAACTTATCCAAATATTTTAACACATTATGCATTACCCTGCTTTCAATTCAGTGTTGTCTTGCTATACAACACAAATCACATAGGATCAGAGCTAATTTTGATCTTCAATTATGTATGAAAGATCCAAAATCAGGTTGGCTGTCTCCAGAGCTACTTGCAGGCCACTGCACTTGGCAGCAAAGCAATCCAGAGTCAGGATGTCAGCAACTTTTGCTGAGGGCTCTTTAGGGCAGCCCTGTATAACGGGAGAGCCAGACTGGCCTTGCAAGAAACTCCAGCCGAGGTCCTCTGTGTTATCATTCATCCCACAGCCGCATTTTGAAACTAAATCTGACCACTTGGAGATACAGGGAGAACCTGGTGGAACAAACCAACAGTGTCCATAAACCATGTCTGTAAGAATTTCTTCACCATCGTGACTCAGAGAGCGAGCTACAGACTCCAGGGAACGGCAAAAACCGTCAGCAACCAATTGGTATTGTGTCTGAGAACAATCTAGGTCTTTGAAAGTGCTGGCAGGTAGACTAGAACTCTAAAAAAGAAACCAGAACCAGGAAAGCAAAGTTAGAACACTGTTTTACAGAAATAATTTTAAACATGTATCATACTGCTGCTTTTTCCCCCCCTCCAAAACAGATGGCTCACTTCTAACTAAAAAATGTTTAAGTCATGCTTATCCCGCAATAGGAAAGAGTCAAAGCTCAGTTCTGCATTATCATCTTTCAATATAAAAACTCTACATATTTTTAACACTTAAAAACATACAATTACTATAATAGATACCTAAAGAAAGATCAACAAGTACAGTGTTAAGTTTAAAAGATATAATTAAAACTGAGTGCTTCAAATACAGCCCTTTATTTTATATTAGTAGTTAGCAAAAATACCACATTAATCTAGAAAGAGACAAGCATACTAGCCGTTGTAGTGATTCTACATAAATTCTTGTTTCTTATATTAAGCATCTTTAAAACCCTTATGTCTTACATACCTTGTATCTTATGTATGAAGCCAGGTGAGTTTCTGTACAGCCCCCTCCTAATAATGCCAAAGGTTCCTTCACTGTTAACTGCAACACGTGTTCTGCTGTTTCACAGACACGCTGAAAATCATAGGAAATTCTTGTTAGCCATACCATGATTAATAGGATTTGTCTCCATTGAAAAAAAACATCAGAACAAAATTTTCAGTAGTTTCTGGTACAGATTCCATAAACTCGAATTACATGTGGATATAAAGCTGCCAAGGGATTTCCAAAGACCATGTTCACTTAATGAGAAATTGTCTTTATTTGTCCATGCTACGGAAAGGCAGAAATAAAAAGCTGCATTTTAATCCTTCTTTTTTCAAAACAGGGCTATATATAAAAAATCAATCAGTATCAATGACATTTCCAGACCAACTGTTCAGTGCAAAATAACACTTGATGATCATTGTATGTGTTGCTGCTGGCTTTTTGCTAGGCAGTTTTGATGCTTATGTTCTCATAGACCAAGCAATGAAAATATTTATCTAGCACTGGCCTCAAGAACAGGTGAAAGATGTACCTGTCCCTAAACAAGTTATTGTATTAAAACAAAGGCATTAAATGAACATGAGCACTTCAAGAATTTTGAAATTCTAGAAACAAATAAACTTAATTTATATACTGAAAAAACTATGTTTCTAAACTCAGTGTATTTAATATTTCTCAGTGTTTTATTTTTCCATTAAAAACATAGCTTTCCAATAAAAGGTTTGAAGAAAATTTGCCAACCTTCAACTCATCCCATGCTGTTTCACTTCTGTTACACAGTATCAGGCTGCAGATAGCTGTGTCCTCAGGAATTAGATGTAGAAAATGCTTTGAAGCAAAACTCTCAATGCACAGATCCTTCAAACTGCCGTAACAGCCAGGAGACAGGGAATGTATGGAAGCTATAGGCTGTGAACCTGTCAATTAAAAAAGGAGGAAACAGTATGCGGTACCATCAGAACAACTAGCTGGTGCATTTCATAAAGCATAAACTTTCCTCCTCTTGGCTTTTTAACTTACATACATATGGCTCAATACCTGACATTTCAATTCACACAGGAAATCACAGAAACCAACACATTTAGAGTGCAAGACTTGGTGGCAGTTTGAGATGAAAAAAAAGTAATTGTTTCATTTGCCTTGAATCAGAGTTGGAAAATAAAGGGTTGCTGGAACTGGATATCCATCATGCAGCAAGCAGGAATAACACGAGTGGTACACCACCATCAGGGCCTGCAGAAGACCAATCTCACATTGAAAAATGTTTTTTCACACTAGAAAAGAACAACTCTTGTCCAGCTGCTAAGGTAGGATAGAGAGAAAAGTAAGAGCCTCCTTCCTCTGCAATGACACCACCCCAGGTAACGTTCACCTTGCAATGAAAACTCCAGGACAGTGGTTTAGAGCAGAGGACTGGATTGTTACCTGTCATGCGGCCCAGGGGCTCCATCACACACAGCCCAGCCCTGTCCACAGCGACGACGCCGTTCTCCTTCAGGTACTGTTTCAAGGAAGGATGCATCACTTTCTGGCACACTACAAGGCCCACCTCATCCTTAACCAGCTGCTTCCCCACATCAAGCAACTGAGTCAGCTCTGATGCTTCCAGAGAAATGCCGTCACGGACCACTACAGTTCCTTCCTCAGGGTTAAAGCCATCACCTGACATGGACACACTGAAAAGCGCCATCTTGATCATGTTTGAACCAGTCCTTTTGACAGCAAGTGGCTTTCCCAATTGGATTTCCGGCATTTCTATCAGCAGTCCAGGAAAAACTGTAGAATCCACAACTCTTCTACCTTTTACAGGTATTATCACGCACTTCCCTAAAACAGCATTAGTCTCAACATGACATGGAACAGTAAATAAAAAAGCCTTTAAAACCAGTGAGGTGAGATGATCAACTTCAGTTTTATTAAGCATGCAAGCAGGTTTGCTTGTTAAAATGCTACGTACCAAACAAACAAGAGTCTTGACGCTGCTAAAATCCACTGACACCCGGCAACCGCAAGCCTCGGATTTCAGGTGGTCCATGCACAAACTCAGAAGATGCCTGCTTATTTTAATGACAGTAAAAGGTGCAACGTTCAGGCTCCTGAAATTTTCAATGAAGCCACAGCAAAGAATGGCAGCGAATAAGCCACAGTCACTGAAACGTGACACGTGGCTCCGCACAGAGGCTGTCAGGACACGCAGCACGGGCTGGCTGACGGAAAGGTGCCCCAGGAGGGTTGAGGATTGGGAAGTGGTACAAACACAGCCCCCCACACCGTTGTGGAGCTGTTTGAGTCGACCAGCAGGACCATAGGAAGATTTTAATAATCCACTCAGCACAGACAGTGACTGACTCACTGCATCTCTAGTTAAAGGCTCACTAATAAATAACGGAGGCTTTTTAGCTTCAAGGCGAGACATTTTGAAGGTAAGATTTTAATTCCAGCCAACAAAACATTTCATTTTTACTTGGATCTATAATTCATTGCACTTTTAAATTTTAAGAGTAGTACATTCTAATTCTTCGCAGGTAAGGATTATTATTTTCAGTGTGAAACAGTATATATAACATTCCTGAAACGATTCATCACAGCTCTCTTAAAACCAGGGTTATATCATGTTGCAAAACTGATAAATAGTGACGGCAGGAAGTTATTTCATTCCCCACGGTCCCTCTTAGCTTCTGAATGTGATTGAGCAGACTTTTTTGCAACAAAGTTCACAAGCAGGCTTCCTAAATGGACACCTATAACTGACAGTCCTACTACAAGCAGGAAGTTCTTTCTATTCCAGGTAGTTTTCTTCATCTTTTCTGGCAACAGTCACAGACGAAAACCTTCAAACTTAGTTATACCTACAATAAAAACCAGAAAAATATTAGAGTAATCTTATGAAAATATTGTATAGCTTGACTTATTTTAATTTTCACCAAAAAAAAGTTACAGAAGGGCAAATACTGCACCAAAAAAACCACATTTTGGTTGGAAAAGAACTTTAAAGATGAGTCCTGCTGTTGCCCCAGCACTGCCAAGCCACCACTGAACCACGTCCCCGAGTGCCACATCTATGCATCCATTAAAGACCTCCAGGAATGGTGACTCAGCCACTTCCCTGGGCAGCCTGTGCCCGTGCTTGACAACTCCTCCTGTTGATGACAGTCTTCCTAATATCCGACCTAAACTTCCCCTGGTACAACCTGAGGCCGTTTCCTCTTGTCCTAGCACTTGTTACTGAGGAGAAGAGATGGACCCCCACCAGCCTGCAGCCTCCTTCCAGGTGGTTGTAGAGAGCAATGGGGTTGCCCTGAGCCTTCATTTCTCCAGGCTGAAGACCCCCAGCTCTCTCGGGCACGCTCCTCACACTGCCCTTGTCAGGACTCATTCAGCACCCCACTGCCCTCTTTGAAGGGTGGTGTCCCTCACCAGTGCCGAGCACAGGGCACAGTCACTGTCCTGGTCCTGCTGCCCACACCATTGTTGGTCCAGGCCAGGATTCCCACGGCTGCCTGGGCTCATGTTCAGCTGCTATCACCAGCATTCCCAGGAATCTCTCCAGCCACTCTTCCCTGCAGCTCAGCACGGGGTTGTGACCCAAGTGCAGGACACAGGACTGGACCTTGTTGAACCTCAATTGGCCTAAACATTCTATAATAACTGAGAAAATTTACTTGATATGATCTTACTACAAACACAGACAGTACACCAATTATACCTGTTTATTTACAACTTCAATTCTGACCACTGGTCTATGCTGTTACCAGCAGATCTGTAAGTAGCAGGGTACCATAAACTGAATGGCACTGAAGTATCAAAGCTATAGTGATATCCACCTGATTTTACTCAAGAACAAAAGAATTAAACCAGTCAGCAGTGCTTGCCAGGCAACAGAAACAACAGCTTTTAATGTTCAAACAACTTTAACAAATCTGGCTCAAGCAAAGGTTTCTTACTTCAAGATTCCCACAAAGAAAGTTTTTCAGTTCTTAAAACAATAAAACTTAAATCAATGTTTATTTACATTTCTATGCAAACTGTACAGTATTTACACTTGTATTTAATTTTGTTTCATTCTCTATTGTAATCACCACCCCTACTAAAATGGAATATATTACTATATACAGTCACAATTATTTCTGGGCAGTTTTAAGCTTGAAAGGACACTATTATAGATCCAATCAAGAGAGTTTGATTGCTGCCCTGAAGTTACTAGAGCTTGTTTTAAAATATCTTTAAGGCATGTAATACCCTCACTTAATTGAGCCCATCATGTGGGATTTAGCAGTAGTTTATGAGATTTATGATGCACTTTTTGGGTCCATGTAGGTACAAAAAATTATCTCAGTTGCAAAGAAGAATAAAACTCTGAAAGCCTAAAGTTAGAACACCAAGGTTGTATCTGTTTGAAAACTCCCAATTAATTAATCTTCTCCCTCAAAGATGCAGATACAACTAATTAGGCAACTTACCCCAAAATCAAAGTACTAATGCTATTTTTCTTTATTTTTGCGATCGCTCTGCATCATGAATGGCAGAATCCCAGGATCTGGAACAATATTCTCTGTCTTCACTTGGAAAATAGGACTGGACTTCAAGTAATACCAGCCCCAGTGCACTAGCCCCAGGCTAGTTCCCACAACAATCAGAACTTTGTTGTCCTTCCAGAAGGTTTTAAGACCCATTGCAAACTGGCATCTACCTAGGTAAAGATAATTTATTACTTTAAACGTATTCTAGAAACCCTTTTTTCTTACCCTATAATAACAACACTGAACATATGAAGCTGAATGTTAATATCGTTAATTGCAGTGCAGAAGATGACTAAAACACTAAACAAAAAGCCTTACTTTGTGAACCTAAAAAAAACCTCCCAAACCAAACAAACCCCAATTCAGACATTTTGAAATGTTAATTGCTGCATTTGCTTCGAGCTTTGGCATGCTAAATCTTAAACACAACAAAGCTTTATCTAATTACAAGCACTACTGCTCAGATGGCAAATATCTGAAGCCCAAAAGCAGTTTCAAAATACACCTTTCCCCCATAGTTAATAAAATTCATTAAGTAGCTGTGCTCCTAAGGGAATACAGAACTTTTAAACCGCAGGCAAAGCAACGTGTGGTGCTTCTGACCACTTCACCTTAGTGCAGCTTTGCCTGACCACCTTATGGTATTCAGAAGCGGCACCATTACGAAGTAATAAGTTAATCCCTACATAGCAAGAAACTAGAAAAAAACTACCTTCAGCAGGATTTCGCACATATACTCAGGTTTTATACCGAAATACCTCACTGGTTTGAGCGGCTATAAAGCTTTAACTCTGACAGGAAATGCTCCTACACCCGGCCAACTCTGTGCCCGTGAGAAGTGCAACCCGCCCTACCAACCAAACCCTCACAGCCAATTCCTCCTCTTCCTCCTTCCCCACGACCTTGAAGCTCGGGCGGCTGCGGGGACAGCAGCTCCCTCGGGCACAGACGGCGGGCACGGCGCACCTGAGACTTCTCCCCTCTCTGGGAGGGAAGCAGTGAGGAAAGTACCACCAAGGAGCCTTTCCGCGAAAGCGAGAACTCACCCGCCCCCCACGCGTTCAAACGCGCCCCGGCAGGAAGAAGAAAGAGCGGAAGAAGCACGACCCCGGAGGTGCCTCCCCTCCCCGCTCGCCATTAGCCGAGCGCAGCGTCACTCGCGGCCCGGGCCCGCCTCGGCCGCTGGCGGCCATTTTGCGTGCGGGCAGCGCGGGGCGGGCGCCGGCGACGGGCGCGGCCATTTTGGGTAGGGCAGAGCAGCGGCGGGAGGCGGGCGCGGCGTGGGGAGGGGTACGGCCGCCTTGTGCCGCCCGGCTCTTGCGGCTGCTCCTGGGGCTCCAGCCGCTCTTTTCTCCTCGGTTAAACCTCTCAGGGCATGCTCGGAGAACTGGGGCTCTGGCGGCGGTGCCGGTCGGTTCCCACCGAGCCTCCCTCAAGCGCCGCCTCAGCTGCTCTGTCCCCATTCCTTACCCCTGCCTAGCCTGGCCAGGCGCTGGCTAGGATTAAAAATATGTGTATATATCGCTGATTTTTCTTCCTCACATACCTGCGACTGCAGCCACTCCGCCTTACTCCTGCGCCCAGCTGAGTGAGGCTTCCTGTGGGCGGGCAGAAGTTCCCGGGCCAAAACAAATTCAAATAACTTTGTTCCTTGACCTCCGCTTTTCCTTAGCTCTTCTGCTTTCCTGTATTCACTTTTCCTGTAAGTACAAGAGATACTCCTGTGAATACAGTAATACTCCTCCTGTGTTCACTTTTCTCTGTACTCGTGGAGGGGCTGCCAAGTTTATCTCGTTTTATTTTCACGTGTTAATGAATGGGTTTGTTTTCGATTTCGTTTGTAGTTTCGGAGTTTATGACTGTGGCCAAAGTACAAGTATTTAACGTCTGATCTCCACGCAGAAAGGAGTATATATTTTTTTCAATTGTATAGTAATTTTTCATTGTTAATTGCATCCAGCTGTTCCACAAAAATTAAACAAGATATTAGCACCTGGTCGTGACGGCCCTTTGATGCTCCTCAGAAACTCTCGTCCCTCTAGTTCTGGGCAGATCTGTGTCATGTTTTTGAAACGGAATTGTTGAGCCTTAGCGGGAATGGGCAGTTTATGAATGAAGGAGTGTGAATAACAAGGAGGAGAGAAGGTGCTGACTGGCTGGAAGAATATTTTTCAAGCATTAAGTGGGATATTGGCAACAGTGGGCATCCTCCTGGATGGCAAATGGAAGATTTGCAGTGTGTCCTTTCAGAACTAGAAATGCTTTTACTGCATGTGCGAGTAACTGAGCACTGCGCTGCTCATCGTAAGTTTAGGATGCGCTCCCAGAAACTGACAAGTGCTGGACGGGAAAGTTCAGAAAACTCCTCTTGTATGTTGCGATAGTTAATTTCAAACAACAAAAATAGTTAATATCAACTACCCTACAGAGTTCCTTAATTAGCGTTTGATTGATTGTTTCTGCCTTTTTCAGGTGCCCCCTCTCCCCACGTGTGGTAAAGGCACCCGGCGATGGGCAGTGTGTGACGCTTGCTGCTGTATCTCCAAGTGTGTGCCCGGAGTTTGCAGTTCCTCGTTCCTCCCGAGCCCTGCATTTCCTCACCACCGGACACTGCTTTGCTAAGGTAACATGCTGTTCATCAGCTGACAGAGAACACTTGAGCTTGCTCTCTGGGTGACCATCTTTTCTGGCTTTCCCTGAGTATCCACCTCTCCATTTGACTCAAATTTAAGAAAGAAAGATATTCTGCCACATTATTTTTGAAGCGTGTCTCACTCTAGCTACAGGCAACCTATGTGTTTAATTTAAATTCAAGTCTTCATGCACGTGTATCAACATTTTAGGTCTTGGAATACTACACATCCCACGTCAGGACTTTAAAAAAAATTTTTTTTAAAAAAAAATATATATATATATTCTTGTGAGGAGGTTTTTCTGCTGTATTTGCTTATCTTCGTATATTCTTACGTAGGGTTTACTTCAGAGGTATGCAACAGACAAAGCATCCCATGAGAAAGAATCTTGCTGTCAAACAGTAGCTGTTGTAACAGACCTGTGTTTTTGGTGTTTGGTATTTTTTAAACACAGTAAATGGCAAAATATTTTGGGGCTAGTTGTTTTTTTTTAGCTTGAACATTTGATGAGTGGTTTTCCTCATCTTCTGATGTCCTAGTATCGAGTATTTTTTCACCTGTGTTGCTTCAGTGACTTCCCTGATGGTTCACACATAAAATATTTTCCTTTTTGTTTTCTGTGGATTTGCTTAGATTTTGTCTGTCTGCTGTATTTCCTTTGTCTTATCTTTGTGGTCAGCGCAAAGAATGGGGTAGTTGGCAAACTCCCAAAGTCAGCTTACTCCCAGGAAGAGCAAACTGAACCAAAGCTAACTTTTCTTGTGCGTCCTTTTCCTTTTTATGTTTTTCTTCTATTATATTGTAAATTGTATTTGGAGGGGATTTCTGCCTGCCAGCAGTTCTCACATAAGTAGTAGTAGACCTGTTGCAACAGTATCGTTCTGGGAAGTAAATTGTTATCAGAAAGAAATCAGTACCAGTAATGCCAGGATAAGTTCAGCTGAATTTACTACATGACTGAACTGAACTGGGATGTCTCAAGTGATCCAGAGCTCTGTTCCTTACGTTGTGTCTCAAAATTGTCATCGATAAAGTTGACAGGATTTAATCTGATAAAATGGAGAAGTTTCTAGGGCTGTTCGGTGCAAGGGAGAATGACAGCAGCATGGCGCAAATTCCAGCTTCTGTGTGCAGGACTGTTAAGAATTTTAAGGTTAAAATCGTCTATGCTGTGCTGTGTAGCTGTAAAGTGGGTATTTATCTGGTTTTGCACTTTTTTTGAAGTTAAATTGTGATAATGACTGCATTTTGAAACAGGTGAGCGTAGTGCCTGAGAGAAACACGTATCCACAACCTGACTTGTGTCCTGAAATTCTGACAGCACAGTACTTGATTGAAGTATGCAATGACAAATGTGTACACATTCCTCAATTTTTAGTATTTTCCTATACCATCTCATACATAATTGACCAGATTTGCCATTTAAAGAGACTAATCCTTTAGGAAACTTTAGATTACAGAAGGCAGCTCTATTCTCATTGTGGTTTGTGTTGCATTTCATTTACTGCAGACAGCAGCTACTGATTTTCTTTATTTTGAAGCTTCAAAAATGTGCATTGTTTGGATACTCTGCCTCCTGCCACTTTACTGAGGCTCTGCTTCACCTGGTGTTCTGACCAATCCAAGCCTCTTTGTTGTCTGTTGGCTCTCTTCCTACCCTGTGTGAAAACAGAATGTATGTTAGTTTTTGTATTCCTGTGTTTTGTAGCTATTTGGTACCATAGGGCCCATTGCATGTCTCTCCTGAATCCTGACATTGTGGAGTTAGCTGGAAAGACTTTCATGAGTTTAACCCGATTTTCTCCTTTTTTGACAAGTCCGTTTTTGGCACCTGTATTTGTGGAGGATGATGAGCTTGCCAGCTAGCTTCAGTCCATGACTGTAATTGCCAGTTTGGAAAAAACCTGAGCAATTAATTGAAGGTTTTTTCTTTAGCCCAGGGGAGTGTTCAACTTCTAGCGCAAATTAACACTTCCTGAGGTACTTGGAATGGTCTGAGGCAGGGTCAGGGGCTGTGCAGCTCAATGTACTTCACTCAGGATCCCAAATTAAGTTATTTAGGTCCTATTTGGGATAAGCTAGAGAGGAGGATGTCCAAAGTTCACTTTTGTCCAACCACCATAAGAGTCAGGTTATGTTGCTTCATGTGCGTAGTATGTAATTTTAAATATACATAACATGTATGTATGGTTGGATACCAGGTGAGCCAGAAGCTATAGTTTCTTACTTGACAGAGTTCTAGCTTTATATTTCCTGTGTTGGATGCAGAGTGCGTGGACAGTTACGAGGTTCACTAAAAGACACCAACACAGGTAGCTAAGTATTTTTCCTTTAAATAAAAGTTTTCCTTGTTTTTTTAAAAGCAGAGTGTAGGGTTTGAGGAACAGTAGTCATGCAGGAGTGAGCCAGAGTTGCAAAATTCCTTCTGGATTGCTGTAGAGGTCTGGGTGTGTTTCTCCAGTGCTGATCACTTTTAATTGGTATTTTTATAGGACCAGCTTACACTGACCTATCATGGCATCCAACAAATTTGTCATTAAGGTAAGTAGAATGTCATAACAACAACAAAAAAAGTGTAATACTGCTTAGAATGTGTCTGTTGCGTATTTTATATGAGCTTTTCTCTCCCTCTGGAAGCAAACTTGGAATTGCTGCTTGACAATTCATAGCAGAGTGTGTCTGGGGTCCGCTGAGGATTAAAATGCTGTAACTAAAAGTGATTAGTTGTGCAGTGATAATTAGAAACTATGAATTCTCAGTAAAACACTATTTTCTATCTGAAGTAAAATTTTGGGTGGATTATTTTCTTACTGTCATCTTGTAATACTATTTATTTACTTCCCAGGTCTAAGGGTTCCTGGTTTAAGGTGTAGCAATGTTCTTAAACTATTTATCGCACTTTACATTTTATTTGTCTCCTTTTTTGCCTCTTTTTCCATTTTCAGTGGTTGGTTGTTTCATGTGCAATAAAATGCCATTGAAGTTCATTTTGCAAACAGTCTCAGACTTTCGGTTATATCTGAGGAGCAAAACTTTTCAAAACATTCCGTAATAAACATAGCACTTCATAATTCTGCTATTGTAACTATACCAGCTAATCAATAAATAAACCTGACTTTGATTAGCACAATGTATTATTCTCTTGGAAGTGTTCTTCCCAGGAGTTTTCATAACTCAACAGATTTTTCTTCTGTGGGTATGCTTGGAATTTTTTGGAGGGCAGCTACAAAATCCTTCCTGAGTGATCAGGCTGTGGAAGCTGCCGAAGCTTGGTTTTGTGGGTAACCAACCTGTTCAATGAGAGGACCAAGCACTTAATTTTTGTGTGCTATGTGTTCTTTTCCAAGGAAAACTGCTGTCATTTAGTGGGATATTTGCTTTATATTTTTACTGTTTAATAGGATTGTAAGCCTTCAGTTAACAGTATCCTATTATTCAGCGCTGCTGAGTTGATAAAGGGACTTACAGGAGAAATATCATTGATATTGAGCCATTTTAGCTGATGCTCTGAGTCTGTGCACCACTGATGTGGGTAACAACAGGAGCTGAGGCTGAAGGCATTGCTTTTCTCAGCTGAGAACTCTTGATGTCATCAATATTTATGTAAGTTCCCAAGAAAAAAAGTGGTGTGATTTGGAATGTCTTTATTCAATAAAAAGCCTGAAGATGCTTGGTTTCTGACCTGCATTATTCCAACTTCGTTATTCAGCAAGGATGTGTTACTGAAATTCAGCATGGACCTTGCAATCACCAAGCTTAGCATCCCTGACTGCCTGAGCAAGGGCTGGGTTCTCATTGAGGGTGTCTGTAGGTAAACAGTATCACAGATAAAGCTTTTGAAAATGCTGCTGAAATACAGCTTTTCCTTTCTTATAGTATTTGGGAAATGAGAGTAAGTTTTGGCATGTACCAAATGCTAAAAATTAACTTTACCTTGACCTGATGGAAATTCGCTTTGTGCACAGATTAACATTTTACTTGTTACATCAGGGATTTTGTATGTCAAGTTTTGCTTCTTTAAATTCACTGGATTTGTATTTCATGTGATTTTCTAAGACTTTTCAGCTCTCACATAAGTTTTGCAAGGAAGATCCCCATGCAGAAGATTCTTCATTGAAAACTGTTCATGCTTGTCTCTGCAGGTGGAGTACAGAGAGTACTATATTCTTTATTTTAGATTCCTTGTGTTTAAAATTGATGGGAGCATTTTACTGAGTCTGCAAATGTTCAGGACAGATGTGTTGGAGCAAGTCCACAGGAGGGACATGAAGATGATGGAGGGATGGAGCCCCTCTCCTGTGAGGAAAGGCTGAGAGAATTGGAGTTGTTCAGCCTGGAGAAGGCTTCAGGATGATCTAATTGTGGCCTTCCAGCACCTGGAAGGAGCCTCCAAGAAAGGTGGAGAGGGGTTATTTACTAGAGCATGTAGTGACAGGAAAAGGGGGAATGGGTTAAAACTGAAGGAGAGTAGGCTTAGATTAAATATTAGGAAGAAATTCTTCCTTATGAGGGTGGTGACACACTGGAACAAGTTGCCAAGAGAAGTTGTGGATGCCCCATCCCTTGAAGTGCTCAAGGTCACTCAGAGCCCCATCCAGTCTGACCTGGTCTAGTGGAAGGTGTCCCTGCCCCTGGGAGGAGGTCAGAACTGGAGAGGGGATGGTTTCTAAGATCCCTTTTAACCCAAACCACGCCGTGATTCCATGTTTTACGTGCCTCACCTCGTCTTCTACCTTCTCTAATTTTAAGCTTTTAGTTTTTGTAAGCCTATGTATGTGAATCTTTCTGGTGAGAGAATGAAAAGTGCAGGTTATCATTCTGTCAAATCTTAGCCGACTATCAAGTAATTAAGTGGAAACCCCCTCCAATTTAACTTTGCTCCTTACTAATGCGCGTTTTATCTGCGCCTCTCTGCACCCTGGTGTAATGATCTGTTACTTCCCGTGGGGGGAGCAATTGGTCTGTTTTTGGGAGGAGATCCTAAGCTTGGCTTTATGGGCAATTAAGAGGGATTGAAATAAACTAATTGATGCAGTAAAATAGCTTTAAACCTTAATAAAGAAACTACAATTAGGTCCTAAACGCACTTTCTTCACCTACTAAGCAGCTGGATGATACAGTTTTGATTAGCAATAGATAATATTTTATGCAAGTTAATTTTATCATCAATTTTCTATTTTATTTTATATTGATACTTCATAAAGCATTGCATGGTAAAATACCCCCAGCATATGAATTTAATTAATCTTTCTCTTTGTGTTGCTAAAATATTTTACTGCTGTTCTGAGTAATAAATCTTTACTTTAATTGGTGAGGCTTAAAGCAAAATCTTGAACTCTATATGGATTTCAGAAATAATATCACTAGGGCCTTGTTTAAAACTTTGGACATAGTAGAAAGAATTTCTCTTCCAGAATTGTGTAAATTGACTTTATTCATGCCAAGCTGCAGAACTAAATATAGTAATTTTTATGGCTGCAGTAGAAAAATTTCATTTACTGTTTTCTGCAATTTGTTCGTTTGCCAAAGACAGAAGAGTAACTTGTTACTACATTTCAATAGCTCAGCTCAAAGTGAAGCTTTTTTTACTTTGTTTCCTACTTGGAGTACCGTTCTGTCTCAGATTTGTAAGCCTTAGATTAAGATAATTGGAGTTTCAGTGTTCCCCCGGTCATCCAGCTCGCTCTGCAATTGATTTTTTTCAGCATTGTTGCTCCTTGTTACCAATTTAAATTATTGCATGCTAGACATTTATGTAACTTTTTTGATCCTTCCTAGTAATTTTTTTCTTGTTTTAAGTGGCAAGTTCATTTGAAACAGCAAGCACAGCTTTTTGTTTTATACTGAGAAGAAAGACAGAAATATTGGATATGATTGGACAGGAAAATGACAGTGGGATTGTAATATGATCAATTTGTATATTTTGTTTTTTTTTCATTGATGTATCTTAATGAAATCATTAAGATACTGACTGATAACCAAAGGCATCCTAACATCTCTCTTTCGACTCTTCAGAGTGCTCCTTGAAAGAAAGTGTGTGTAGCAAGGACATTGATTAGAGGCTGGAACAGCAGGTAGAAGGAAATAGAAGGCCATGTTCCTGTCAGATACTGTCCCAGTATGCACTGACAGCCTTGGCTGGGTCATTTTAGGGTCTGCTCACACACCTGTGGATTGTCTTGGGTGTGGAATAACAAGATGAGAATTTATTTTGAAGTTTATTTTGATATTTTCTATGTTTTCCTTTTTTAGCTATGAGTTGAAATGTAATGCAGTGACACTACATTGGCAAAAATTTCTCCACCAGTTGTGCCCATCTGGATGATTTAGGTGACATCTCAGAGGGTTTGACAGATTGAAGTTCTCATTTCTGTGAAATGTGTCCATTGAGTTAGCTGATCAATATTCCTGTAAATATACAGTTAAGTTGTAATATTTTTGTGAGAAAGTGATAGGTTTTCTTCTTCTCTGCAATTGTTTGGAGAGAAAAAAACTAAGGAGATGAGTAGGTTTTCTTACCTGATTTTTATTTATCTCTGATCCCATATAGTGAGTGATAAAGGATAACAGATGTGTTTACTGCTATATTAGGTCCACAGATACATGAGTGCAGTGCTCTCAAGTGGAGAGCAAGCATAAGGAATGCTGTTTGTATTTAAAGTAAATTTTTATATAGTGTGATGGCTCAGAGTTATGAGATTGATTCTACAGCTGCCTTTTTGTGTACATAATTGGGAGTGTGTTAGCATTCTGAGTTTTGGTTTGAGAATTAGGTTTTTTTTAGAGAGTACTTAGTTAAATTAACAAATAAATAACAGTATTTCTGATGTTCATTTCTTTTCCTCTTTGCTGCAAAATAAAGGCATTTTCTATGTGAAATTCCAGTCCCTGGAATACTCACAAATGTTTCAATAGAAATATGCTAAGCTTAGGTTTCTGTGATTCAACCAGAATTTTCTAAAGTATTCTAAATCTAAAATGGAGGTAGTGGTGTTCTCCAAACAGATTAAGGGTTGTTGAATTTTACATGTATTGTGTGTTCTTATATTTGCTGTTTGTGTCTTCAAAAGTTAAGAAATAGTTATGTTAAGCATTAAGTAGTGGTTTTCTAGAGATGGAACTTTCCTGAAATAGTATTGCTCAGAACAGCTGGAAATACAGGTGGTTGAAATTGGTCTTATCAAGCAGCATCACACTTCAGTCAGCTGTCATATTTGTTTCTGTATAAATGGATAAAATAGGATACTTGTCTAAAAGGGCTTAGAAGTCTTAAAGAAGATAATGAAAAAGGGGCAGGAGGGAATGTGATTTAAAATAGGAAGCACAAACAATAGTAATGGCTGGAGGGACATCTATTTAGTTCTCTTTCTTAATGCTCCATTTAATTCCCAATTTCATGGGACCAGATATGGAATGGCTAAAGTGATGAGTAAATAAGTTCCAGAAGAAACAAAAGAGGAAGTTGGGAGGTAGAAGGGGGAGAAAAATTAAGTGTACAATATAATTCTAAATCTCCTGGAGTCAATGGAAGTTTCCTCAGTGACCTCAGAGGATTAATTTTCAAGCCTAGGGAAATGATGAGTGGATGAAGAGTTGAGAGATTAAAGTGTTAGCAGAAGGAGAAAGGGATAGGAAGCCAGAGGGATAAACAACAATAGTGGAAACACTGCTTTCACAGGGATCACTTCAAATAAGGAATAAAAGGATCATTCAACTTGCATTACTTCTTTTGGTAATTCAAATCTGATTAGTTTTTAACGTACCACTGGTGCATGAAAATCAGTTTTTTTGCTAACTGTGAGCACTATACTGCTGTGGCAGTGATATGGCTAAATATGCACCACAGTAACTAATGTGTTTATTCTTTAATGTAATTAATTCAAAGATGTAAATTCCATGATACTAGCCGTGTGCTTTATTTCTGACCAGCACTACCAGATTTTACACCTTCACTGTTCGGCTTTGTGGAGATCCTGGTGGTGCTGCCTGCTTGACCCTAGAGTCTAGCCCTGGAGGAGGAAAGGATGGGAAACTTAAAAGCAGACTTGAATCTCCCTGAGTCCAGCAAAACATGAGGGCTTAGCAGCGATGCTGCATGGGGTCACCAAGTGTCTTTAGGTCCTGGGAGAGGCTTCAGCTTATGCTGTAGGTGAAATTCTTCAATTCTTTCCAGTGGGTTCAGATGGAGGTTAGTAGGCTGGGAGGTAAAGAGACCCGTGTTTCATGCAGTACCTGGTACAATCAGTTTCATGATGCAGATTTTCCTCCTGATGTTATGATAATGAAAATTTATTATAATGGTTTTTGGTAATTTTTCATGTAGCCTCTCCTTACTTTGGACAATGTAGATGGATTCTAGTATGTGGGATCTATCTGAATATTTGATGTCGGAGTGTATTCTGACAGGACTGTGGGGTAAAGGGGAGAAGAGTGACTACACGTTTTTCTTCTTTCCCGACGTTTCATCCATGTAGTTCAAAACTTCCTTAAAAGGCATCTATTTTTAACAGCAAAATTATTGCTTAGTTTCAATTCTGAAATAAAAGCTTCATTTCTGGACATTTTGTGTTCCAGTTTGGGGACATTTTGTGCTCCCTGCAGCACTTACACAACCGTGACTTTGCAGAATTTTTCTTGAGTCAGTAGCCAAACTTTTCCTTAAATAATGGTCCCACAGCACATGGCCCCCATTTCATTGTCGTGCTGCAGTCATGGCTGTGCACGGGCACTGATGACGCTCAGCTATTGTGAAAACCCTTTAAACTGCTGATAAAATGATGACTCATGGTCACCTGATGAAAACAGATTCATTACCATGACTCCAGAAAGTTTAGCTCCCATGGAAGTGTTTCACTTCCCACACTAGTTCTTCTAAAAGAGATGATGCTGCAGTTATTTTCTAACAGTTGACAGCTGCCCAATTAAGTGCGACAGTGTGGTTGGCAAAAACTCGGAATTCCAGACTTTTAATAATAGTTTAAGGAACTAAAATCTGTACGAGCTGTGAAGCAGTCACCAACATTCTTCACAGCGTTACTTGGAGTGATTTCTAATCAAATTATACATTTTGGGTTTCATTTACCACTACTGAATTAAGTTCTTTTTGCACTGGAGTCAATGGGTTTTGGATCAGAGCCTGTAGGAGTATATTGGTAGCATGCTGTAGCTTAACTAAAGACATGCTAATTTATTCCATAAATGGTCTTCCTCGGTCCAGTTTATCTCTGTTTTTAATGTTCTGTGTTTGTCTATAATGTCAGTGTGTAAGGAAGTTGGGTTGGAAAAATATGGAAAAGTAATACAGCCAAATAATAAAATATAAATTGATTTTAATTCCAGTATGAAATTAATAAAAGTAAATCCTCTTCATTGCTGACTTGTAATTCCCCAGGGACTGTGAAAGGATGGGTGAATTAAAATAGAAATATGAAAAAAAGCCCTGTTACATTAGACTTGGATGTGGATGATTTTATGTTATAAGGCAGAAAAAGGTTTTCAACAAGAATTTGAATGCAGGGTAGTGTGGGACAGTTAATTCACTCTTAAATGATCAGGAGTTTGGTGATATTTTTCCTTATCTAGTTTCCCTCTTTTGACTGGAAATATTTCTGATATACAATGCTTAAGAAAGTCACCATATGAAATTATTCCTAATGTGTATGATTGAAACCTGCTACAATAATGACTAATATAAACAGATGTTGACTAAGTAATTCATGCTTTAAAATTTAATGTGCAAACTCCTACATTTTTTTAACTTACATCTTCACTTCTGCTTGGGTTTTTTTCACATTTATTTTCCAGCTGACTCATTTTAAACTCAGATGATGAACATAACATATTTATTTTGTGCCAAAAACTTGTCTAGGTTGAAAAGGAATGGTCTCATCAGAATTGAAAATTAACTTTAGCTATTTTAAAAAAAAGGTAGAAATAAGATAGTAAAACAGCAAAAAAATCTATCAGTCTTACAAATTTTGTCAACAAATTACATATGGAAAGTCATGGCTTGTTTGCATGGTGGAATTTGTTTTCTCCCTGAATACCTCTCCACCACTTTCATTACCACAAACAATGTTGTAATGGAAAGGCAAAGTGTTGTAGATTTAATAAAGAAATTAAGTAATAACATTAAAAAACCCTTTGAAAGACAAGCCCCAAAATGGAGTGAAGAGGTCTCTCAATTGAGAGAGGAGAACTCTTACTGCAGAATACAACTTCTGTTCATTGTGTCTTTATTGGGGCCCTTCTGCTGTGTGGTGTTGTTTTTACAGAATCCATCTACTTCTGCCTTTGTGTGACGTTGCTTGGCCAAATGAAAGAAAGAATAATCACATTTTTCTATCACATGGGAGTCAGATCAGCTGTGTGTGTTCAGTTACTCATACAGAGATGTGGGGAGTGAAGGTGGCTACCTTCTTAATACAAAACTGTTTGTAACTGAAAGCTTTTCACTTGGGAAAGTGGGAAAAAATAGTGTGTGCTCTAGATCATGCGCTCAGGTTTTGAATCAAAATCTTCATTTCTGTGATTTGAGCGTTCTCCTGTTGGCTGTATCTGCTTTGCTAGGAAAGTAGGGTCCATTTATGAAGCCTTAAGGGCAAGTGCCATCTTTCTTGGGTTTGTGCTTTTTTGTCTTTGACCTTCACTGAGAGTTTTTTGCTGTTTTTGTTATAGGTGTGTTTTACAGACAGATCCTCTTGCAGGAAATCCTGAATCTCCACGCTTTGGCAAAACTGAGATTTTATTCCTTTTTCTGTCGAACTTGCCATGTACTATGAGATAACGTTCGACTGGAGAATCACTGTAAAACTGTTGCATCAAAGCTGGTTGAAGAGTAGTCAGTTGTTAGTCCCAAGGGAGGGTGAGAACAGAGATAAGGAAGAATGACACAGTGGTTTCCACCCAAGAAAATGTGTCATAGCGACAGAGCATTTTCTCAGCATTTTCATATCGTTGATGACTGAGGTTTGTAAAGTTACTTCAATATTCTATCCTCATTTTACTCTAAAAGGTTATGCAATAAGTGAGCCAAGCTGAGCTCTGTTCTGTGTGCAAGGTCCTCTTTGCACGTTCCTGCTTCGTTTCCAGGAATTAGTGCGATGCCTGGCATATCTGACACCACTCAGCTGGTGAAACAATAGTTTATATAAGGTATAGTTAAATACAGCCTTTCAAGCTTGAGCCAACGTTCTCCTGTTGTAAACTGTGAGGATTGTCTTTGTTCATTGAATATCCCAGTGATTTAATAGCACTCATAATGGACCAAATATACATGGCTGTGGTTTATCCTGCTTTGTATCATACAGATAAATGCTGAGAGAAAAGCAATGTATAGATCTGAACAGAAAATATTTGCTGAACTGAAGAGTTGGGAAAGAGCTTAACTCTTGGGCCATTAAAGAGGATCTGTTCAATGCCAAGATCCTAGGATGTCACAGTTAGTAGGGTCATGCAGAATATAACTTTGCCTTCTTTATTTTGACATTCCTATTGCATAAAAATAGGAAGGGGAATCATTTGAGCCGGACCAGAGTGCGCTGCCCTGGCATAATAAGGTAATCTTCAGCAGTGGAAAACAAACCTACAAAGAGTTATTCATTCCCTTTGTGGTATTGTCTGCAAGCCTCTGGTTCTCATTTGCCTGGGTGTTAAACTGACACAGTCACAATCCATGGTTCAGGGAATTTACAAACAACTTGGATGATAGGATTAAGCTTGACACATCAAAAGTTGAAAATGAAACCCATAATTTAAAAAAGCAATCAAACAACAACATATTCTCATCTCAAACAATAACTACAGAGCATAACATAAAATAGCTGAATAGAAAAGAGCGGTGATTAAATCACTGGCAGCCATGGGTGAAAGAAAAGAGCAACATTGGTTTATAGATTTCCCCAGAAAATTGATAGAATTTGTCACTAGTTTTAAATGTTTATATGTCAATTTATGTGTGCTTCAGTGAATTGAATTGAATATTTAATTTTGCTTTTATTTGGTGGAAACAGGGTGGTGTGGAGAGATGACCTCAAAGGACAAAAAATGCTAAGGAAAATGTGTCTTTGTCTATATCCCTTCACCCTGATAATTGGCAGGAATTTTGATTTGTAAAATATTTGGAGGATAAAACTGGGGTACTTTTTGATTATGAACTGGAAGGAGATTTAATTACAGATGCTCAGCATATTCTACATAGTTCAGAAAACTCTTTGCTAATTTGAAGCCATTTTCTTAGGGTTATTAGAGATGGTTCATTTGTTGTTGCTGCTTTGGAGAGGCCTACATTATTAAGTATGTAGGGACTGTTGGGATTTAATCTGGTTTTATAAATTCCTATTTGAGCTATGATACAGATTTTGAAAAGGAAAAATCCAGTGATGAGTACAATAAAAAAAAATTTAAGTTCAGAAGTGGAATAATACTCAGATATTGTTAGAACCTGCCTTTTTTATCTTTTGCAAGCATCAAGGAATCTCACAGTATTTCAAGCTGTACACCTAGAAAATCACTTAAAGCTCCCTTGTTGATGCTGTGACAAGGTGAGGTAACTGTTTTTCATGTACCATTAT
The DNA here is from genome assembly GCF_015227805.2 of Hirundo rustica. NCBI lineage: Eukaryota > Metazoa > Chordata > Aves > Passeriformes > Hirundinidae > Hirundo > Hirundo rustica. The sequence goes on along the minus strand of NC_053452.1, from coordinate 6,598,944 downwards.
GAGGCAGCATTCACACTCCAAGTAGAGAAAATTAAGCTGGCAAAATGTAATTTCCAGATTTGTAAGTAGGCCCAGGGTATTTGAGCTGTTACGAAGTGTTAGGAGTATCAGTGATGATCACAAACTCTTAGAACTTGTAAGAATATTTGATCTTCACTGTGGACTGCAAATCTAAAACTAGTTTAGAAGGAGAGAATGCTTCAAAAGTTTTATCTACAGAGATACTGGTGACTTTTAACTTTACACAAGTGGTAGTTTCAGAAAAGGCAACATAATGACTGGTACTTAAGAAGGTAAGCTTATTCACCAAGAGCATCTCCTCTGTAGTACTGCCCAAATCCAAATTATCTCTGCTGCTGCTGCTGGCTGACATCATATTAGTGCTTGGTTTTGAAATATCCCTTCTTTCTCTTTGGATTGCCACACTGATTTAGAGCTTAGGCCCTGAACAGCAAGTGGCTTGCTCATTTCTCTCATTTCACCATCTGCAAGTCAGTTCAGTGACCCTCAAGATGTTTAGATTAATTCCCTGATGTTCTCTGTAATGCTTTGGATCTCCTCAAAATGTCCATATGCTACTTGTTTAAATGTTAAAATAGTTAGACATTGGTCCAACTCTGTTAAAATAAAATTCAGTTTAAATGCTGTGTTACTTATTACCTTACTAGTGTGGTGAAAATCAATGTTTTGTAGTTCTCTTGTGAGCTGTGTATTGAAGTTTCCTGCGTATTTAGGGTGAGGATCCCAAGTTTTTCCACAAAGTGAAAACCCTATGAAAATTCCCTTCTGTGAGGGCTAGTTCTCAGCAGCAAAGGTCTCCCTTGCTGTTACTGTCATGTTTACAGCAGCACTGCAAAGATGCTTAAAAATCAGACAGAACTAGGGGAAGGAGTAAAGTGCAAAGTGGAAGGTCAGGGAACAGGCTGTGGCAGGTCTGTCCTACGGACTGGGAGCAGCTGTGGCATAAGCTGTTACCTGTGCGACTGCTGTTGAATTGCAGGGGAGTCTGGATAACTTTTTTAATTCCAGATAAATGCAGATGATAAGCATAAAAATGCAAAAAAATGCCATTAACTTCCTGAGGAACAGATTGCACGTGAACAGGTGATGGGATTGGAATGAGTACTCAGCTACCTGAAGAGAAAGGCAATCTGCCACTGAATGCTTGTATGTTCTGGAGTTTCCCTCTATGACTTCCATGGGAAGGTTTTGCAGTTTGTCATCGTACAAAATAAATTCTCAGGCCTTCCTTTGTCATTCACAGCTGTCTTCAACCAATCCATTAATACTTCTGGGCTAGAGCAAAAGCTGAATGTTTACAAATAATTCCACACTAAAGAAATGTGCAGCATAATGCTTTATTTACTTAACAATACGAGTTCCAGCAGCCAGGCTCCAGCAGGCAGGATGGTAGAGCCATGGAAATCCCGTGATGCTGCTTGGATCTCCCTCCCTGGGACACTTCAGCCAAGGAGCCCCCTCCTCCAAGGAGTGGAAAGTGGGCTGATGCACTATCTAACTAACCAGTTAGGCCTGGTTACAGAGCCATGCTGCTTCCTCCAGGAAACTCAGAAAGACCCCTTTCAAGGGTCATTTACAGTTTGTTTTTGCAGTGAATTACCCTTCATATGAATTTCTTTTCTGTTGGCTCCTTGATAGTTTCTCTAATTTGGGAAGTGTACTTTTAAAGACTTAAGGTGACATGTTTATTTTTCTTAAATGCTCATGGAACAGAAACTCAGCCTCATGGGGGATGTGTGTCCCAAATGGAATTAGAATGATCCCACAGTGTTAATTCTGTTCATCCATTATGTTCCTGATTTTTTTTTTTCTCTTCTAACTTTAATCCTGTAATTTTAGAGAAGAAACTGTTTTGAAGAACTTTGCTTTCTGTGCATGTATTAAATTATCAATAGGGTGTGAGCATGGGCAAAACTTAATAGGTTATTTCTCCTTCCCCCTTCAGCTTCCTGCAAATGCAAATGAACAATAGATGCATTCCTGATACAGCCTTGTGCTTTCAATCCCTTTTTTTTTTTTTTTTTCCTTCTCTTTTCACTGAAATCATAGGAATTGCAGCCATGGGTAGTGACGTTCACAGATAGATGCTGGAAAGATGAGGGTCTCTTCTTTCTGTCGCTGGCCATGGCAGGAAGTATCAATTCATGTGAAAAATACTGAGATTTCTTGCATTGAGTGGTTGCTGTAAATATTTTTTGTTTATTCTTTGTACTTGCCTTTTCAAATTGCATGTTTGATTGCTAGACATAGGCAGGGGGAAGTTTGATACCCTTTACCTATTGGCAGTCCTTAGCTGAGTGCAATGGTAAAGTTACTAATTGGTCTCCATGTAGGTACAGGGAGCTTGCATCTTCTTAATGATTTCACAGTACTCTCTTTCCTCGGTAAGGCTTTGCTTCTTATTAAAAAAGAAAAAAAAAAAAAGTTGCAGGAGATTTTTCCAGTGATTCCTAAGTAAATTAATAACAGCAATTTGTAGCAAGAATCAGCAGATTTAGAGGTTTAAGACAGTTATGAACTAGAGTGGTGATATGTGTTATACTTGTATGAAAATTAGAGTAATTTAATACATTTTATGTGATGAAACAATACAAGTGAAATTACCATAGTTTCAGAATGTTTCGGCTTTTAGCAATGACAATGTTTATTTTTCTTAATTTCTGAATTTCTTGATTTTTTTTTTTCCTCTCTAAGCAATGTAAAGGGAAGAAAACTTAATTTTTGTGAAATATGAGTCCTCTGCTTTTAGAAAAGCTTTGTTTCCATTTTTTGGAATTAATTACTTTTAGAAAAGGAAGTAAAAATGTTGTATGTAGGTACATGGATGGTGTAATGCTCATTTTCAGAAACTCAAATCTCAGTGCTTCTAATATTTGCAGTCTGGCATTGATTGTAAGTATAATAGGTTATTTCATGCTGCTTCTCTTTATATTCATGGTTATGATACTGAAATGTTAAGACCACACACAGATAACAAGATCTCCAGCCACTTACGCATGTAAACAGTCTGGCTTTTTACAAAGTGGAAAAATATTTCTTGTGCAGTATTTTTAACGTGATCAGCATGTTAAGGCTTAATCTGCAACTGTGTCAACATTTCTTTGGCTGTAACCATTAATTCTGTAGCCTCTTGATAATATGTAAAATGTGAGACTGGTTTGTTTACTACTGGGATTTGTCAGCAATTACTGTCTGCATTTAGCTTAGTGCTTTCAAATATATAATAGATCAAAGAGTTATTTTGCATCATCACTGTGGTTTTAGTAAAGCAAAGGACTTTTTTTTTTCTCTAGCTGGCTTTGGGACCTTCAAAGGGCCATTGGAGCAATATTTTTCATAAATATTGTACTTATACCTGTTTGATATTGGTAGGCACAGGTAGAATGCATTAAATAACCTTCTGTAGCTACTGTTTGACAGGAATTTAGCTATAGGGACTGGAATGTTCATCTCTTTCAGCCTCAGTTATTGTGAGAACTGGCATGGCTTCAACATAGCCGGGGATTTTTGTTTTGCTTATTTTTATGTAATTAATGCTCTTTTTCAGCATTCTTATTGCCATCAAGAACTGCAAGTGCAGTGGTCATGTGCAGTATTATCTGAGTGCCATATCATTTTCATCACAAAGAACTGAGGATTACAAGTTCTGATAGACAAGTTCTTCATAGGGATACGTATATATGGAGCTAATTAAGAGTAAGATGGCATAAAAGCATTTTAATGGACAACATATCTGTTCAAGTAATAAATATTTGGGGTTATATTGTGCCTTTATCTCTGTACTCAAAGATAATAAATTAACATGTTTATGAATTTAGTTTCAATGTATTTTTGAGGTTTTGCAAGCAACGAAAAGAACAAACTCCCAAATTTATCAGATAAATGTGCAGAACTTTGGTAAGAATTCTTTTGTTTAGTTAGAAGTAGGCTGTTAAATCAGTTAAACTTGCCACTGCTCCTTAGAAGATTGCCATTAATTCTGTGATCTCAGGGGACACTTGCTTAAAATATTTCACCTGAGCTATTTCTATGACTTTGTACAATTCTTAAGTGTTTGTTTTACTGTGAGCATTTTATTTAAGAGCTAAAAATAATGGCACACTTATCCATAAGACTGACTTTAAAAATCTCGAAATGCAGATAATGTAATATGGATAAGGGAAATTACTGGGGGCGTTCAGTCTTAGGGATAGTCAGCTGTCAGAATAAGTTTTTATATGAAACCCTTAAAAGGCAAACCTGCATTTTTAAAATCAGTATTATGAAGTATTTAATGAATGTGTCAATACTGCTGCAGGAGATTAGGAAAGCTTGCAGTTTGTAGATCACTATCTTTTTATTTTTAAGACTTAAATGTTCTCTGCTGCTTAAATTGTTGCCTTTTCTAAGCGTCACTCAAACCAGATGTTTTGTTAAAATTTGAATTAATCTTTTGCCCAGTAAAATCCTAAGATACTGTTCTCCTGAACAGCATATGAACAAGGAGAATCAATGTGTTTCATCATTCCTGATCTGCTAGCTGGCCCAGTTTCATTTCCTTTGATGAAAAAATGATAAATACAAATTACAGAGTGAGGCAGCAAAATGATCTCTATCAGTTAAAACTAAATTCTTGATATCAGTTTTGTTTTCCAAGATTTTATGCATTTAACCAAAATTATGATTTTCATGCTAAGAATTTGTTTAGTAAGATAGTTGAATTTTTTGCTCTTTTTTTTTTTCCCTGCAAGGTGGGATTTTGGACATATCTACCAGCTATGTATCCAAGTCTTTTGCATGGTAACAAATCCCAGGCTTTATGAAGCAGCAGTAATTTTAAATGGAGCTTTGTGATGAGCCCTTTGCCCTTGGTTTGGATATCTCCCCGCCAAGTTATTCACCTTTGGGAAAATCAGTTTTTAGGTTCACTTTTCATTTAGGAAAACCCTCTACTGACAGTGAATCTCCTGTGATCTTGGAGGCCCCTGCTGCACTAGAGATGTGAAGGGGGGAGGTGAAGCCTGTGCAGTTTGAAAGTAAAGAGAAAAGGTGGGATGATTTATTTAAACAAAATAAAAATAACAAAAATAAAACAACAAAAAAGCAAACAACCTGGTGAAGATCTTTGTTATTTATGGAGCAGAGCCTGGGGGTAGCTGGCACGGGAATGGGCTACAGGGATATTCAGTAGTTTGTGTGAGGAACAGAGACTGATGATAGGAGAGCAATGGAGCAGGAATGAGGGGAAAAAATGAGCGATGGATATCGGTGCTGGAGCAGGATGTGCTGGCAGTGTCAAGCTGAGAACTGGACTAAAAGGTGTAGAGAAGGTTAGGAACAAGCCAAGGTATGGAGCAGCAGGATTAAAACAGAAATAATAGTGGCTTGATAATGAGATGAGGATTAGGAGTAGTAAATAATACTCAAATTGATGGAAAACCTTGAGTGGCAAGATTAATTGGTTGAAAAACTGTTTTCAGGGACGGGATCAGGAATGTCCAGATGCTGGAAAGTGTAAATCTTGAGGGATGATGGGCACAGTTGTCTGTTTTATGTTTCATGTTCCCCTTTGCACCCCAGAAGGAGAACCCCTGAGGTGTCACAGAGTGGCAAAATGTTTTATCCTTCCCCAGTACTAATCCAAAGAAAGGCTGATGGTTTACTGCTCGTTAATTGTATTGATCCAGTTGGGGGAGATGTCTGTGGAGCTTCCAATCTTGCCCATTTCCCTGTGGGAGTCAGTGTGTCACCAGATGGCAGATTTTCCTTAATCAGTTTTCCACCTGCCCTTTCCAAGGTCATATTCAGAGACTGTTTAACTTCATAAATGTACTTGCAGTCGTCCAGGAGCACATGTGGTGTCCTTGGCTTTTTTGGAAGTCTTTCTGTAGGATATTGTGATTGTGTTTTATTGTAGCACTGCTTTACTCTGTCCCTTTTTATACAGTTATATAAAATAGTTCATACAAAAAAGGGTGTATTTCCCATGACAGCTTTTAAACACTTGTGTATTTACCTGAATTTTTTGAGGAATATTTAATTGATAAAATTGAAGTTTTGTTGTGGGTTGTTGTTCTTCAGTGTTTTTCTGAAAACCTAATGAAGGGAGGTTGAAGGGCATATTGAAAAACTTTAAAGCCAGCAAGACTTGGAGCATCTAGCACTTCCACCATGTTATAATCATTAATATTAATGAATTAAAATGTTTAAACACCCTGATCTCAATTGTTCTCTTTGATGTTAATTACATTACAGTAGATCACGAGTTCATTCTTCGTATCAGTCAAATAAGGAAATACTTCCTCTTCATTTACCTGTGTCCCTTAGCAACACAGTGGGTCTTATTCATTGTTGAATAACGTGTGTTTTTTGCTGCCTTTGCTATATACAAATGCTTGTCTTTCCATCTTTTTAAAAAGCCCTGAGTGAAACTTTAGTAAAAAATTCAAGCATAAAATAATACAAAGCTATGACTATATGGCCACAGGTGACTACAACAAAGCTTAATGGTGTTCTTGGACATGTTAAAGCCAAGTATTTTTCTTTTTTTTTCTTTTTTTTTTTTTTTTTTTGTCTCGCTCTTATTAATGTGAATCAGATGAAATGGATGATGTGATCACTTGTTCCTGTCTCTGTGGTTCCTGACATCCAGGAGCTGTAATCTGTCATGTGCTGTCGTCTCTGTTCCTTCATTCCTTTTACCAAAGACAGTTGTGCAGCTAGCATACCATCAATTTTTTAAATTAAAAAATGAGCTGTTGCTTTCCAAAGGATAATTCCCTCTCAATCTGTAAAGTAGGTGTGGGGTTTTTTTGGTTTTTTTTTTTTTCCCTGTTGAATTTCATGGGGAAAAAAAATGTAGGTTTTTAAACTTAATTTAGCCAGGGTACTCTTTTCTATGTGGCTCTTAAAAAAGATGCAGGCTTGTAGGAAGTGAAATCTCAGCCATAGCTGTTCTAGCTCTGCAGATGTTCAAGTTCCTTAGTTGGCACAGCCCTGTCTTTGGTAGGTGATTTTTGCAATGTGTGAGGCTTCATCCTTTGGTTTTGCTCATGTGGTTTTCTCACTTATAATTGTATGACAGGGTTGGGTTTTGTAAGCAGTGAAATCACATTGTATTTGTAGCATCTGCTGTCATGTATTTTCATATAAAATTCCTGACTTCTGGTAGGCATTGCTTAAGTTCCATCAGAAGTGTTACTGCTCTATACAAAGAGGCCTTTCTCCTTGTCAGCCTGGTCTCTTGAATACAATGGATTTCCAGTGGAGTGGGTACAGGTGACTATTGTACCAGCAAGGAAAGAAACTTTCTGCCCTGCAACATGATCTGTCAGTCGGAGAAATGCTTTACAGGTCTGTTTATCTGCTGCCTGCACAGGGTAAATCCTGCTGCTGCATTGCCTTTAGAAGAAAGGGGAAGTCTATTTCCTACAAATGATCTTGAAATTCATGCCATGTGGATTTTTGTTGTTGAAACTGATTGCAAAGTTTTTAAATGTTAAGAGTTGCATGTTTTCTGGGATTATTGTTAATTTTATTTGACTGTTTGAAAAATGTAATCAGGAATGTAAAACTTCTACTGGACCTACAAGCATAAAGATACTGAACGATAAGTTTTGTACACAAGTACAACAAATGACAGTCTGTGTGTGTCTGTAAACTTGTTCTGCATCTATGCAGAGCTGTAACAATGGCAGAATCTGACCATGTCTTTTAAAAATCTGTTCTTTTCCATTGCTTCTGTTATTGGCAATATCCTTTGTTTTAGTGAGATGGAGTATTAATGACATTTAAAAAAATTAGTTTTTTTCTTAAGCATCTGTATCCAGAAGTACATACAGAAACCTTTATTATCTTAAAAGGGACTGTGAAAACAAGGTAATTAAGCATAATGCAGCATTATAAAGGCTGCAGTCTTAAAATCTGCTTCTGTATTTTGCCAAATGGATTTTTAGTTCTGCTGTTTCTATATGAGTGAAAGTGCTATTGGCAGGTAAGATTTACAGCTATAGATTCATGGAGAATTTTCTTCTAAAATTCCAATTCTGACATTCTTTCTTGTAATAGTGAACTGTAAGGATATTTAAAGCAGTTACTACCTAATTTCCCATGCATATTGAGTGAGAGCACTGTTTGAAAACCCCTGAAAAGCAGACCTAAATACCAGTCTTGTACCGTCAAAACTTCAGTGGACTCTGGCAAGTTACATTTCTTTCATACTTCTGTGTTCCCTTTGAAAGAAAAAACTTTCCCAGATGCTCATTGCAGGGTACTGAATGAAACCAGTAATTTTATGTAAGCATGTAAGTTCATAGCCCTGACAGAATTCCTTATTTGGGTGCTGGATTCTTTGCAGAGGTTTTTTTCATTTTATCTCTACACTGTTAAATGAAGGCAAGTTGAGGGTAAGATTATCTGCAAGGTCATAGAGTAACTTAAAGCATGATGGGCAAAGGATCCTTACCGAGTTGGAACTAGAAATAAACACACAAAGGGAAGGGTAGGGCCATACTGATAGTTATAAATTAAGTGTCAAGGTCTCAAATCTGGGAAGGGATCATTAGAATTTATAAAGTTCTATTTATATAGTCCATTCTCCTCACTTCAGACATCTGTTACTGGTTATTGTTTGAGTGACCACCATGTACATTATACAAAAAGGAATGTGTTTTTTGTAAGATCTCTGCTAATGTGGCAGATAAAATCCCAGTGTTTGATAGCAGTGCCAAAGGGCAAAGAGGTGCTGAACAGTATTCCTCATCTTTACCATAACTTTCCTTCCTGGAAAAACAGGCTTTGACAGTGGGAAAATGAAGACTGAGATAAGGAGAGGTGGAAAGAGGCTTGGGAACTGAGAGTGATATAGACCAGAACTTGAGCAAGCAGGGAAAAAAGTCTTCTCTTAGACTGATGCACCAAGAATTTTTTATTTTTTCTTTGTTGATTACAAATAGGAGTTATATCTCCATGCTATGGCAATAAATTAAAAGGACTAGCAAGCTAAGGAACAGTTGTTTTTGTTGGCATGGAGTGTAATCTGGGCCCAGCTTTTACATCTCTAGCAGCTGATGGTTGCTTTGTGTAAAGTAAAATGCACCGGTTTTATTAATGCAAATGCTGCATCAGTTTCAAAATTTCATTTTTCAGAGGAGCAGCACTGGAACTAATGATAATGATTTGCTTACTCCTCAGGAGAGATGAAGCAGTTGACAATGATGGTTGTCTCATTTTTTATTGATTATGGACATTAAGTTTCAGTACAGCAAGCAGGGAAGTTTGTTGCCTTTAAACTCTGTTTCTTTCACCCTTACAGAGCTAAGCAGGTGGATACAAGTTAATGGAAAATTACATGTTAAGTAATTCAGTTCTAATTTTCCATTTTAACATCTTGCTGGGTAGACATAAACATTAAGCAAGATTTAATTCAGCCAGGTGACATCTTAGATACCTGATAATAGATGGCATTGCTGAATTTATTGAGCTGCTTTGTGCTGTCAGTTTTACTGTACCCCTTTCCTGTTTAAAAGATGCATTAAGGAGGAATTTTGACCTTGGCAGGTGTGGAGAAAAATTTAATGGAAGAATTAGGCAACCTATGGTAGTTTTTTGTGATTGGGTTACAGATGGAGCAGGGAGAAAGAGAACCTGGTGAATATACCAATCCAAGTATTTTTTGATAGAAAATGATCAAAATAAGGATTTTAAGGAACTGTTTTACAGAAGGTGGGATTTTTTTCAGCAGTTTGGTTCATTATAGGGGGAATCAGGAAGATAAGTGGAGCAGAGTTAGCCTCCTGAAGGACAAGGTATTAGCTTAAGCATGATTCTCTGTATTTGCGCACAACAGGGCAGGGTGCTGAGATGATGCATTTGTAGTTTTGCTATTTACTAATATGTTAAAAAGTTGACCTTTTTGAAATACATGCATTAACTTTGGAAACTAATTGTCTAGTATCATAATGTTCTCACCTGCAAAAGAAAGAAGAGGTATTAATATAGTTTATTAATTTATTTAGTTTTAGTTAATTTGTACTGTGCACTGGAATAAGTACACAGAAAGCCACCTTTTAGAATATGTATGAAGAAGAAGCTTTGGCAGGTGTTGCTTTTGTTAAACTATCCTTGCTCCACGTATGTGAGAGTGCCTTGAGTGGTAGGAATAGAAAGTTGTTTGTTCAATGTCTGGCATTTGTGTTGGGCAAATTAGCACAAACTCCGGTGGGGCAGAATGAATGGATATCAGGATCAGTGTAACACATTGGGAAAAAGTAAAAACACCCGCTGTAAACAGAAAAACATCACAGCCCTCTGGCTTCTTTACCAGAGTGAGTGAGTGTAAAACAGTGAAATCTGGTTGCCATAACCCATTCAGATCCCTCAGAAGGGATTGACAAGGTGTTTCACCAAAGGCTGTTAAGTGAGCTGAAAAAGAAGATCCATGCACAGATTCCCTGGCTGAAGGATGAAGGCACTACTGGAATTGAACAGGGAGCTCTGGGCAGATGCTGTATTTGTAAAGGACCTGAGAAGGGAGCTGGGTTATGAAAGGTTAAAATGCAGTTGTGCAAAAAGTCTCCAAGTATTGAATGACATGATTTGAAATGAACTAAACATGTGATTCTTAGTGCACGTGTGATTGGATTTGCCACAGGATGTCATGGATGCAAATATTCAAGCAGTTTTATAAACCAGTTCACAAATTCTGGGAGAAAACAATCACTGATGATTGCCAAATACAGATGCAGCCTATGAGATATAAAATCCAGGGTCTCATGTTGACAAAAGTCTAATGCATCTGTTGAGGAAAATAATCATTATTTGCTTATATTTTTAATCTCTTCCTGTAGATTTTTTGTTGATGTCAGAGCACACAGGTCAGTATGGACCCAATATAATGTTTTATATATTTAATATCTACATTTTGTTGCATAAAATCAACACTATTTATCATTTTCCGTGATTTTAATGCTTTCCACATGTATGAGGATTGGCACTAATTATCACTGGAATTTTTCTAAACATAATTGTGGGAAATATTTCCCACATATTTCCAATTAGTAATATAATCCAAGGGAAACTTGGGGAAAAAAACAATACAAAGGCTTTGAAATGTAAAACTTAAACTTTTTAAAAAGGCATTTCCAAAATAGCAGTTGAAATCCTAAGTACTGGTAGTCCTTTTTGACTGTAATAAAATTATGTCCTTTTTTCTTTAAGGCAACAGCTTTTTCCATCCCATTGAAACAGAATTTTTTTTTCTTTTTTTTTTTTTGACAATAAATCAGTCCTTCTTGCCATTCCATCCCTCTCCATCTGTAAAATGGAGTGTCTCTGAAATCTTGGGAGCATATTGTTTCTATTACTCTTCATAATAGGTGAAAATGAGCAATGTGTTACCCATAATGTCTGTGCATTGTGTTTTTCACAAGTGTTTTTCCTTGGGTTTTCATGATGTGATTGACCACATGTGAATATAATACGTATCAGTGCATTTAGTGTGAAAAAGTTATAGAAACTGACAAAGCCAGTAAGAGAGTAAGCTCTACTTACGTAAAGTATTGAATTTCTTTCTTTAAATGTTTGTTTTCATGCTAGAAACAATCACACTTTGTTTGGCTCTTCCTTTTCCCTCTTGGAAGAGACTAGATTTTAATAAATTTTTAGAAGAAAAACGGTCAGCGCTTCCCAACCTCAGAAACTGAGTTGTGGTAGGAGGAATATTTGCAGAAGGATTCGTTTTTATGAATTAGAAATCTTTGCTGTGCTTGCTAGGGGCATGTAAATAAATACTGATGAACCTGTGCAAAATAATGCCATACTCACCTGCCTTCCTTAGAGGTCAGGCATGGGTTACTGGGGCCTCCTCCAGGTTGGAGCAGAGTCAGGTGCACTTCTTGAGCTGCATCTGATTTAAGTTAAGGTCTTGTCATCCACCACCTGCTTCTCATTGCCCTGATCTCCTCCCAGAGGTTACCACTTAAGTTTGTTAGGAGAGATGTATGAATGGTCACTTCTATTTCTTTCTGTCAAACTCGGTAGATTGTAGGATGCATTTTAAAACAGATATTGAATCCAAACACTTTCAGGTACGGGACAGTTATACCTGTTCAGCTCTGGCTGGTGCAAGCTTGTGGGAGTTGTAGGATGGAGGCAGTCTGGAGCAAGGACAGATAAATGAGAAAAGCGCTTCCTTAGCAAGTTACGTTTTAGTTCCAGGAGGCTTTCTGGTGACAAACACTCCACCAGGTAATTTTCACAATCTGTTCTTGCTTTTCACCAACTCCTCAGTCTTCAAATATGTCCATATTTTACATAATTTTATAAATAGCTTGTTGTTCTTTTTTTCTTTTTATTTAAGCATAAAGTCTATTAATTATATACTCTGTTCAATGCCAGGTGAAATGAATTTTTTTTCTTGGACATTAAAAAAATTATATCCCTTTGCTTGCCAGCTGGTAATTCCTTGAGGTTTTTGCTCATCTGTTTCCATTTTGAAATATGATGTCTTCTCCATCATCTGATTCTGCTTTTTTAGCAGTAAGATTTAGAGCATCACTTCTTGATTTGAAAGACTCATCTGTTTCTTCCCTTGTACCTTTGTGGATAAAGCAGAGAATATTTTGTTGAACTTTCCTCTTCTTCTGCCCTGTGTTGACTTAATATGCTCCCACTTAATAGAAGGATTTTGTCCAAAGGGTGTCACTTTTGTAATACACCTTTTTCAGCATGAGTCACTTTTTTCTTATGCTGTTTCTGAAAAAGCTCTCTTGCTGTTCTGAAACTTTCCTGGCTGAGTTTAGACAAATTAGTTAAAACAGAGAGTTCAAAGTACTTCTTTTACATACTTGGAAAATGCAACAATTCAACAATTTCAGTAAATTTTACAACATTAAAAAGTTTGGCTTGTTATACTTTATAAGCAAATAAAAATACTTTTGCTTTATGTGTTTGTCTTAAAATCTGATCATGTGCAATCAATGTATCTTTAATGTGTTAAATTAGTTTGGCAGAAAGATTCAGCATCTGCAAATATTTTATATTGAAACATGGGCTGCAGATGTTGGGTTTGGTTTTGTGTTGCCTCCTGCTTCCCCATTCGGTAGCTGTGTGCTGCAGTAGGTAAGGTTTTCAGGAGAGGCAGGGAAGGAAGGGAATTTCAGAGCAGGTAAGACTTCAGCTCTTGGAATAAAAAGGAATCTGAAATAATTGCAAAGCTGAACACGTGGAACAATTTCTTATATGGGACCTGCCCCCACTTCCCTGTTTGTTTTTGTGAGAGGAAGTCAGCCCATCCCCGCCTGCAGCTGTTGGACAGATAACTCAGAAATGTATTGGTGGGTGCATCATGTGCTGGAGAACTGCTGCTCCTTCATCCCAGCAATGGGCACGTTACCTTGTGAAACAAACACTGTGGTTTGCCTCTGCTTCACCTTACAGGAAGCTTGTAAATTGTGTTTTCATGCTATCTGACATCCGGTTTTATTTCCTCTGACTGAGTTTACATCAGAAGATACTGAGGGTGGTGTCTCCACCTAATTTTTGTTGCACTTCATTTTCTGGCAGAAAATTTTTTCATTCTCATTTCCTCAGGCCTCCTGGTAGCTCTTTTCATGCTGAACAAATCCATCAGTAGCTTCCCTATACATAGCTGCTGATCTTTTGTTGATACTTTAAAGTCTGGTAGATCAATATTAAAATACAGTATTTAAAGCATGTATGGGAAAACCTGTGAAAATCATTTAACAAGTTGAACATCTGAAAAAGGGCCTCAAACCTTTTTATTACTGGTTGTAATTTCTTCAGAAAAATTCTGTTATCATGTTACAGTTGGCAATCTTTAGAGTTCTGGAAGCTTTAGCAGTCATTGCAGTTGTATTGATACCTGTTGCTGTAGGATCTGATAATTATAAACCAAGTAATTCAGCCAGGCAGTGCTTTGTACAAGGTGTGTATGAGTTCCTTTTTCTTTCCACCTGGGGAAGAAACAAAATCCCACCACTGACTTTGTAGAACCTCAAAGAATGTCCCCATCTCCAACTTTAGGACAGCAATAACAAGGCAATTCTTCTAATGAATTACTTTCCTGGTACCAAATTTTATCATTATGATTATTGATAGCTCAGGGTAAGAACCTGGTAAGGTAATAATCTTTATCTGCACCCACTTACCAACCATCAGGTGATAATAATATGTTATCCTGTGGCATTCTGTTGGCGTGGCTAAGCCCTAGGAAGTGTCTTTAAAAATTTGCATTTAAGAATTAATTGTATTTGGGTACATTGTGAATATTTTCACCTCCCCAGTTAATATGGCCACTCACCTTCCCTAGCCTGAAGTGGCATAAAAGGTTATTGCAGGTTGTTGCAGACACGGGTATTTCATCATCGCTTGCTCGCAATGATTTAAAAAATATCATCGTTTTTAGGATAATACTTTACAGCAAGAGGGTGAAAGCAGCTTGTTGGAATCTCAGATTATCTTTTTTATTATCTTGAGCAAATATTGTGCTGCTATTTCTGTTGTTCTGAATCAGTCCTGACACAGGCAGGGACATGGTGTATATCCTTTCGGAACGATGGTGAGATTGCGCTGTTACTTGGAGACTTAGCCCCAAGGAAAAACTTGCTTTTTGCAATTGTTTGAGCTCCAACTACATGACTCTTTTCAATATGTGGGCTACAAAACCTCCTACGAAATTGGGATCAGACCAGCACAGATTGACAACCTAAATTAAGCTTAATTCTCTCATGCAATTTAGGCCTCTTTTTCAACATTGTACCTGATAGAGCAGTTCTCCGAGACCAGTTCAGATATTAAGATTAAGTAATTACTGCTTAGCCTGGCTGTGGGTGATGAACTGAAAGCTCTGTTTGCACTGCAGCGTTCTTACGTTGCTAAAAACATGCAGCACCTTTACCTCGGTTTCTGGTACTTGGTTTCTGAAGGAGTTGTCTTCATTAATTTATTTTAATCTGTTGATTTGGGTGGATTGCTCACAATTATGTGTGTTAGTCCTTAATTTGGAAGTCTCCCGTATCATACTCCATCAGATCTGAAACTCTTCAGTGTTTTTTATGTTTTCCTAAGGGTTGAATCATTCACAAGTATTTCTTGTTTTCTTTTTCCTGTCATTTCTCCAGTTTAATATCCTGTCCATCTGCATCTGTTAAGAGTCTAAAATGCTGCCTTGATGTTGCATCCTAATTTCATGAGTTGTCAGGCCACATTTATCAAAGGATTGTTCTAAAGGCTTGTTCTCTGCTTACACCTCTTTGCTTGGCATGGGAACTTCTCAATGTGATCTAAATGTGCCTATAGCTTATTGATTGAATTTTCAGATAACTGCTTCTTTTCTTCCAGTAAAGCACCGGAAAATTAAACGCTCCTCCTTTCAGGAATTCCTCATACATAAACTCTACTTCTTAAAAAAGCAAGCCAACCACTTGTGAAAGATTATTTAGATATAACTCGTGTGCAGGTTATAAAAGGGGGAATTTCGTCCCTGGTTTTGGAAAGTCTGACTGCATTTTAGATTGTCCAATTCCTGCTGAATTTGTGTATGATTTAGTACGCCTATCTTTGAGGATAGATCTTATATTTAGACCCTGTTATAGCATTGCCCTTGATCTGCTTCTCCTTTTTTACAGTTGCAGTAACCCCATAGATCTTTGAAAGCAGGGAATTTAAAAGATGTAGGTGATGTTAACTGATGGCTATAATCCTTCTTTAATAAGAAGGATTCATTTGTTGAAACTGTTCTACAACTTTAGGATATAAGTTTATAACAAAGTACAAGCTTCGTACTTTGTTATAAATGGTAGAAGTTTCCAGAATCAAGCAGCTCTTATCCAGAAAAAAGGTCAAAAGTGGGAAAAAAAACCAAAAACAAACCAACAACTAAAATAACACAACAAAAAACTCTGGAGATTCTCAAGAAAAATATGTGGAAAAGTCATACACATATCAAATTATAACTTTATGTACTTAAAAGAATGAGAAATGTACAGTGTTAGCTGTCACCAAAATTCCTTTATCCCCTGATATCCGTCAGCAGCGGTGCTGGCATAAATACCTATCCTGACTCCTGTGTTTATGCAGGCTGAGGTATTTAAGTACTGGAACAGTGTCCCTATGGTTTGGGAAACTGTGTATTGCCTCAAATCATTGTTCTCCTAGACATGCTTGTAAATGAAAGTTAAATTAATCTTGTATAATGACAAATAGCTCTTGTGCTGTATGCTCACTTAAGTGATTTTTTGCCTCTTGCTATTGCTGTATAAGAGGAAGAAGTCAAAATATTGTAAATCATTGGTGCTAATAGTATAAACACTAGGAAAACACATAAATTTCTTTGGGATTAGAAAGATAAAGGAAGAGAATAAATTTCTAATAAGCCTGGAAAACATAATTTTTTTTTGTAATACAGTTGGCACGGTGTATAGACCAATGATTAATTGGTCATAATTATACTCAATGCTGTAGATATTAGAATTTGCTTGACTCAGTGCAGAACACTTAGTGATTGTCAGAAAGAACTTGGAGAGGATGGAAAATATTTAAGTTTTCCTGTCTATTTTAAGACAAGATATTTCACACAAGCTTATGTGTGGTTTATTTTATTTTTTCCCACAAAATCTCTTGGCTGTGCTTTTGCATTCTGGAGACTGATGATACGTCCTATCAATTTTGTCACAGTGCCAGAAAGGGCTTCCAATGACATTTTTTGAGTGGTCATTGGGATCAAGTTTGTGTGGTTTTTTGTGGGTTTTTTTGGTTTTATGTTGTTTCTGGTGTGGTTTTTTGTTTGTTTGTTTGTTTGGTTTGTTTTGTTTTTTTAACTATAGACATCATCTAAGACTGGAATAAAATTCTCTCTGTAACAGGAGAGTAGCACAGTGCTCAGGGAAGAAGGAACAGTAGAAATAAACAGTTCCTATATGTTCATCATGGAGCAGTTTTGGAGTTTTGAGTGTGTGAAGGTTGCAGCTCAGCTTCTTCCCGCCCATCCCAAAACCCAGCCAAACTCTGAGATGTTTCTGTTCCAGCTCAGCTTCAATTAATTCTGACCCTCCAGTCCACATCTGAAATCACAGAAATGGGAAAATGTGTCCTGGGAGGCTGGTTCTCCACTTGTGTCTGCTTTAATGATACAGCACATTTGGAGTGCTGTAACTGACTACAAACCCACTGTGCTCATCTCCAGCATCCCAAGGACTTTCTGTTTATAAGAACTGGTTTTATGCTGTTCAAGTGATGCAGTTTAAAGAAGGAAGAGTACCCATGTAGGAGCCCACTGATTGTAAAAATGAGTAGAGCAATAAAAAGTATTTATTTGGGTTTATTTACTCATTGGGGGATTTGCAGTAATAATTCACCATCTAATATTTGCTTATTTCAAGGTTTCAGGAGGTTATGAGCAGATGACTTTGCTTGACTGACCGCTTTGTGTTGGTTTTTGTTCTGTTTACGTTATGTGTCTGGTTATATTTTCAATTTGCAGGGTCTATGAAGTGTTTGATGTATTTGTGTAAACAGTTTGATTTCTTGACAAGATGTTCTGAATTAGATGGCATTGCTGTACAACAATACACTAACAACGTTCTGAGATCATTTAAAGTCCTTTGTTTAGTAACACAATGAATGTCATTAGACTGTTATAGTAAGAATGTGAACATTAAAAACAGCTTGTAAAATTGAAGAGTTTTTGAAATCTAGAACTGTGGGGGATATCAAATTGGAGCATCTGCTTCTGTCTTTAATTTTTGAGTGAAATGTTTTCCTGTTGATTCTTGACAAATGTGTTTCCCATCAAATCAGGCATTCAAGTTTCAGTTTTGACAATCACACCTCAAAAAACAATTTTCAGTGCAAATTTTGAGATGGATGTTGAAAGCATGAAATTAAAAGTTGCCATTCTTTTTGTTTGCCTTTCAGTTGTGGTACTTAGGAGTCACGAGTTGCATCTTGCAGCCGCATTGAATTGGAAACATTTCATTTCCACTAAAATAAAAGCGAGTATTTTCATGGAATTGCATGTCATCAGAATAAAAATAGAAACTCCTATAGAGCATCAGATCTGCTAATATAAACTGTGTATATTTTTCCTCCGCTTGCCTCTGTTCCCTGCAACTATTTGTATTGGCATTTAGTCTGTACTTGTCTTTGCTGCTGAAGCAGCCAAAGTTGTATTGAGCTGTTCAATATAAACATCGTCCACAGAGCTGTACCATGGGAAAGCACATGAAGCATAAATACAGGTGCAGCTCTACCAGGTGTTGTGCAGCTCAGGAATGCAGGGGAGCCTGCATGGGAACTGTCACTTCTATCACATCCAGGACTTAAGGAAAATAGGAGGTAGTGATGGGTCTGTGCTTGTCATTCTCTGACTCCCCATTTTCCTCTTTGCCTGTGCCACTTGTGCTTCCAAAGCTATTCTGATTGTGTGGCAAAACTGTTGGCTCATGGCTATTGAAATATTTCCAGCTGTGCTGTCTACAGGAAGAGTGCTCCAAAGCTCAGAGGGATAGAAATCTTCCATTACAAGGACTTATGCACTATTTATATCTATTTGTTTTTTCTTTGAAGTGCTACAAATGTTTGGTGTGTTTGTAAAATTTTAAAGATAATTTTAACTGTTCCATTGTCTAGTTTTGAATGTGGCTCATTATTTCCTTTTTTCCCAGTTGTTTCAAGATTGGCAACTGAAACAAACAGTGCCATTCAGAATAATTGCAAACATTCTCTCTGCTTGAAAAACAGGTCTATACTTTGCATCTGTATCTCTATATAAAGATTTGTAGTCAATAGAAAACGATGCCAGTTAACATGGAGCATTTGATAATTTGAATTTTCTTGATGTTTCAACTACTTGTTTGTTGTTATTAGTGCTGAACCATGAATAATTTACTGGCTTTCACTTTATAATCTGCAGCGTCTGCTAACTTTGAAGTTCAGTAGTCAATTTAAAGTTTGCCGGAGCTGACTAATGATTCACCAGAGATTTTTGTGAGATATTTTGTCATCCATTTAAAGCTTGGAAAGGTTTGCTGTTGCAGCCATCTGGCAATTCTTGGTTCTCTGGAGGAAAGAGAAGCCTTTTGATACAATAGATCAAAGCATTCTGCTCTTTAAGTGACTGATACCTATGAGTAACTTAGAAGTTTTTCAAAATTATTTCACAATGCCTGTCTCATTTGCCAAACTTTTGCATTCTAGCTTACAATGCAATATTGGCCATGAATTACGTTTTAATTGTATTTGAGTCATTATTTAGAAACTTCTGTTTGCAGTTGATTTAGAGATCCAAGTGCTTTATAAACCAAGAGGTTTTAAATTTACGAAATATTCTGTTACGATGAATAAAATGAATGCTAAGTCTTGTTTTTCTTAGTGCAAATGGAATGGGTGAGGGTACTCTCAGTAACTGTACTTGTTCTATACCATAAGCCTGAGATAAAGATGTACTCCTTAGACTGTAGGTGATGTAAAACCAGAGTCTAAACCATATATCCCACTATTTCTAGAACTAACTCTGTTAGCAGCTGGAATTCTGAGGCTGGGCTTTGCAGATGTTTGGCACTGAAGAGCAGATATGGAGAGAGTGAGTGAGGACAGGAAGTGAGCACTGCAACATCCCTTGAAAGGAGCCCAATCTCACTCTGGATGTTCTGTGCACATGTGAGGTTTGTCTGGGATCAGGACGTTGTTCCTATTCCATCAGACATTCCGGATGTGCAATTGCCATGAGTGCACAGGTCCAGTCCTCTCACAGAGTGGGTTCGTTGCATCACAAATGCACCACAAGCAGCCAAGTCAGAATGATGAAATTAGGTTTTTTTCTTGCACTTTGTTTAGTTAACGTTGTCTGAGTGAGATTTGGTGCTGGGTTACAGCAGAAAAAAGGGAACCCATTAGCTTGTAATGCCCCATATCTCTGTGCAGGTCAGCAGGCAGGAGTGAATGAGTGCCCAGTGGAAGTAGGGTGCGTTCAAGCCGTTCACTCTTCCTTGTGTTTGTTCATTATAATGATTGATGGAGCAATGAAAGAAAATAACTTTTGTATGTCACACGGTCCTCAATCAAATCCTCTCAAGGAATTTCAGAAATAACTGATGTGTCTTGGGATGTGGCCTATATCATCCTAACAGCTGTTTAGTAATATGTGAGCCTTCAAAAACCATTCAAAGTATAGTATTGGCTAAATGACAGATGTGGTAACTACCAAATATCCACTGACAAGTCCTTCAAACTTGCTGTTCTTTACATTAAGTGGAGAGAGGAAAAGACTTACAAGATGCTGATTTTTTAAAGTACTTAATAAATTTAAAACACCAACTAAATAATTAATGTGGTACCAAATTTTCAGAAAAGAATAGTCTGAGTTTGGTGAAGGAATAGCTAATTTTTCACACACACTGAAATTTCCTTGAACTCAGATTTAAAAGTGGCATTTAGATAGCAGAAGAAAATTCCACATACTTGAGCTTGTCATAAACATTTCAGCGAGCTATCCAGGATAAGTTTGGTGCTCTTGTTCCTTGTTAAGTCCCCAAACAATGATAAATTTGTAATTCCTTACTTGATACACTTCCACAATTTAGTGTTCTGCCTGCTGTGACTCTGAATCAGATGCATGTGCTTACCTGATTGTTTATCTCCCTGTCTGTTTAACATGTGCTTCCTAGCAGCTACAGTTCAACATGTTTTTTCTTTTTCTTTTTTTTTTTTTTTTTTTCCCCCTAGTGTGGGAACTTTGCTGTCTTGGTGGATGTTCATACTTTGCCTCAAGGTTCCAGTAAAGACACCAGCTGGTTTTCAGATCATGAGAAAGAGGTACAACAAATATCAATTCTACTTCAAAAGCATATGGCTGCAGGGAAGAAGTTGGATTGCCTTGAACTATTCAGGATTTTTCAGTGTTAAGAGAATATTATTAGTTATACCTAACCATCAGTGGTTGCTGTGGGACTCCTAAGCCAACCATATGTGCTTTTTGGGTTACTAATAACCACTTAAAATTTGCTTTTTTAATTTTTAAACTCTGTGTGTGTGTTTGGATTCTTCTGACTTAACTTTTAATTTAAAAAATATGTTTCTCATGAGTGCTCGTAAATGATCCTGAGTGATATAAACCAGATTGTGACAGGTATAATTTTGTTGGTGAAATATCTTCCTATTATTGTTTTTCCTTGTTCTGAGAAGTGTAAATGATGTTGCATTTAGAGGGTGCAAGAAAACATAAATATGCATGATAAACTGTAGTAGAACTGCTGCATCTTATGAAGAGAAACTTCCATTATTTTTAAGTGTGTCATGTGTATACCCTGAGGAAATAGTGGAAAATCAGTGAGCAGCAAAATTCTGCCTGTAACTTTCATCAGATTGTAGAGAAATCACACAGGATCTTGTGCTGAGCTCCTGGCAGGAGCTTTCCCCTCTGTGTGGGAACTTGAGAAGTTCCTATTGAAAATGAAGGCAGGACGTTTTTGGGATTCCTGTGGACTTTCCCGCAAGTCTCTGTTACGGTAATTTTCAGCAGATAGCTTCCCTAATAATGCCATCATTAACTTGTCACTGCACAGCGTCCCTAGACATTCAGAGTCATACATTTAAATGAAATTAAAAGAAACAATACATTAATATCGTGTGGGAGCAAAAGCAGAGTATTTAGCAGCATGTGGTTCATCTGATTTGTGCTTTATTAAGCAGAGAAATAAGAAAATAGGGAAAATATTTTAGATTTCTTTTTCATGACTAAATGAATGCTCGTTACCTTTTCTGTCTATAACCAGTTTTACTCTCCTGGTTATCTGAGTTTTAAATGTTTTCAAAATGTATTTTGTAAGACTGCCAAAACAAAAGAGATGAATTTCAGGAAATTAGGTCATGATTGGTTTAATAAAGAGACATGACAGGACAGCATTCAGTGCATTTCTGTAACTGCACGTTTTGAGAGAAGAACAAAGGTTGCATATTTTCAGCAGTGGAGAAGTGTGACTCCTACAGCTTTGCAATTCACTTCCGGAAAGTCCTATGAAGAATCTTTGAGGGGACAAAAGGTCCTAAAGAATGATTATTCCAACATATTTTTTGAGAGCTTTTACACGTTCATCGCAAGTTTTCCACATTTTTGTTGTTTCCAAACTCTGGAAAACACTCGTGGTGGTGCAGCCCTCTGTGCCTGTCTGTGGGAAATGTGGAAGCCTCTGTAACAAACGCAGGTTCTGCTGATCCCCTGCTTACCCTGGGTGAAAGTCATTGGCTTGAGCTCAAGGATCCTGCTGGTGCTGTCCCAGTGGCCTTTTGGCCGCTGGCTCCTCGTTGGAGCGCATGGAGGGTAGGATGGAACTGCACGAGTGCCCGAAGCATGAGATTGGTGTAAGGAAGTAAATACAGCTGGGTGTTGGAATGACAACTGTGGCACAGTGCTGTGACCTATTGGATGTAGAGTATTCTTGGGATTGCTCTGAGATGCTGCAGTTTTTTCCTTCTTTCTGTCCTTCCAGCTTCCCTGCCCTTTCTCTCATACCCCTTTTCCCCTGAAATGGCAAAGTCAAAGTTTTATCCTTGCCCTCTGAGGTCTGTATGGTTCTTTGTGGGGAGCTGTTTAAATAATATTTCCATAAGCCTAACAAGTAAAATATGTTCCATGTAAATGAAGGAAGTGCATGGTAATGTTTATTGCTGGAGAAGGAACCAAAGGCACACCATGATTCTGCTGCTTTCGAGGCCTTTTCATTCTAACCTGAACACAGGCCCACAAAGGAATGTGTAATGGGAGCACTTTAATGAGTTAAACAGAAGAATAAGCAAATACAGTCATTTATAATCACGCTCTACAAGCAGAAGGGAAAATGTATTTCTTGCTGTAAAGAGAAAATACTGGTTGTGATTAACTAATGTGTGCTTTCATTTAGAGCAATGCATTAAAAATTTGTTGTTCTGAGTACTTTCTACATTAATCACAAAGAAATTTCAAGGCAGGATAGTTTCGTTACTACTTATATAATTTTATCTATTACCCTAACATATTATAGAGGTAAAATTATATTTTTATGTGCCACAAAGTATCATTGCTGTGAGCACGTAGTTATAAACAATGAGAATACTGAGGGAAAAAGTGTCAAATATATGTGTGTGTATTAAGCTGAAAACTAATTCTGGTATTCAAGAGATGAATTTTTGGTTTTTACTCCAAGTATTATTTTTTCTGGGTGATTCTGGCAGAAAGTTTTGTTCTTCCTGAGTTGTGTGTGGTTTTATTGTGCTCTGTTGAAGAAAGTATGAAAGATACAAACAGTTATGTTTAGGAGCAGAAAAATCAAAATTAATTAGAGCAATTAAGTTGCTGTGACCTAATTTGCTCAGTCTTCCCCCCACCCCCAAATTAAACTGAATTGAAGCAAAATGTCTGTTGTAGTTTATAAGGATTCTTGCAGAGAAATAGTGTTGACAATTTCTGAGAGGATTTTTACTAAAATTTTGCTTAAGTACCTACCTAACATTGTGATACATTTTTAACATCTATTTTTTCCAACTTTGCATGCATATGAAACTAATTTCTAATTTAAAAAGTTAGTATTGTAATATAATGTATTTCATCTGTCAAGTGAGAATTTCACAATGTACTTCTCTTGTTCTGTAGAAAAATGGTTTGATTCCCCTCCTTGTTCCCATTCATTTCTTAATTCGTGTGCCTCTCCTCTCAATGTTTTTTTCCTTTTAATGGGAGAGGGGGTAATTTTGTATTGATTTCTGCTGTGTGCCTGTGGGCATTTCTGTAAATTTAGATCAAACCAGGCCAGTGGTTTCTCTTTCAGGAGGTCTGCAAGCTGCTAGAAGAAGTTGTTGCTTCAAGGGTCAAACACTACTTGGAGACACGTAAACAACGTGGTCAGGGGAAACCAATGGAACATGGATCATCTCGGCCTTTGTTTCTTACCGGTAAAAGAAATTATTTAACTTAGTGTGAAATAAAGTGTAGTGGAAAATACTCTTTTTCCACACACACCCCCCCCACCCCAGCCCCATGAGAAATTTGCCGTCAGGAAGGCCTGAAATAGTTGATGTTTTGGTCTGGAATTATTTCAGCTATGTAAGTGAAAAAATTAAGTGGATTTGCATTTTCTGCGTTGCTTAAAAGTGAATGTAATCCTGGTACTATTAATATGAAAGCCTATCATTAGAACTAAAAAAAAAAAATTTATGTAACCCTTGGTCCTGCAAAATTGGTTGAAATCTTGCTGGTTAGTTAAGTCTCCTTTTCACTCACACATTTAGTTTAGAATTTTTAATACAGAAATCATATCTTTACCTCTTCTTTTACTTTTGGCAATCTCTTCAGTCTTAAAAAGTTGGTGTGATGTGATAAATGATATTTGTCATTTTATCAGAGCTACTGCAGGCCTGGGAGCAGCACCCATGGCCTTGGGAGTGCAGAAGAGAACAAGATTAAGAGCCTTCACCCATTTGGAACTCAGTTTTTGTGTGTGTGAAGGTGTTGAGGCCAGTGGGTGCCATTTCAGTACATCCACATTTTAAATTAAAATCATGATCACTGTAACCTGGGCCTTACTCTTAGATCAGCTTTGGGGCTAAATGGCTGCCAGTTCTTGTTAAATGCCATTTCATTGTTAGCATGATGGTGGGGTTTACAGCTGATAGGCTTATCTGTTGGTCTTATATCATACCTGCAATTTATCTCTAAATAGTTCTTAGGCAAAAAATTACTGGTTTTTGTTATTAGCCTGAAGCAGGTTATAAACTTGTCACAGAGAAGAAGGGCTGCAGTAGTAAAGCTCTGTGCTGGCCATGCTTTGGCACATTGCTTTAAATGACTTGAGAGATCTCTTCTGGAGTATGACTTCTGCAATGCATGTGATTACATACTTACATTATATCATCACTATACTCATAAGTTTTAGAATTCAGCATATATTATATGAACAATTGGAACTGGGAACAAGTTCTTTGCCTCTGAAAATGCTTTCCATTATTGAAAAGATGTATTCCCATAGACAGCTGGTTGATGGTTGCAGCTTTATTTGTATTTTCAATGAGAAAACACAGGTTTTATACTGTATGGTTGGCTTATTGCTGCAAAAATTTAGGCTTATATGGGAGCCAGGACCTTCTGTCATGACATGGGGTTTTTCCCACCCCTCAAGAACACAGTAGCACATCAGCAAGAGGTGCTTCAGACCACTAAAGGATTTCCAAACCCTTTCCTTCCTTGCAAGCTGTAACTACATTTTATCCTTTCAAAATATTATTATTGTTTGAACTTTCAGACCCCTGTACTTTTCTGATTGTGATTGAACATTACAGATGGTGGGATCAGAATTTCTACGATTTGTTGAGGTTTTTATGTGTCTTCTTTTATCAAGTGATGTTTTATATAATTTATTTTTTAAGGTTTCCTGCCTCAATAAAAGGTAGGTTTTGAAAAAATGATGATTACATATGGTAAAGCTGCCAGACACAAGAGTTGTTTTTATATATGTGAGTAGATGCAATTTGAGGGTGTTTGCAAGAATAGAGTCTCCTACTTTCTTTCATTTCATGAACTTTTCAGTAAAAATACTGATGTGCTGTCCCAGGGTTGGGAACTGATCTTCTGCTTGACTCTTCCCCTTGTTTCTTGAAAATTAAAAACTTAGGGATATGCATTTGAGGAGGTCATCAGTAATATCAGTGACAGTTTTAGATTAAAGGATATTTGCTTTGGATGGGGAAGAATAACTGTTCCATCAGTTTTCTGCAGTTAATCTCACCGTCATTAATTAACAATAAAGAACTAAAGGGAGAAAACAGGCTGTGATAATGAACATTCATGTTAAGCTTCATTTCCAAAGCCAACTCCTTCTTTTTCTCTCAGCCCGCTTTGCTCAAGGCTGTAATTTGTAAGAAAGGAGTGCTTTGTTCAAGTCCAAGAATCAAGTTTCTTCAAGTTCCATTCAAGTCTGTTCTTACCTGAGAAGGAAATAACAGAATTAGGTGGGTGTTCACTGGGGCGACCGGGCCCTGCCTCTGAGGACTGACCCTTTGAGGTGAGCCACAGGGCCAGGAGGCTTTACCAGTTACCTCTAGTGTTCTGCCCTCCTCTCTGGGATCACAGGTTCCCTTTGTAGGCTGCAGGGAGATGGATTTGTGTTTTTCACATAAACGAAGTGCCACATTCCTGGCCAGTGCTCGGCTGGCGGTGTTTTGTACCGCACAAAGGAATGCACGAGCCTGGTACTGGGAAAAGGCTTCAGCTGCAGCTCTTGTTGCATTCGGAGGTTATGAAGAGTTTCAGAGCTCTTCAAGCTCTCTGTGGTTTCTTTTGTTCCAAGTTGTTCAGGTTTGTGTGGAGTTTCACTGCTGTAAACCCCCTGCTCTTGTAAGGAGTTGTGTATCTATAGAGGGATCCTTCACATGATTATTAACTGCTTACTTACTGTTTCCAGTGTGCCAGGTCAGCATTCCACCCCTGGTTGTAGTTGCATCTTTTCAAGTCAATTTTAACTGGTTTGCTGTACACACTGCAGCATATATTCAAAATTTCTTGAACAGAGAATTATTAGACGAGTATTAATAAGATTTTAGACTGCCTTTAATGTCAAGGTGTGTTGTATTAGGTTTCATTTCAGAACTAAAAGCCAAGCTACCTTAAGACTTGTTAAGACTTCTACTTCCTTGATACTATAGCTATTTTGAAGAGAAAATTTTCACCTATCACAGTTCTTTTTAGTGTTAACGTTATATTATGTTTAATATTAATATTATTTGACACTACCTTTCATTTTTGTGGCACTTAATGTAAATATAAATATTCATGCAAGTTACTTGTTAATTTACGTTTCTTCTTCATTTGAGTTACACCCACACTATAGTGTGTGGTGGGTCGCATACCAGCTCATTAGGAAATCTGTGGGTGTTAAACACAGGAGAAGAAAGAAAGAAAGAATGGAAAAATGAGAGAAAGTAGCCAAGACAAGCAAGTTCTTCCTATTCTTCCTTCTGTCTGAACAATTTCCACACCCTTCCCAAATGGCCAGTATGAACAATTTGCCAAAGTAAGCTTTAATTTAGTCTTTGGACATAGGCTTTGGTGTAAACTCTGTTTCTTGTGTTTAATTAATGTTCAAATGTGTTTGACTTTGGTTTATTTTATTTTTTTAAAGAAAAATTTAAAATGGGGTGGATTTTCAAAGGTTGAATTTTGTCCACATCCAATCTGCATGGCCAAAATAATGCAAGAAGGGCATCGGCCAGGTATGGCTTGTGATTGCATGATTGGAAGTTTCATGTTCCACAGAAAGTGTCTGGTTTTGATCAAGAGCAGTGAGAATTAAGAGGATACTACAGAGGTCTGAGTAGACTTATTAAATACAGGAGGAATGGCAAAGGGAGAACTGAAAACAGTAAGGAAGAAGGTAAGGTTTACATGGGCGCAGAGGAAACAATAAGGAGAAGTGAAAAAAAAATATATGGCTGATAGAAATGTCAATGTTAGAAATGGAGGGAAGGAAGAAAGTATATTGTAAACTGACCTTCTTCCCCCTCTTGAGGGAGGAAAAAAGTTAACTGTGTTTTTCCTACAAGTAATTTTCAGATCTACTCTCATTCCTTCCCCAGCATCCTTGCTGTTTTTCTTGGCTTGAAGGTGGGACATTTTTGCTCTGATTTCAGATCTTTTTATTGTACAGTCTCTTCTACAGTGAAAATAATTAGAGAGCATGCTGTCACATGGCACAGTGAGCTCCCAGCTTGATTTTATCTGCTTTCCCTGGAATTCTGTGTATTTTTTTAATATATTTTTAACTTTCTTCTCTCATGAAATGGGGCTTACTGTGATCATGTTTCCTGCGTCCATCTTTTCACCCAGTTGCTTTTTGCAAATGTGACTGTACTTTATCAACGGGTAGAAGTCTCAGACTTGAAATCCTCTGACATTCACTTCTGACAAGCTTACTAAAATGAGAAACTGGAAGAGGTAGAAGAGCTGTTATGAGTAGTTCAGCCTTACAAAGATCTGGAGTCAAAGTTCATGTTTCATTTAGTTTAAAGAAAAACGTGTAATACGCAATTTCATAAGAAAATACATTTCTCTTGCTTATGAAACGATTTTTTTGGCTCCTGCAAGCACACAAAAAATATACAGTAAATCATGATGATAAATATTCCAAACTCTTCTGGCCCTGCATTTTAATTTGAACATTATGATGTTTTTAAGGGAAACACCCTTTTCAGACTGCCCCAGTTTGCTTTAGGAGTATTCACTATTGCTGTAGGACATGAATTGTGTGAAATGCTTGTAGGGTATGTCCCACATTATAATCCTGTAACAGCAAAACTGATTTATTCCCACCCTCCAAGCTGTTAACTCATGCTGCTCGGCTGTGAAACTTTGATTTGAACCAGAACCTTTTCACTTGCCTTGCTTAAACAGCAACTCTACAACACTTTGATGGGTGCAACTAGAGGGAGAATAAGCTTCCAATAGGGGTCTGAGGAGGAGCTTTCCAATGAACTTTGATATTTGGAGTTGCATATTGTAATATCTGTCTCTCAAAAGAATTAAATTGCAGCTTCTCTACAATGGACTCATTTATGATTTGTGGCCAAGTCCTGCAGATCTGTGTGAACTTTAAACTCACATTCATCTGTCTGTGACAACAGAGCTCCCTGAAGTATGCAGTAACTTATGCAATGACTTATGAAAAATGTTTTGATTAGTATCTTGTACTTAATATTTCCTGCTTTTGCTTCAGATTACTCCCCCCCCCATTTTTTACAGCCAGATAATGGGGAATAAGGGCACCTTTTTTTCACCAAAACATTTTTCTTCTAGAAGATCAAGAGTTGTAGAAGAACTCTTTTTTTTTTTGTCGTTTTTTCCTTTTCTCAAGGTAATGGGTATTTGACAAGAACAAAAGAAATGTCCGTACTTATACACTCTTTGGGTGTTTTCTTTTTTCCTGATTTTTTTCTTTTCCTACCTTACCTTAGATTGTAATACAATAGAATTGGGAAAGATACCAAGAAGGCAACAGAGATAATCTAAGAAGAGGAAATGCAATACAGGGAACAGTTAAGTGTGCCTGGACTCTTCAGCCTGGAAAGTATATAAATTATGGGGAATACAACGGAGATCTATGAAATCATTTCTTGTCTCATTCTCTTCCAGTTTGAGAACAAGGGCGTATCAAATGAAGGGGTTGGAAATGCTGTGGTAGTTAAGAGAACTGTGGAACTCTTTGCCAAAGGATAAGAGATACGATAAAGGCTTGTGCTGCATCCACAGCAGCATGGGAGAGTATTCCAGGGAGGGGACAGAAGCTCCTGTGGTGCACTAAAGGCCTGAGTTGGGAGGGCTTGGAGCCAGGCAGAATATCAGGAGTAACTGTGCACTTGGCTCTTACATTTAGTGTCACCTTGTAGGCATTTTACAGCCAAAGCGTTTGGCTTCAGGGACCTCTGGTCCTACCATTGTGCTCCTCTGAAAGTGAGACCTCACTCACTCAGTCAGGGTCGGAGGATGTCAGACTGTGAGGAAGTTGTGTCCTGTCTGGGCTGAAGCATCTGCCTTTGGGAGGATCTTCTGCTGTGACACTGATACTAGCAGAGGCCTCAGCAATGGCTACCCCTGTCTTCCATGGGATGTTTGCAGCTGCAGCACCAGCTGGGTTGAATGTGTTCTTTACTTCTTCCCTGGCAGCAGCTCCCCATGAAATTATTTATGGTCTTGGGTAAGAAATGAAATGTTGTACTTATTTCAAAGGTGTCCTTAATAAAGTGTTTTATATAGATGGTATTGGATGGAAAAAAACAACAGGACAGTTGTTTAATTTAGTGTATTTTTGTGAAAAGGAAGAATTTGGTGTTGGTTTTGAAAACAGTCTTGACCTCTAGCCTTAAAATACTCTCTGCCTTTGTATTGCTTTCTCTTGCTTTCATCTTATTTCCTTTTTTTTTTTTTTGCTTGTCTCTTCTTCTCATATGATTTTTTTTTCATTTTATGAAAAGAAAAAATAGTATGAGAATGACTCCTAGTTATATGTGTGTGTGCAAAAAAAAAAGTGCATGCACAAACAGCTGCTCTTTTACATACCTGTGTGAGCTATAAAGGTCTTCCTTTATCACCCAAGTATTTCTGCAGAGTGATTTTGCCATTAGTACTTCAGTTGATGCAATGACACATATACTTATGCAAATTTAAAGTTTATCTTTGGAGTTTTCTTTCTATAGTTAGGCAAAAAATCAGCATCCATTAATCATGTGTCTTTACAAAGTGGAGTAGTATGTCTCAGTTTCTCAAAGTTGGCTGGAAGTTAATAGGTAATTTATCTCTATCAGTTAAAAATGAAATTTAGGGTACTAGTTTGATGCAGGTGTTTCAAGTTAGGCAAGATGAACCCCACCTTTAATTTCTGATTTGATACTCACCTGAGAATATCAAAGTGACTCTCATCTAGGCCAGGGAACATACCTTTGGAAAGAGCCCTTGGCATGCTTATTCCAAGTGGGAATTCAGCATTTTTGGAGGGCACATGAAGCGCATTTGAAAATCTGTCCCTAAGCACTATTTCTTACTTGACTGACTTACTCTTATTTGCAACATCTTTTCCTCTTGGATTTGTTCTTCTTGTGTGCTCTCTGTAGGTTTTAGAGCTTCTCCAGTCCCTTGGAATCAGGAATACAGAGGGTGGATTCTCAGTGTCTGGCTCATGGGGCACTAGGCACAGTTAGAAGAGGTGGCAGATAGGTTTGGGGTTTTCTTGAGTGATCACTGTTTTGGTTGAAATGCTTTGATTCTAAAAATTAACTAGGTTTAATAGCCTTTGCCTTTAGTTCAACTGTACATTAAATGAGATTAAAAAAAAATTTATTCTTACTTTGAAATTAACTATTAAGTTCCTTTTTAAAAAAGTGCTCTTTATTAAATGGTTCTAAAGAGAACAATATTGTTTTGGTTAAAATGTAATCAAGAAAGAATAGGGATTTGAAATAAAACCTAAAAGAAATGTGATTTCCCTAGAAATGTTCAGAGGAATTTATTTAATTGCAACCAGAAGTTTGACCTGGAAGTGTAACGCTTTGACCTTTTAGCTGTCTGGCTTCCTAAATGTGTTGTTTTGCTCTCTTTAAACTGTGAGAAAATCTCTTTCATACATCTTTAACCCTTGCCTTCCCTAAAAGTCTCAGTAGAAGTCTGCAAGCAATCACCAGCAAAAGAAAAATCATCATGCTATTTTAAGGAAAAAAAAAAAAAAAAAATCGTTGCAGCTATGTATTGAGCATTGAAGTGCTTTTTATTTTCATTTTAACTGGAAATAATTGAGGGTATAATTTCACTGTTAAGTATGAATAGGAATTTCTTTTAAACTTTCCATGCTACCGTATTACACAGTAATATTCTCCTTTGTTCTTAAGTTTCATTATCATATGACCAAGGTAGAAATTACAGCTTTTAAAATTGCGAACATTTTTGTGGGTATATTCATATTTGGAAAATTCTTATAAGTCTTTATGGGAATCTATCCAGATAGAGATGGAAGGCCAATTCCTGAAAAAAATTCTGCCTCTTTTCTCTATGTTAGTAGTTCAGTGAGAGCAATTCTGGGTGTTTGATTCACCACTGAGTACCAGGTATGTTGTGGTTATTACACACAAAGTATTTCTGTGGACTACAAAGGCACAGTGGCAGACCACAAACAAAATGAACCCAATGAAGCTTTGCAGGGCCTGTGCCTTAATTTAGTTAAAAAAAAAAAAAAAAAAAAAAAAAAGATAATGAAATAAAAATTTAGTAGTGTAGCAAATAATAGAGACTTCTACTTGAAAATGGGAGGAAAAAAGTTCAGTGTAATCTTGACTGTGTTGTGGACTTAGAACTTGATGAGAACATCAACTTCAGGCTGATCAGAGATGTTCTAATACACGGCAAATTCCACATTCAGGGAGAAACATTCCTTATTCACTATTACAAATCCATGCTTAAATGCCAAAACTTGCTTTAGAGAGAATAGAAGATGACGGTTTTGTGTTTGTTTACTCAGTATCTTTCTTTTATTCCTTTAATTAAGATATTTAATTCAGTGGGGGTTTTTTATGTGCAGATATGTGGATCATAGAATATGGGCAATGCCATGGCAAAAGACAGGATTGTGGAGTTTGCATAAAAGACCTTAAATTTGCAATTCAGTTTTGAGGAAGAGGATGTTCTGTGTACTTTTTTTTTTTTTTTTTGCACTTGGCATCTGTTAAGCTGATGTCAGAAACGGAGGCTGCCTGAGCTGTGCCATTCATGTGGTCCCTTATAACATCATTTTCTTGAGTGAGCTAATATGAGTGGTTTTGTACAAACCATTTTGCAGTCTCCAGCTCTTTGCACCAGAACCAGAACTGAGCTGGTGGCAGTGGGCAGATGATCACAATCATGGTTGTTCTTGGTCTCTTTTGGTGGTATCCTCTTTGCATCAGAGCCTGTGAGAGCCCAAAGGACACAGAGACTTATGTGGAAATGGAGCCTTTCAGCAGCTGACTTAATTAGGGTCTGTTTGCCAGCATTTAAAAAGAGAAAATACAGAAGGCTCTATTGTGGTACTTTCCACCTATTTGCTATGCCCCAGAATTTCCTTCTGTTCTGAGTTGTTGCAAATCTAACAAGAGTCTGTTGTGTGAGAAGACAAAAACCTGTGAACCTCTGGCATAACTTGCTTTATTCAGACAGCAGCATAAAACTGCAGGTTCGAGTCCACACATGCCTCTTAGAACTCAGGTTCTTTTGAAGTGTCCTCTAGATGTTAGGGTAGACAAGAAATTCTGACCATCGACATGTAACTCTGAGCTCCACTGGGATATCCTAACAGGAATCCTCAAAAAAAAAAAAAAAAAAAAAAAAAAAAAAAAAAAAAAAAAAAAGGTAAATAAAAGAATTATTTTTTGCCATGTCTCAAGATCACCTTTGAAGAAGCTATGTTTTCATGTATTTAAGTCCTGCTGAATATACCTGCTCCTGGTTGCTCTTCCCGTCTCATTCTCTCCCATGATGTCTCCAGTGGCCATGTTGGGCTTTTTCACCAAGGCCAGAGGTGTTGTAGCCCTGTGATACAATATATTCCTGACATTTTTAGTGACCCTTGCCTAGGGACCTTGTTATTGGTAGAAGATGAAAGTCCTGGCAGCTGAGAGAGCTTTAGGGTTAAAACCCTTTCCTCTTGGGGGTAAAAGTTTTGCAGAAGTTATTTCCTATTGCCAGGGGAAAAAAAAAAAAAAAAAAAAATAGAGCCAGGAGACCTGTGAAAGGTTTGATTGACTTTATTTAAAAGTCTTTCAGCATCATAATATTGGCACCAGTGATTTTGCTGTTCTAATGAACAGTAAGGGGAATCAGTCATATCTGATTAATTCTAAGAGGCTCATTTCCATATTTTGGTTGAGTTTTAGTGCTTGAAGAAGCTTTGTTTTGTAGAGATTCCTCACACTTAAAATACAAAATCCTCCATTTCAAGTACTTCATGGCATCAGAAAAGTTCCTGCAGCTCATGGATTTCTTCAAGGAAAAACCACAAGAGACAGGCTGAAAGGACATATTTTGTGAAAGAGGCATGTGCTGTATTATGCATTCCCTAGCGTGCTGTGAGTCAAACTTGGGTCCATCACAGTGTCTGTGTCTCATTTGAACCAGAATCTGCCTTCCTTTTATCACTGTGGGCAGTTCAGTGATGTGAGTCCATTTGGGAAGAGCTGTGTCTGGCCAGTTTGTGGGATGTTCTCTTCCTGATGTGCAAAAGTGGCTGTGGACAGTTTAACTGAACTCTATTGCAGTCCAGACACTTCCAAGATACTTTGGCTTCTCCTGGGCTGCTGATTTGTCAGACAGTGTTTACCACAGGGTTTGTTTTCCAGTTCTCTCTGCCTCTTAGCTGGTAGCAACAGATGCCTTTCTCAGCCTTTCTTTTGGTTTTTGTGCTCATTCCAGTGGTTAAAGAGGTCCGGGCACATGGCTTTCTCTGGAATACAGTTTAGATGTTCAAAACAGGGAGCATTCCTAAATAGCTTTCAGTTTGTGCCCATCACCTGCAATTAATAATGTGGTTACTGAGTCTGAGATCAACAAAAGGGTGAAATAAAATCTTGTGTCCTGTCAGAAAACAGTTGTCTGTGGTAAAGGTGCACTGACCATCAAATCTCTTCTCTACATTTATCTCCCTGAATGCCTTGGCAGGTGCTGCTGACTGTTACTGCTCATACATTATGAATGGGTATGGATTTTCCAGGAATGGATCAGCCTTCCTCTCCATCCTTAGGTATTAGTGAGGGCAAGATGGCCTTTTTACTTCAGAGCTGCTGTGTTCCCAGGACCTCCATCAGAGGCATTAATCATCTTGCAGCCAGATGGTCTCAGATGTGCTTTTCTTCATTCTTTCCTCCAGAACAGCACTGACAGCCAGCTTAAGAAATGCCTTATCATGGATCCAGTTTGGCCAGGATATTTCTAAATTTGGAGTGAATTCCACACCTCTCCTGCTAGATGAGAGCCCTACAACTGTACTTAGGATTTTACAACATGGCTCAGGCCAGTTTTGCAGTTTGTGGCTCATATTCTGGATGGTTTAGACAGTGGGCTGTCTAGGTAGGATTCTTCTATCCAGGCTCTGGATAGGATTCTTCTAGGCCTATCCCTTCCTCTCTCAGTCACACTCCTTGAAAGGTTAATGTCTGTCTTCCCGTCAGGACCCTGTTCCCAGATAATAACTAAATTTTGTCCCCAGGTCCTTGGTGGGAAGGATTTGTCACCTATTTGTGTTGGCAACTGGCCTGTGTTCAGAAGATCTAGCACGTAGAAGAGCAGCAGTAATGCTAAAAACCAGTGAAAGAATAAGGTGAAAAAAAAAAATCAGCAATCTGGTTTTGTCTGTACTTGGTTTTAGCTACTGTAAGGCACCCTGGAAAGAGACAGAGGCAAATTCCATCCCTGAATTTATTTGCAGGTACAAAAGTTGGCAAGGTCAGACCCTGCAGCAATACTCACTCAATACTACACCCAAGTATTTTTTTGTCCATTCTTTAAGTATATTTTATATATCACTTTAATGGTCTTTCTTTTTAAAAAGCTTATGGGTTTGATGTTATGTTGATCAGTATACATTTTCCTGTGTACTTGCCTATAATAATTATCTTCCTTGACTTGAAGGCAGACTGTATGGAAAGAATGGATGCCATCCTGACATGTTTCAGTTATTTTGAAGCCCATTCTTTGCTGTATAAAACTTTGAACTGGGTGAAGATGCTTCTTGTTTAAAAAATACCAAGTGGATTCCAGAAAAGACTTTGGAAATCTCAGCAGCGTTTTGTATGTGATGTTTTGCATCTGCTGTCCCTATCTTAGACTTGGCTTTGAACTTAAATGCTAGTGTTTTATTTGAATCTCTTCTAAATTGGAAATGGCAGCCTATTCTGTAGGACATGGTATGGAGTTGGACATTTTTGGGAAGGAAAACTCCACAATTAACAGTAGGTTTAGAATGAAATGTTCCCTTTTTTGTTTTGTTTACAAATGATCAGGACTTTTGATTCTGTGGTGAATAATTTTAAGTGAAAAGTATGAGTGCTAAAAAGCAGTGTAATAATATGTCTGTAGAGCACTTTGAAGATGAAAAGCTCTATATACTGTAAACATTATTACTGGTATAGCCTATTCTGTGTGGAAAAATTAAACGTGAGCTTAGTGTAGATTTCTTTTAATGTACAATTTAGTGTTTCAGAAAGTCTAATGCACCCGTGTATTTACTTTCACATTGTAACGTTAGAAATTTATCCTCTTACCTTTTTAATAAGTGTGTTGCAATAGTAGAGTCAGTCCTAATCCACAACAACCTTTCAGAAATGTGAAGTGTCTAGGCTAGGAGGGAAAATAGGTACGATACAAAAATACCACGTGATGAGAAATAGGTGCCTGTCAGAGATGGAAATGCTTTGGGGGCAGTTGGCCTTAGGCTTGTGCTGTGGCTTTGGACAAGACTGGAGTGAAGTAGGGAGCCAGGCAGGTGCCAGATCATGCTGGGGAGTGAACACCTGCCAGGCT
Source organism: Hirundo rustica (assembly GCF_015227805.2). Lineage (NCBI taxonomy): Eukaryota > Metazoa > Chordata > Aves > Passeriformes > Hirundinidae > Hirundo > Hirundo rustica. The sequence goes on along the minus strand of NC_053452.1, from coordinate 6,562,871 downwards.
GCTCCAGATAACTCAGCAGCTCAGAGGTATTTTCCCAGGCTCCCAGCTGAATGGTCCATAATAGCCGTGGGAGAGGGCTTCCCACTGCTGCACACTGCACCACAGCCGCCTCTTGGCAGCCTTCTGGAAGCTCAAGTCAGCCTGGCTGTGTCTCCTTTGGAAAACAAGTGTTGCTGGGTAGTCTTACAGGAGAGCTGGTGTCTGATACTTCCTCTCCGTGTCGTGGGACTCTGAAATACAACAAACAGGGCAAATTACAGTTCCCTTAAAAGGCAGCACTCACTGGTGCACATTTCAGCTGAAATGGAATTGTGGCTTTTCTAGAACCATTTTTATGCAGTCTCCTTTTGGGTTTCAGGGTCTATTTATTTCCTTGGGTTGATTTGCTTGTTTGGTTTTGTTTTTCTTGTTTGTTTTTGTACCCTGCATCTGATGATTTAGAGTGCCCAGTTTTGGAACAAGAAAAACAAAACTTGACATCACTAAATGAAAATTTAGTTCTGCCTGTGTGCTGGTAGGGAGCTTTGTCTGCGTTGGATGGTAAAGAGGAAATTGAAGATGGGCTCTACTATCTCAAACTGGGTTTGCTGAGCCCAGAATGTGTGAACTTTCTACATTACTGGAAGAAAAATTGTCTGTAGCTTGAGGTTCAAACTTCTTTGTTGTGCTCAAAAGAAGGTAGTGATGGAGCATTTGGTACATATCAGTTGGTCTGTTCTTCCATGAGATCACGAACAGATTCAAACTCATGCTGAGTAACTCTGTAGAAAGTTTAGAAAGCTGCAAGTCACATGGGGTTCTTGGATAAGAAGGTTTTCTTGTGGGTCTTATTTTTAAGCCTCTTTTTTCATGAAGTAGAATATTTAATTGGATAATATATTTCCCCAGAAGGAAGCTGAAAGAGGATATCACCATTTTTATAATTGTGCAGTTACTTTGATAGCTCTAAAACTGGGGGAGTTTTTCAGACTCCAGTTGACTCCACAGTAGATCATATGTCATGTATGAGAGGGTTTCAACATTTAATGAGTGTAGGTGTGTGATACTTTCAAAATGCAGGTATCTTAAATGTAGTGCATCTTAATAGTTTCTCAGGCTTATCAACAAGTAACAGCAAAAATCTGTTCAGGCCTTTTCAGCAAAGTAGTAACTTTGCTGAAAAGTAAACTTTTAGTTTAGTGGAAACTGAAATGATTTTTTAGTGTTAGTCCCTCTGGGCTGAGCTTATTAGCTCAGGTGCAATTCCCCATGAAGCTTTGTAAGACTTTCCAGACTAGAGCTGATGCTGCAAAAATAGTTTCTACATGTGTCTTGATCTCTTAGATAATTATTTATTTTGTCAGACCTGAGCTAAGTGTTCTCTTCCACAGAACAGTAGCTGGCTGAAGCGAGTGCCTTTGAGGAAAATTTAAACCTTTGTTCAGTCAGTCACATGTGATTAAACACCTAACCTCTCAGAGAATACCAGGACAGCAGGAAAAATGAATAGATAAAGAGGTCACTGATCTATAGAAAAATTTCAAGAACCAAGCATCCTGCTTATCCTGTGAAAAACAGATTCACACTTTTTCATTTTAGATTCCTTTCAAAAAAAAACCCAAAACGTGGAATATCACCAACAAATGGAGGTAGAAAAAAAAACTTCTAATATTTATTGTTTTTCAAGTTGTATTTTTAGGAATGCTACTTGCTCAGCCTTCCAAGGTCACAGTGGAGCATGTTGTTATCACACTAACAACTTATTTATATACAGGGCAAATTCTTTGATTTGACTAAGCCTACTCGCAATGATAAAAAATTGTAGATGCCAAACTGGAAATAGCTAAAAGTAATTTTCCTTAATTGTTCTTTTAAGTAAACAGTTAATAAAGCTGGTGGATTACATCCAAATTTTTCTCTAGTGCTCATCATTTTCAAGGGATGGTTTAACTTGTCACATCTTGACTCGATCTCTAAAAGGAAGTCAAATTTTGGGTGTCTTCCTGAGGGGAAGGAAAAAAGATGGCTGATAAATTTCAAAGGGATTGATTGTGATTGATAACTGTAGTTCTTAATGAGAGCTGAGGCTCAACAGCACTTGATGGTGAGCTCCAGAAGATCTTGTAGAAATAGGAGTGGGGAAACCTTCAGGAGGACATACTTAGAAATAAGGCATGCCTTGGCACTTGCTCAGTTGGGATCGAGACTGTAACAAGCAAGCTTTCCTTCTTTTTAAATGGTTAGATTACAAAAACAGCAGTAGCACTTAATATTTGAACCTACCCGTGCTAATTGCACCTAGGGTAGCTGACCATCTTCAAAGCATCAATAATTTAAGTCTTGCAAACTCCATCCAAGTTAGGGGAAATATCGCCTACCCTCTTTCACACTTGGATTTCAGTGAGGTGAACAGGGAGACTGGGGAGGATGAGTCACAGATGTCAGGTTTTTGCACTTTCAGTGGGAGCCAGGTTGCTTCATACCTTCATGAACGAAGTGCTAACTGATTTACCAGGGTCATTTGGGAATTTAAGTGGAACAAAAGTAAAAGCTGATTTTACTGGTCTAATAATTACTCTCTCAGCCATAATATAATCTCTTCTGTCCATTTCCTACACTGCTGATACACAAGGATTTCTGTTATTCTTGGGAGTAGAAACTGAAAAAGCCTCTGGAGGTTCCAGGTACCTGCTGGGTCAGCCAGGCCAGCTCGGGCTGCCGTACATACGGAGGAGTTCAGGTGTGGGCATTTCTCACCTCATTCAATGGAACTGTAGAATTAACCACTTTCGTATTTGAGTTTCTTTGTAGTTATCTTTTATTTATTATATTTTTTCCTACCAGGTCTGTCACCTTCCTCTAGAAGGCAGTTAAGTAAATGAGTATCTGTAGTGTTTTTGTAGAATGTGTATGAAAACATGACACCACACTATTAAGCAAATGCCACCTCTGATCGATTAATTAATTTTATTTCTGTGGTTGGATTCCGGAACTTGGTGGTTATTAATTTGTGTAGATTTTTTCCCTGTTTCAGGCACTAATTTCTTGAGACTTCAGTATGAGAATTCAGCAATTTCTTTTGAAAAACATTCCATTAAAGTTACTTTTTCCTTTATATTGTTGAGCTGCTGCTGCTTTTTCTCAATCCAGTCTTAGCAGATGTGCAACACTGAGACCAGAATGCCCAAGATACCTTTACACTTAATATTATCCCTTTGTTTTATGTTGCAGCCAACAGTTTGCACATTACTGCCTACTTTATGAAGAGATGGGTTAATCTCCGTTGTGCTCTAGGGAAACGTTATCGTGGTAAGAAATCAGTTTCTTACAGAGTTACTTAGAGAGGAAGAAAGGGAACACAACTAAGACTTTGTCAGATTTTGGTCTACTTAAGTCAAATTTTCTTTCAGAGCTTGGTTTTTTTGGTGTTTTTTTACTAAGATCTCCTGAAAACAAACAAACAAACAAAAAAGGGAAAATGTTTCTTGAGATAAGATGGATTTTTTTTTTTCAATCTAATTTTAAATTTGTGTATGCCTTGCCCCAGGGTAATCAGCTAAGCCTCACCAAATTCTGTAAGTATGACGAGACTCAGCATTTTCCTGAGTCTCTGCAGGGTGAATCAAGCAGAGGTTGCAGCATGAATCACTCCATTATTGCTCAGTGTCTTGTGACATCAACATGCAGTACAAGTGTAAGCAGGAAAGGCTTTCGTTCACCTCACAGCTATAAAATCTTGACGTAGGTGATGTCATTGGACCAGGTCTTTTCTTGATGTTTTCTCGAGCCAGGATGCTCTGGGAGGAAGGGAGATCAATCCTCTCCTGCCAACAGCAGCACAAAGGAGCTGTAATGATCGCTGCCCTCTGCACTTACCTCTTGGCATTAAATAAAAAGCAAAATCCTTAAAAATACTGAATAATTGAATGGGTGTCAAAAAATAACTTTTTTTTTTTAATAGGGATTCATGATATTCATAAATGTTTAAGTCTGTCTTCAGATGCCAGCTGGTTGTTTTCTAAGTCCATATTGGCTGAAGTTGACTTTAAATATTTCATCGAACTTGTCCTATTGGAATAGAATTTTGGAGTGGCTGCATTGGCATCTCAGCATTGTGTGCTGTCTATTAAATTTGAACTGGTTTAAAGCATCGATGAATACCTAAAGATACCTGCATTTTGCTAGCCAGCAGATGAGATTGTTATGAAATGTAAAAATGAAAACATATTACTGGAAGCAACTTGCCCTACTCTTCAGTTCTACAAAAAAACCCCATCTGTGATATCAACCTCAGAGGTTTTTTTCTACAAGCCTTGTCTCTTTCTTGTCCCACAAAAATACTGTTATGGCTTCGTTCTGAAATATAACAAACTTTAAAAATTATTAATTCTCTTTTTATAAAAACTAAACAAAACCCAGCAACAACAAAAAAATAGAGCTGAAAATATGAAGATAATGATCTGGAAATAATTTCATATGTAAACAAGAAACTATCCAGCTGTGCTCTTCCCATAGCATTGCCAGGTACTGAATAAAGCTTTGTCTCATCTCTTCTAATCTGTGAAGCCTTCAGTTTTTAATCCTTTGTAAATAGAAACATTGTTGTGTTCACAGCAGACCATGTGATCTTGAGTAAAATGTGTAATTCAGTTGTAGTTAACCAATTTGTTTAATGACTTCAAAAATCTGTGTAGTTGGAGTGTGAAACACTCTGCCCTGGCCTTACGCTGAGGTTTGATGCCAAGCTCTGACTGAATGTTGTTCTAGGCTACAAACCTAATTTACAGCTCTTGTGATGAAAAGACTCATCACCAAAACAGCACAAAAGAAATCCTTGTTAAGTGGTTTGTCTGTTGGTTCAGTCTGGTCTTCCTGTCCAGGGGTGCAGGTGGACTAATTTGCAGCCATGACTGTCCCTCTTGGGAGCTCAATTTATTCTACTTATTGATTTTTTGGAATGCTTTATAAAAACAAAACAAAAGGAGGAGTGGCATGTTGAAGAGAGTAGGTGAGAAGCTAGAAGGGTGCATGAAATGAGTTAGTGTGCAATTAAAAAAATGAGTAATTTTGTGTACTAAAACAACATGTATGTTGTTGTTGTGAGTGGTTTTGAAAGTGGTTATGATTTTTGTAATCCTCTTTTCAATTCTTTTTGTTTAGAGCTCCGTGTGTTTCCAGAGAAATTTATTGTTTGTGTCAGTAAACTTGACTTTGATCCAAGTGCTTGGACATGTGACAGTGTTGGATTGGTAGGTACAAAACTGTTCTATAAATTTGGGGGGGAGGGGGGTTTAATAGAAAGGAGATGAAGGTTTATATATATAGATGTAGTTATTCAAGTATTTGCTACTGTCATCTTAGCACCAGGAGGTCACATGAACTGATGGGCCAAAGTAATCAAAAGAGCATCTTGAAATGAGTCAAAGGCAGGCAAAAATGGGGATTTTGAAAGCTCAGCATTTTCTGAGCTTAATAAGTCTTAGAGAAAAAGACTGTGTGTTTAGAAAGCCAAGTATGATTTTAGCACCTTGATTTAAGGATATTTTTTTCATTTGTATTTTGTACTTGTAACATTTGACTTTCCAAAATTATAATGTAGCTGTTTGTAATGTCCACGGGTTTCTTGTATGTTTTCTTAGCACTTGTTCTGCACAGCAACTCAAGCGGATCAGTGCTGGCCCTGCTGGGGAAAAAAAAAAATCCCCAAACATTCATGGAGTAAAAGGCACTGGTGTGTGGTTAAATACCATAAGCAATTCTCCTTAAATATTTCATCCTGAAGGCTTCATCAGGGTCAAAGGCTTCTGAATTTTATCCTGTAGTTAAGTGCTGATTGTCTCAGGAGTGCTTACATGGGCCCAGGTGCTGCTCTGTGGCTCACACTGAGGGTCACAATTACACCCTGAGGTCTGGGTGGATTTTAGTTGATCTTACATGTATTAAAGTGTATTTGACCCTTGAAAAAAATGTGTTTTCTTTTACTCATTCAACTCCTTTTTTTTTTTTTTTTTTTTTTTTAATACAAGGCAGGGTGTGCATATTTATAATGCTAAATGCAGATTTTCTTGTTTTGATTCCTAGCTTAGTACGTACCCTTAAGCTTCAAAGAATCAAGCAAATGTTTTTTGTACACTCAGAAAAAAAATTATCTCCCTGCTCTAGAAGTACTATGCTCTTTTGAAAATTATTACTTTTTCAGTATTGTCTTGAAAACTCCTTAATGCTTGAAGTAGAAAATTCTATCTCTCCATTTTGACTGAGAAATAATTGTTTGGTTTTTTTTTTTTTTTCTTGCTTAAGTAACTCTTATGAGATATCCAGTTCCCTCATTTGGTATTTTTAATCTTCCATAAAATAAGAGCTGAGAAGTTTTCTTTAGTTTTTCTTGTGATTTTGTGTGGGAAGGAGAAGGCAAATTTAAAAATTAAATGTTTGGGACTTCAGCTTTACTATTTCAAAGTTGAATCTTGATCTGTGTTTAAAAGGCAAGTTTAAGCACTTTCATATTTATAAAGAAAGCCTCTTGTAGTGAGCTGCTAACCTAATCAATAATAAAGTTTTGGGAGTTTGCTTGCTTACAGAAGCAGTGTGGGTACACACACTTAGCTGGGATGGTCAGTGTTAGTAAAAGAAAGTTATCCCTAAGCATCTTCCCTGATTTGAAGAACTTGGCAAGATGGGAGCAGACCCTCAGCAAATGTTTTGGAGCATCTGTTTCATTCTTACCACTCTCACTTAGAGGGTCCACTCCAGACTGTTTTGTTGTTCTGGGTTTCCTACATCATGTTCATATACTCCAGATTTGTCATATACTCCAGTCGAGTGCTTTGCCAAACTGGGGGAGTGTTTGATCGCCACTGAGAGTTTTTCAAGTTTTTGGCACTCCAGAAGAAAGGCAAAGAATCTGTACTTTGTGTGTGTCTGCTTTTCTCCATGCAACTGAGCCTTGAGTAGGCTGGAATTCTAAACTCTGCCCTACAAAAGACAACCCAGAAGACCTTTCTGTTGATACACTCGAAGATTCTGTCATGGGCTGAAAATGAGGCTGTGTTTTGTTTTTTTCTGTATGTTGTTTGGCTTTGAATAATGCCACAGTGTTGGATGCAAGTCCTCTAAAACCTTTAATCAGTTCACACCCTTGGATTTGAGGGCCTGTTTGTGTTTTACAAAAGCAGTTTAACTATACATTAATGGAGACTTTGTCACTTTCCTGTGTTGCTGTGACTGTGATTGACTTAGTGACTATGTATTTTTTTTTAACTGTTTTTATGCTGGTTTATGGTTTGGATCAAGCTTTCATTCCTGAGCTCTGTCAAGACAAATCAGGCTCAGTGTTCCCCTTTCCCATTACTTAGAGCCGGTTTTATGTCAGCCTGGTGCACATTTCCTTCACTGACCACAGCTCTCTTCCTTCACCTGTCTTCAGCCCTTTTTTCTTTGCCTTTTCACTGCTTTTTAGGCTGTTCTGTGTATCTCTGGAATATGCTGTGCTTAAACCACAAGTTTCAAGGGCTGTAGCCAGCTATGAAATGAAAATTTTATGTCCTGCACCTTAGGAAAGATTATTAAATTGCTTTTGAGATACTCACAAACACAAACGTCAGCATCAATTCCTGGGAGGACCAATTTTAATCCTCCTGTGTTGCCTCATGTAAGACTAAGGGTTGATGAGACAGTCTCTGTCAAATTAACTTTAAGCACAAAAAAATGAAATATTTGAGAGCCCCTCTAAGGAGCAGAGATGAAATAAAATAGAAGAAATCTATCGATGTGTAATTTTCTAGGATGTATTTATAAACGGGTGTGTCTGCAGTTGTGTTTAAAACTCAGGCTACAGGCAGTGATAAGCAGAAGGGAAATCTCTAGTAAAGAAACAATATAGCAAGTTATTGAAATTACATAAGCAAATTGGAAGTCTTAAGGAAAAGATGGAAGAATAGGCTGAGTGATTAATGCTAAGTTTAAACATAAACCCATTGTTTCCTGTTTTACCAAACTGTTTGTAATCTTGAATAGTTTTATCTTGAAAAAGAAGACAGTTTTGGGAACATGGCAAAAGAGGAAACCCAAGGAAATATATAAGAGCTCTGCAGAGATTAGTGATTTTTGTCAGTGACTACATTTTCTCGATTATTATTATGTAGAGAGCTAAAATGGAAAATTGGAACTGGGTTATCTGGAGAAATAATGGAAATGGGTGGAAGGCTTATGAGCATTTGAAAATGTGCAAACAATGGAGTATTCATTGATAACCACATCAGCTTTATACCAGAGCCCATGAGAGGAAGGAGTTCTAGGGAAAGCATGATGGAGGTTAAGCTAAAGATGATATTAAAGTGGAAATTTGAAATTACTGTTTGAATAAAATGAGAAAAGAAAGTGGGGAGTTGGAGATCCTGTCTTGATTGAAAAGGTCTTGGGGTTTCCACTGAGTCATGTTAAGTTACAGAGAATATTATACAAAAATAAAGATTCATTTCCAGCAGAACATTGCTCTTTAGAAACCAAACCAAGCAAAAAAAACCCAAACAAACAAACAAACACCCCCCCCCCCCCCCCCAAACCTTACAGGTACACACGGAGAAAAAAAAATGCTAAACATGTGCCTAGTGCTTTTTAAATCCCCAGCAGGGAAATAAACTATTCCATCTTCGTCATACATGTCTGATTTATAAATTGTCATTGAAATACTCTTCAGGAGCATTAGAGAATTCTCATTCCTAAAACCCTTCAGAGCCTTAGTGACAGGGTTTGCTTGGTTTTTGATTATGCTGGGAAGAGGTTTCTGGTTCTTTCATGCAAACATGAAACTTAGCTGTAATTAATGGATCTGTCCCACTGGAGTGTGTGCTGCTGGAATAGTGCATCTATTGAAGTGCAGAATGAAAACTTCAGATAGCAGCAATTTGTAAAGATTAGTACAGGACTTTTTGTGGAATTTAGTTATCTTAAACCCTTTAAAGACTTTTTGTTGAATGAGATCAGATTGGGTAGGGGAGGAAGGAAATGCTGCGAAGTAGAATTGCACAATTCACACTGTAAGTACAAATCTTGGCATTAGTGTGTGTCTATCTATATATGTGTATAAAATGTTACAGTGAAACTGCTGTGCTGGTGGGCTGCTACTGAAAAGGTCACTCCACATCCCCTCTACATCCAGCCACATCTTCCTTTCCTTTCTGGTTACAATGGCCCAAGGGATTCTTCAGTGGAGAATGAATTAGTTCATTGAGTTGATCTAGCAGAAAATTATCTATTTGTGCTGTTTCTCTGTCTTTCATTGGAGGATTAGTTTTCCATCATGTCAGCTCACTGAACCAACTCATCCTGTACCCACACACTTGTCAGTTGTGATGCAAAAAAATGTTGCAGGAGCAAGCAGCCAGGATTTGGATGAATGGAGCTGAAGCAACCTTTAGGTAGCAGCTGAGTTACCTGGGTTTGAAAGTAACATCTGCAACATGTTAATGTTACATTTCTTAGAATATTTATCTTATTGCTGGTTTTTTATTTGTTGGGGTTTTTTGTCACTATCCTTTTTTAATTTTTATAAAATCTTGTTTTCTGGGATTTTAGATTGTGTGCTGAATTCTTTTCAGTCATTATAGGAAACAGGAGAAAAATATTAAGCTGTACTTGGTAAATATGAACAGGGTTTACTACTTCTTTCAAAAAGGTACAGAGGGGAAACTGCAGACTAATGAATTTTATCCAAATACCACATTAGTGAAACAGGCTGAGAATTGCTTGGGTGTGTTTTCACTTTTGACACTTCAAGCTTCTGTCATTTTTTTTTTGTACTTATCCTTCATGTTCTTTGCTTCTCCTGCCTTCACTTCCCTGGACATACTTGTCATTAGTGTTTGTCAGTGCTGGGTCATTCAGTGATCCCTCTGAGAACAAGGGTTGTTTTTGTTTTGGTTTTTTGTTGTTGTTTGCGTGGTTCACTTTCAGCCAAATCCCTTCGGTGTTGATCCTTGGCAGGACCACGTGTTGGGTAAGGGTGACACTTCCCTTTCATTGTTGACGTTGCTTTAAATTAGCTGGAATCATTAGGCTGCTCTCTGAGAAACTGCATCTCAGAGTAATCATCCTGAAGTCTGACTCGGTCATAAAAAGAAAGCTACAGCAGCTTTGCAATATTCCCTTTTGTCCAGGCTGTCTGCCTCTTCTCCTTGGAGATTACCACTCCTGCAGCAGAGTTCGCCAAGAGGGCTGTGTGCCTGCATCTCATCTTTCGTGTATCACAGTCTTGTGGATTCATGCGCACCAAGCTTCTCTGGATTTTCGGCTCACGCACCAAATTGCGCGTGGGAGCAGCTGGGGCGTGTGTGTGTGTGCTCCCTTCTGCCAGCTCTGAGTGGGGCAGGAGCCTCCTGAAAAAGGGGAGGGAGGAGACCTGAGAGCAGTGATGCCGTGAATTGCCTCAGTGAGATTTGTCTGAACTTGTTGGAGTTCCTTCTTATAGCTTACAAACTGATTTATTTTGTGCGTGGCAAAAGTCTCACAGCTGTCTGTTGCATTAACTATCCAGAGAAGTGGGCAAATGATGAAATGAAAACTGACACAATTATTTCAATTAGTCAAGACCAGAGGAGGCTTTGGAGAATTTCAAGGAAACCTCCCCGAGCTGGGTAGAGAGACACTAGGGCTGTAAATGAAAATCATCTGTTGATAAATGCACAGTATTTGTACTGAAAAGAGCAGTTGCTGTGCTCATGCAAACCGCTGAGCGAATTAACTGTGTGATCACTGGGAAAAGGCCAAGATATTGCTGCAAGGAATTGATTGGAAAACCTTTGTTCTGTAGCATTATCCATCTGAAAAGCAGACAGAATATTAGAGTATATATGGAATGAAATAAAAAGTAATATTTATGGCCTTAAAACCAACAAGTAAGTGGAATATATCCTCAATAAAAGTGTACCTCATTATGCAAAATTAGGCGGAGCAGAGCAGAAATACAGATGGTCCTGTAGCTGCAGTATAAATGATTAAGGTTGTAAAATGATTTCCATATGAAGCAATCCTGAAAAAGTAGGGACAAATTGAGTAATCTTTTACTCATTTTGGTACTTGCTTCTTATATGAGTGCTCCAGTTGATTTAAATCTAACTACTTAGCAGCGTTCACAAGATCCCATTTGTCAAAGCCTTGTGGTTATTTAAGATATTATCATCTGTCATCGTCCTTTCACCTCCCTCATTTTCCTCTCCCCTCTCACTGTTGCTGTCACAGCTAATGCTGGTGGTTCATGTGGATTTGAGCTGATTCTCTGCTCTTTCCTCTCTGCAGACTTGGAGAGGACAGGCACCCCTGGCAGAGGGGCAGGGGGAAGGCTGGCAGGGATCATGTTAAAGCTGCAGGGAGCAAAAGATTTTATTTAGCTGTGGTACATTGGTGAGATTTTGATGGCTCTAGGATTTGAAAAGGTTTTGATGAAAATTCTGGATATTCCTGTTGGGCAAATAATATTTGACAGGATTTTTAAAAATTGTTTTAAAGAGCAATCTGTTCCTCAGCCTTCAGCAAAAATCTCTTAGAACTACTAGGAAGTTCATAACTTGACTGAACAGGAAACTGAAATATATGATGGTTAAGTTCACGGCAGGATTTTTGAACAATTTGAAGGGGCAGATCCCCAGTGTGGGCTCAGAAGCCTTGGGGGTTTTCGGGGTGGTAGTAGTGGTGTTGGTTTTGGAAACCAAGCTAAAATATTAAATTGTTGAACAGCAATTATTTCCTGAGCTTTGCAGTCCTTACATATTTTGCTTTTGTATAACCGGTGAGATCAAGTATATTAGTTATGCTTTACAAGATCTCCTCCAGATGTTACTGCATATTGTAATTGCATAAAAAGAACAAAAGAGCATAAAATTGATCTATTGTTTTCCTGTAAGTATCAAAGTGTTGGGCATCTGAACCACTCTGTATATGTCATGTATACTCTGAGGAGTATTCTCTCATGTCATATAGCCCCTGCTATGTCTGGAAGGGAAAATGCAAAGTTTGCTTCAGTGTTGCTGGTGTGTGATGCTGAGGGAATCTGCACTGGCTGACCCCCATACCCACTGGGGTTTGGTAGGCACAGAGGATCCTCACGCCAGGCTGTGAAAAGTTGTATAGGATTACAGCAGGGCCTGTCTCAGATATTCTGTCTTGATTTGTAAGCTGGAGAAAACAAGTTGAGTGCCACATAAAATTGCTGTTCTGTTAATTTATAAAAATCTCAAGCTTGAAATGTGTCTTGCTTGCATGTCCTCTTTCATAATTACTTGAGTCAGGAACCTAAAAATTGATGAAAATGGCTGGCTGAAGGTGAATGGTTTCCTTGAAAAAGGTAAAAAATTCACTGTTAATACGTTGTAGATTTTTCTTCATTGTCATTGAGAGAAGTTATTTTGGTTGAAAAGCTGTTGTCTGCTCCATTTCTTATCAGTGGACACTTTCCCTGAAGATAGAATCTGAGTCTGGTAGCATCAGTATATAAAATCAGAATGATTAATAGCTCAATTACTTAACATTAATTTTAGCAGTTCTTGCCTTCAAGCAAACACACACAGCCCATGTCACGTGCTGCTCAGTACGTAAATAAATCGGTGGTTTCAGGAGCACTTCTGTGCCTTTGGAAAGTGTGATGGGCTGTTTGCTCTCTCTGTTACACATAGGTCTGAATTTGTAAAAAGGTTCCCCTGCAGCTCTAAGTGTTAGGAAGAATCACATTTCATTTGTTCTCTGCCATTTACAGCAGGAATTACTCTATTTTCTCTTCTTTAGTGGGTGTTCAAACGCAATCCTAGAGAGCTCTGAATTTCTTACACTCAGAGCAGTCTGGGATTCCTCCTATATGTGAAATGCAGTTAAAATCTGAACCAAATACTTCAAAAGGAAGAAGGCATTTTCCTCATAGAAGTCATATGCTTTAAGCTAATCTGGTGATGCCTGGGGGACCTTTGGAATGTTTGTAATTGCCAGGACTTATGTATTGAGTGAGAAACTTGGGTTCACACCTTGTGTTTTGAGAAAGTGGAATGGGTATCACGGGGGCTTGTAATAGATTGGGCCAGTGTTTGGATTAAATAGTACAGGCCATACGGTCTCCTGATGAGCAAAACTGAGGATCCATGGTGTCAAATTCACAGGAATTTTGGTGGTAGATGATCTGAAGACTGTACTGATCCAGGAGTTTGATTTTGCTTTCTGTGCTAGGTCACGGGAAGGTTGAACTCTTCTGCTCCTCCTGGACAAGATGCAGTTCACTCTGGTTGTTACATTCTTTTGAGATTGAAATTGGAGTATTTTTGAAAACCACCAGCATTCCTTAAAAAATCCTATTTCAAAGGCAACACCAGTAGTCCAATGTAACGTGGAATGATCCTTAATGGTTTTTACTGGAATTTACTGACTTTTAGAGCAGGACAGTCAACTTTAAAATGTAGAGCAGTTTTCCACAAATCCAATCAAGGAGCTGTATTTCAGGTTGAGGATAATATCCATTTCTGTACTTGGAAAACTTCTGCAAGTGTTTTATGATGTGGTTGGAGTCTGTAAGTAGAACTGCCGGGACTGATGCATCACTACATTGGAAATGCAAAAAAAAATTGCATCTTGAAACTGTGGGAAGCTTTTCCTTCATGTGGGCTGGGAGAGGGCAGGAGACGAGACCCAAAGTCCTGTCTCTGTCACTTTTTTATCAGTTAGATTGTAATATCTGATTTGTCCTTCCCTCACAAGCCTCCTCACTTGCTTTAAGGAGCCCTTTTTGTTTATCAGATTGGAAGGAGTCCTGTCTGACCTCTCTGATCTGTCAGTCATCTATTAGGACACCTCTGAAACCTAAAGGTTATCTTTGGTAGTTGAGCTCATGACACAGCTTGGAATGACACTAAGAGAAATCATGCAATTGCAAGCTTACATTTGTAAGCTTACATAAAGTTCTCCTAAATAAGTGTTTCTGTCTTACTCATTTCACTAATTTTAGTTTTATAGTATGTGCCTGGGATAACACTTTGGTCTTATAACTTTGCCTATCTTATTATCTTTACAGTCCCTTCCCATTTGCCACCGTGATATAAAAATTGATTTCTTGAACCCGTTGATGTATTCTATGAAGTATTTTTGATGAGCCACATTGATAAATGCATTTTAAAAACAGTGTGCTTTTTATTATGGGGTTGGGAACTAGAAATTTAATTATCTCTTAGTCTTACTTTGTTTATTGGTACATAAGCTTGTGGCACTGAGAATAGCAAGAGACAACTAGAAAGCATGACACCAGAGAGGCAGGAAAGAGGGGCAGCAGTGTTCACTTTGAAAATTTTCTTTCAACCCAGTATTAGACTGAAAGTAGAAAAGAAAAGAGTATTTGTATGAATATATTGTCATGCTGGAAAGGCCAAAGCTTTCACTCTGCTTCAGGGTAATGAGTTGTAAGGGTTCCTCACAAGTGCCCATCCAAGGGTAGTTCTTCAACAGGTATTTAATGCTGTACTGCTGAATTCAGCTGTCCTGGAGAGAGATGGAGATGGCAGTGACTGCTGCTTTTATAGTTTTGAGGGTTTCTTTTTCACCTTAAGTGAGTACTAAGTGCAGTAAGATAGGAAAAAAAAAAAAGAATTTTCAATTTGATAAACCTTACAGGAAGTATATTCTGTGCCTAACAGTGTGCCTGATGTTACTCTGTAGGTTTTGATAGAGGTTTTTCTTCCCCCAAACATCTTTTTGGATAAGTATTAAGGATCTTAAAATCAGGTTTGGGGAGGCCAGTGTCATGAGCAGGTAGGCTGGTAAGACTTTGTAAGCTTCACTTCTGCAGTTCAAGTGACGAAAGGGACTGAGCTTACCCTGGGATTTTAAAAGCACATATTTCTAATAGAACTTGGCAGTTCAAGGGCTAGAGAAGCATTTTAATCTTTTGTGCCCACCCAGTCTCTATACAAATGTAAATATGTCTGTCTTTAACAATTTGCCAAGAAATGTGGTTTTAATTTGTTAGCAGCAATCCCACTCCCTGCAGCTCTTTCAGAGTTGAGTCGCAAGTCTGGCGGTACTTTGACGTTTTTCTCTGTCATGGTGTCATTGTTTATATGATGTCTGCTTCTGCTGTCCTCCCTTTTATGCCTGGAATATTTTTCTTTAATTATTTCACTGCCTAAAAGGAATCTGGGATTACTAGACAGGATGAGAGCAGATTAGCTTTTTTCTTTCTTTAACAAGTCCTGAAGTTCCCATAGGAAATAAATAGTATTCCCAAAACAGACAGTGTTTAATTTTTTTGTTTTTAATTAACTAAAATTATTAAGTCTAATAAAGAAAATAAAGGAAGTATCACCAATAATGGCTGTGTTTCTTAGTAGCATATGGAATGCCCACTGTTGTTATTTATGACTCTCTCTGCCTTCTATTGTGGACTTATTCCAGCCTTAGGGAGTTTACATCACTACTAATAGCAAAAGGCTCTCTGGTTCCCACAGAGTCTTTCAAAGCCTGACTCATATGCCTTATGTTAATTGTTCAGCTCTCAAAATACAGCACTTACAGGGTGTGGTTCCGAGGGGAAAATCTACTGTACTTAGAGGGCATGTTCAGAAGTGTTTCACATATAAATCATTTCGATTTTTACTTTTTTTGATGCCTTAACCCTCTCTGTCAGTGCTTTGTGTGATAAGTTATTTGAAAGCAAAACAAAAGGGTGATGACAGCACAGTGAGGGAATGTGTTAGCCCTGCAACTTGGGGCCATTAGCTGCAGCCTGGCTCAAGTCACAAGTGCCCTGACTTCGTCATCCTTGCCTCTCTGCAGGGTCTGCAGAATCAGATGCAAGTTACAACTGGGGTTTATTCCTTATCTGCAGTAGGGAGTGCATGGGGACAGGAGCTATCCCCAGTCCTCCCCTGGATTTTGTACTGAGGGTTCCTTTCCATGCATTGCTTACCACAGTGACTAGAGTTGCCTTAGTGGGCTGCTGATCCTGGCCTGGTCAATGTGTTGGAAGATTTAACAGAATTAACCTTACCCATTTCGACCCAGCAGGAACTCAGATGGGTTCTGGCTCTCTGGCCAAGTACGAGTGCTCTCCAGCTGCTTTGATGCAGGATGATTGTGCAAGACCCTTCAGCCTCCAAGTTGTGTGACTGTTACTGGAAATCAAAATAGTTTTTACAGACTTTGCAGTCTCTGCCTTCTCTTAAAATTAGCAGAACGCTTGAGTATCTTAATAGAATTTCTGTCTTTAATAGTTTACAAAGGATGAAAATCTATTTAGTCAAATTAGGGGAATCTACCTCCAGCAAGAATAGAAGCAGCAATTAATCCCTCAGATTAAACTAGTTAAGCTTGAATTCTGAGGTTGGGATCACTTTGCATGTGTGCTCCGTGTGTTTTGTGCCTGCTGTAACCACACTCGTTGCAGCATGAGTGGACAGAACTTTGTCCATCACTCAACTCAGACGTTTCTGTAATTTGTCTCTGAAAGGAAGGCTCAGAACAGCTGTAGTTTTTTTAAGTGCCAAAATGACTTTACTTCTTTGCCTGACTACGCTCCTTCTGCTTGCAAAACAGGAAGTTGTTTTTACTGGTTATTTCTTCTGGAAAGAGCATGGAGGTCCCCTCCCCACCCTCTCCTTTAAAACAGAAATAAAAATGGGCAGGGCCGAATCTCCCCTAAGTGACAGGTTCCCGAGGGATGTTCCAGGCAGGGGTCATGTACAGGCTTTGGCCTTGTGCCTCTGCTGGCTTTCTGTGTCCCTCAGTCCTTCCACACCTGGTTCCAGTGCCCTCGTTTCACCAAGGAATGGGCTGCAGCAGCACTCCTTGCATTTGGGGAGCCCCTGTCAGAAGCTGCATCACGGAGGCTGAGGGAGAAAAGTGCTCTCAAAGACGAGGAGATGCACAAAAGCCTCTTCTCTTCTTGACTTCACCACTTCTTTTTCCTCTCCTCCGTAGCCTCAGAGAGAATTATTTTTTGGAGTAGTTAATAGTGAAATCAGCAAATAGCCCTTCTCTGATTGAGATAGTTTCATTGTGAAAGGAAGTGCTCACAGCTTGAAGAAAAAGAGCATTTTCCTTCCCTCCAGCTCGCCTCAACCTCGTATTATATAAAAGGATGGTGCTGCTGTTAGCTGAGACCAGAAAGAATTCCCCTGTTGTCCTGTAGTAGCCAACCACTACAAGCTGCTGGCGTTGAAATGTTCGAATGAAAAGTTTTAACCCTTGCCTTGTTCAATGAGCAAATGACGCTGTGTATGTTTTTTTGTAAGTATGGAAAATTATGGGAATTCCTCTGAGAGTAAGTGTATAGACCACTGCGCCAGTCAGTCTCTTCAGAAAAAAAAAAAACCTGACAAGCATGCTCCTGTCTGCAAGAGAGATTCCTGGCATTTGTCACAGTTTGAGCCACAAAGATGTCAAATATTTGCCAACAGTTTCCTCAGATGGTTTGGAAAGCTACATCCTTTACATTGCAGTCTTGTTTGTTTGCGGTGTATTTTAGCATACGAAATACGTTGCTTGGGAGTCAAGGGGAGGGAACTGACTAGACTCCCAAATATTAAAAGATTAAAAATAATTGTTTCTTTTAGACTGCTCAGATCAAAATAATAAAGAACAGCTGTAAATCTTAGCATTAGAAATGGAGCTTTCTGTTGAATAATCATAGCTTGATGTGTCATGTTTTAAACCTGTATTTTCTTTTGGAGCAGAAAGAAGAACTTTCCAGTGGGACGTCTGAATATTTTACTGAATCTGCTGAGAACAAGAAGCTTAAGATTAGTCTGAGTGAACAAATAAAGCAAGACATCCTGAGAAAAATGTATGCCACAATTCTTTCTAAGCTTTTGAATTTATAATTGGTAAACTTTGGTTTGGTAGAATCTAGCTTATGTAATACAATTTTAAATAATATAAATACTTTAGAAAAGATTGTTCTAAATTACTGAAAGATTACTACTGTAGTGTGGATAAAAACATAAAATTATTGTTGTTTTTTACAGCATGGAGAAAGCTATTACAACCCACATAGATATCACACATTGCACTAGGCAGAGTCAAAACAGGCTGTTTTTCCTTGAATGAAGCTCTGAGCCAAAATAAATATATGATGGTTGAATTGGGTGAAAAACACTACACAAATATATTTTTTGTTAATTTTGAGAATCTGGATTAATAGTCTCTATTAATGAGTATCCCTGGTGGAGAGGGTGGGGGGAGGGTGAGCTGATCAGCTGAATTTGTCACTGCTCCCTGTGGTACCAGGACTCCATCCCAACTTGTGTGAGCTGCTAGCAGCCCCAAATCACCTGTGAAATCAGGGATTTGCTGTGAACCCTGGCAACTTTTCTTTTTACCTCTGTTGTCTCATTGTGTTGTCTTTAGAAATGAGATTAGCTTTGGAGATAAGCCAGCTCTACCTGTTTTGGATGAGCCCTCTTTGAGGAGAGTTAGATGCGCTGTCCTGGGAACTGCTTGGCAGCAGCTGGGCAGCAAAAAGTGCTCTCAGCTTGGGCCATCTCTAGTAATGTGTTTAGACTCAAAATGCAGCTTCAGGACTTGGGCATAAAGTTCACCTTCTGGGCTGTGTGAAATCCAGATCCATAGGTAAGGCGGTGCTGAGGAGTGTTTATGTACTGACACTCCATCAGGTCCCTTGTGATCCCATTTTCCTGTGTCATTCCTTTTAGAATGTCATCTACTTACATTACCTAAGTCCTTGCCAGATGAATGGGCTTGATACTAGATGAGTAGTGGTTAACTTTAAAGCAATGCTTTGAAATGTCCTGGGAAAAATTCCAGAGGAACGTTCTAAAATAGAGATTAGGAGCTCTCACACAGAGATTCACTCATTGCCTCTCCCCGCCTGCCCCCTCTGTCCTGTAGATATGCATTATGCATGTGGATGTATGGGAATGGTTTGCAATCATTTAGGCACTTAGGAAATGCTATTTTATCTAGCCAGTTCAGAAAGGAATTCAATATACTTCTGCTCTGTTGACCTTTAACATCTGTAATGAATCGAGTTCTGTCTCTTGGAAAAAAGAGTGTGAACTCACTCCTTCATGGCTTAGTCATTAGTAAATAAGGTTCTCCCCTAGCACAGTGGAAAATCAGATGGATAACGTTTGATATTATCCACACCAGACAAACATTGTTGCTTGTCAAGATGATATACAGGGATTTTTTCCATGTTCAAAAAGAGGGTGGCCCAAGTGATGAATCAGAGTTGGAAAAACAGTAGATGGAGTCAGTAAAGGTTCCTTTTAATTGAAAAAAAACAAAATTCCTTTTTATTGCAGTGTGAAGAGGACAAAACCAAGGAGAAGCAGTGCAAGCAAACCTCAAATCAGCAAGAACTCCAAGGAAGTGGATCTTGGCTCAGCAGACTTGCAGACAGAGAACAGAAAGAATGACCGTCAGACTTCTCTCGGCACTCGGTCTGATGTGAAACGGAGGAGTCCAGGCCTGCTGAAGGACTGCACAAACACAGCTGAGAGCAGCTTGGAGCTTCCTGTGTTAGAGCAGAGAAACGATGTTAATCAGAGACAGCCAGATGATGTTCACAGCCAGAAAAAACCTCACTCTCTGGAGTGGTTGGAGACGAGTCTCCTAAGTGAGAACCCTCCTTACAGCTCTGAGTCAGCACTGCTGGCTCCAAAACAAAGTCAGAGAGTGACCAAAACACAGGCGCAGCTGAAGACCTGTGGTTCAGAGGAGAGGTTGGAGCATTTCACAAACGTGTCCTCTGAAGAGACTCCTTCAACTTCTATCAGTACAGAAATGAGTAAGAGCGATGATAATTGTTTGGATCCACTCCTGGAGAAGACACCCCTTAATTCCAGGTTGATTTCGAAGCAAGACATGACAAAGACTGTGGTCGACAAGAAATCATTGACTTTGAGAAAAAACCCCTCCTGGTCTCCTTTTGTGAGCAACAGTGGAGTGCAGACAAGCCAAAATGAGCCAAGCACAGCCACTGAAGAGCTGCCTGCAGTGCCAACATCATGTCTAGAACTGAACCCCGTGTCTTCAGAGAAGCCTTCCCAAAAAAGAAAAAAAGAAGCGGAAAATGGTCTCGGGAAGTTAAAACTGCGAAGGATTAAGAAGTCAAAATCTGAAATACTGCCTTGATAGCGTGGCTAGTCAGCCAAGGTTGTGCGTAAGCAAAGAGTAGGAAGCAATTCAAAATGATGGAAAATAAGAAAAATACAAAATCAAAATTAGAGAACACATTTTAAGAAAATTTAGTTAACTAAGGATCTTGGTCATTTGGCACTGTAGTAAAGGTAATCCTTTTAAGTCTTTAGGAATTAATCATTATTATTGCACAAGTCAGCATCATATTTATAGAAAGAAAAATCTCTTATAAAATAATATTTACTAAGCAAAGTTTTAGATTTATACATATTCAGTGCTATTAAACAGTCATACCAGCTGGTGACAGCAAAAGTTAAAACCCCTTATTGTGATCTGTTAGCAGCTGCAGTTATTTGGTATCTTGCTTGTTTCTGAGCATGTAGTTTATTTTAGTAAAAATTATCCCTTTCTGTTAGAATGTTTGTGGTTTACTCACATGATCTTTACAACCATAAAGCAAATTAAGTTTATTTCAAATAACTCTTTAACTGGGATTAATAGCTGATGATTTGTTGCCCACTTTTTCAGAGAAGTTTCAAAATAACTATAGTTTCTGCTTATGTAGTTTTGATATGAACATTCAATTCTAGCCCATGTTGTGGATACAAGTCATCATGCATTCAGTCTTGGGGAAAAATGTTTTTATATATTTAGATTTATATATTTGCATCTGGATGCACAAACATTGTTCCTGGGTGAAGTTCATATATAAACATGTATTCACATCTTCATGGATATGTGTTTCAAAATCAAGCCTTGCTTGTGTGCAAGGGCAACACACCAGTTTTCATGTGGTGGTAATACCAGAGTTCAATCTTATTTCAAGATAAATTTTAATTTCACGGTGCTTGTTCATCCTGCTTCTTGAATTTAAATGCTAATGAGCTAAGGAAATGTACCTTTTTTATTTCATGCTTATCTTTTTTATTTTGTGCTTATCTTTTTAAAATGTGTAAAATAAATGTATAAGCCATTTTCTTTCATCACTCCTAAGATCAGTGTGGGCCCAGACACTGAGCAGCCAGGAGGGCCAGCCACGTCCTTGGCATGCAGCAGACCCAACATGGGGATTGTCCTGCTCTGCTCTGACCTGGGCCAGCCTCTCCTCGAGGGCTGGGGACAGCTTTGGGCACTAGAATTTCAAAAAGATATTAGAGAGCATCCAGAGGAGTGCAGGAGGATGGTGAAGTGCCTGGAGAGGAAGCCATGTGAGGAGTGGCTGAGGGCACTGGGTCTGTTCAGCCTGGAGAAGAAAAGACGGAAGGGAGACCTCATTGCAACTACAACTTCCCCTGGGTGACAGGACTTGAGGAAATGGCCTGAAGCTGTGTCAGGGCACGTTTAGGTTGGATATCAGGAATAGTTTTTTCACCCAGAATGTGGTTGGGCACTGAACAGGCTCCCCAGGGAAGTGGTCACAGCACCAAGCCTGGCAGAACTCAAGAAGCATTTGTACAGTGCTCTTAGGCACATGGTGGGATTGTTGGGAAGTCCTGTGCAGGGCCAGGAGCTGGATTTTGATGATCCTTGTGAGTCCCTTCCAGCTCAGAATATCCTGTGCTCTATGATTTTCTTTGAAGTAATTTAGAAAAATCTCAGTGACATTTACTTAGAGCTCTGCATCTCCTCATTGCGGTTCAGGAGATGGATGATTCACATCCAGGAACATTAGAGCTGGTGCTCTAACCCAGGTCCTGATGAGAGTTAGCAGCTCTGCAGCTGACAGCAAGACACTGCTGATTGTACAGCTTCCTCCTGCTGGAAATGATTTCTGCTCTTGCTGCAAATGAAGAAGATTCTGCACATGTCTGGAGAACATGTTCTCTTTTTTCTTTCAGCTGTTTGGGTGATGTTTCTCAGTGCTTTGCAGTCAGGTTGCAAATCCTTACCCAGCTCCAGGCTCTGCTAAAAGGTCTTTCCCAGTACCAACAAAACCAAGGCTGCAAAGAACCTGGTTTGGAGGAAGAAGAGCCTGAGGTATGTTCACTGTTGTCTTTTTTTATGCACTGGAGATACTGGGCCAGGAAGGGAGTAAAAAGCACCTTTTTGATGGACTTGAAAGAGGTATAGGAACATTTAATTAAGCATTTATCAGAAAAAATGAGAGTAGCTAGAATAATTTGATAGTTTATATTAAATTAGCATTAGATAGTTTATATTATCTCTTAGGAGAGATAATTCAAGTATTAGAAACCAGAGGGCAACCACATACAGTTTTTATCATCCCATACTGTTATTATGTGTGTGTGTGTATATATATATATATATATATATATATATATATATATATATATATATATATATAAACCTTGTAATTGCAATTTAGTTTTAATCTTAACTGGATAACAAACCTTCCTGCACCCTTTCTAATGAATGTCATACATTTAGAGGGGCTTAGGTAGATTAAACCATTGTCTGTGCAGCTAAGAACACTTGGTTTTTCCTTTAGGATATTTTGTTATATTACTAAAATTGCTGTTTTTATCTCTTTGATGGGAACATCTTTCTTTCAAAGCAGTGGTTGGCAACAGTGAGAATTGTAAAGTGATTGAGAGTCAGAACAAAGGCAGATGGGCTTTCTCACAAGTCCACAGTGGCATCATTCCTTTTGTCCTTACTGTCTTGATAAGTTCCAGGCTCTTTGGGATTGTGCATTTTTGAGCTTCATTACTATCAAAAGCTGTGTCTTGAATCCTCTCAGAAATGCAGCTATTTAGGAAAGGCTTTGAATTCAGTAATTGCTGGATTTGGATTCAGTAATTTCTGGATTTGCTGCTTGAAACTCTGCTTTCTTTTGTCTGAGCAGCAAGATTTCTGTTCCAGCTTTTCTTTTGCAAACCTGGTGGTGCTTTGGGGGTGCTGGGGCACCCCGGCTGGGTCTGTATCTCTCTCTTTACTTCAAGCCCAGGGTCATCTTCTCAGACTTTGCTTTTTTTCTTTATCACCCATCCACCTGCACCCAGAGGACTGGCAGAGGTGTGGTCTGACATGCTCTTGACCCACAAACCTGATTTCCTAAATCAGGTTCAGGGGAAAAAAAAAGGGAACTGGAAACTGAGCTGGAGTAAAATTAGCAGTTTGCAAGTCGTGGCTTTCTATTACCAAATTGCTTCTGAGCACCATTAGCACACCTTTCTGTAAAAGTAATGAATATTTAAAGCTCTGTTCTCTTCTGAAACTGCCATTGAAGCACAGAAACAATAGTTTTGGTTCATTCTTTATCCTAAACCAGCCAGCTTTGGGGGGTTATTATTTTTAGTGAATCATCTGGTTAATTTGGTCTGTGCTATTAGCTGATAATGAAACAGTTGTTTCCTAGAGAAAGACTTTCTAATGTGTGCAGATGATGGTTTCCATCATTCTTTACATCAAAGCAGTTAAAATATTTGTTTAGTGGACTTTTAAACACATTTCAAAAGCTAGACCAGTCTTTTACGTAATCATTTATAAAGAGGAAGCAGTTGGTGGGAAATCTCCCTTGCCCAGTGTTGGGCAAGGTTTAGGAAGGAAGGAAGGTTTTAAGTATCCCAAGATCTTGTGGGTCCTGAGCTTTGTGCTAGTTGTGGTGTTACCTGCCAGGTAAGCACACAGACCTCCCTTGCTGCAGAAGATTTTGGCCAAGTGTTAAGTAGCTTCCAAAGGCATTTCTTTGGTCAGTGGTTCCTTCCCTCTCACTGCTCCGCATGTGGATTGCATTGGATGAGTTTTAATTGGCATTTTACATCATCATCATCTCATTGGCATTTGACTGGAAAATGGTTTCTTTCTAAAGAAAAAAAAAAAAATGGAGGAAATATTTTTCTGTTTGCATTTGGAATAAGAAAGATGTCAGGTATAGACTCTCCCAGATTGCATACTCTGAGGAGTTATCTCCTTGGCTTTATCAGTACCCAGGGAAAGTTCTGCATTCAAACAGGCTGCACCAAACAGAGGCAACAACCCCGAGCCTTTTTGCCAGCAGTGGGAAGTGTGGGTTGGCCTCAGAAATTAGCTTTAATAAAAGGCACTCCTCGCTCCTTTGCTTTGTGCTTTTTTTCTCCTTTAACAAACACAAACTCACTTCCAGTAACCCGGGTGAAGGAGAAGATGTGGGCTGAGGGAACGGCCGTGCTCCGAGCCTTTCATCAGGGGGATATCAAAGCGCTTGGCAGCTGAGCCTGGAGGGAGCTGCAAGTGCTGATTCTGACAGCTGAGCAGTGCTGAGGGAAGCGCTGCTTCCAAGGTAAAGCAAACTGGTTAAGGAGCAGAAAATCCTTTCATCAACTCACACAAGGCTTTTTGGTCCACCTGTTTCCCCCAGATGATTAAAATGGAACCTGGTAGTGCATGACCTGGTCCTTTCCATGGTGACACTTTTGTTTGTTTGGTGTTGTCTTATGCTGAGAAATCCTAAAATTTGTGGAGTCGATGGAGTGTCACAAGACACTTCAGCTGTAGCCTGGAATTTGTTCAGGAAATTAGGCACAACTGTCCTACCTTCTTTACTCTCCACCTAAATTATCCCAGAACTGGGAATCTGTTCCTGTGAGAGCTGACAGTGCACCTTTTGTGAAGGAGAATTTCAGTGATTTGCTCCCATTCTGTCCAAGTTAAATCTTTTAGTACAGCAATAGGAATTGGTACTCTAGCTCCATAACTGCATAACTTGCTGGCATAATAATTATCTTTTTTATTTATGCATCAGATCTTTAAAGAAAAGTATCTTGAGCTCTAATTCTAGAGCTGGGCATGCCCCTTTTTAATATTAATATGATCTCATAGTGCTAGAATGAAAGGAATAGAGATTTATTTCTCCACCCTGTAGGGAAACTGGTTGAAACAATTTGCACATCACAGAAGGCGCTCGCTGGCAGATCTGGGCTGGGACTCCAGTCTGATGCTGTCTGATCCTGCATGGCTCTGCTGCTGCCCCAGTGCCAGGGGAGCAGCTGCTGAACCATCCAGAGCCTCCTCTCCTCCTCCCCAGAGGCTGGATTTAATCCTTGCACAGCTTTTTTACTGGGTTTCCCCTCTATTGGGAGAAATCACTGACCTTTGCAAGCAAACTCAGTGTGCACAGGCAAACAGTAACCACGATGGGCCATTGCTGTCAATGCTGAAAAAAGAGGAAGCCAAAAAATTCTTAAATATACTCAAATATTCTTGCTTCCGTTAGAAGGGGAGGGGGAGGTTACGCAATCACTTCCATCTTCTGGGGAGGAAAAGGCTGAATTTGGTACTTCCCTTGTCAGAACTTCTCATCTTTGCAGGCACTCCTAAAAAACCTTGAAGGCTCTGCCTTGTGACTCTGCAGATGGACCTGGGATAGCTGGGAGGCAGGGCTGGATTCAGCTGGAGGGCTGGCAGATAAGGAGCAGAAGCAGGCAGCCTTCAAGGAGCAGCAGGGAGCATAACCTTGTACCTTTTAGCTTGGCAGGGAGCTGATTAATAGCATTAACTCTCGCTGTGCAGGTGTCAGCTGGTGTGAGAACAGGAGGTGTGTCTGTGCCAGGGCAAATGTTTCACCAGGAAGCGGCTGGAGGTGCAGTCGCACATTTGGGCCCCAACCCGGTTCATGTTCCCCTGGCCTGAGGGGCTTCAGGTCCCAGGGCTCCCAGCTGCCCTTGGCTCCTGTCAGCAGTGCAGAGGGAGCCGTTCCCAAGGCTGGCATTCCCGGTGACATGAATGTATTGGTGTGAGGGCTGATGTAACCTGCACCATCAGCACCTTCCCAGGTACCTCTACGTAAGATGGGCCCTCTCCATGCGGAGGTGCAGAGCTTTGATGTGGCCACGTTCAGCTCAGGCTGAACCAAACCCACATTCTGCAGGTTCAATTAGCTGTAGGTAGAGCAAAGCTCAGAGTGCTAAGGGGAGCTATTTTATTTTTTTCATTTAATTTCATTTCATTATTTAATTTCAATTTTATTTCTCACATGCTTAAATGGCAGCTCAGGAAGTGCACGTTTTTCAGTTCTTAGATGAAGAAGGATCCAAATGACAATCTTAAACTAGCAGTGGGAAACTTCTCCTAACTAAACAGAGTGTATCTTCCCTGAGTAGTAACCGTGAACTGGCAAAGTCTGATTTCCACAAAAATAAATGTGCCTTGGTATTCTACGGGGGAAGCCCTAAACTTCTATTTAGTTTCATGGCAATGGAAGCCACTTCATCAACCAGTCCCCAACCTGGTGGTGGACCTAGGCTTTGGGGGACTGTTCTGGTGTTACAGTCATGAGTGTAAGTTAATTTAATTAATTAAAAATACCATTATGGCAATTGTGTAGAATTTTCTGACTGTCCCCTGTACAAATGGCACAGTTCCAATTTTCTAACACCATGAGATAGTGATGAAGTGAGGGAAATCCATGGAGAAATGGGGAAAAGCGGGTGTGTGTGGAGGAGCTCTGCAGTAACAAAACCACTGCACGGAGCACAGGAAAGGCTGGAAGTAAATAAATGAACCCTGGGCTCAGGACTTTGATGTGTTTTGGAGCTTGTGGAACCCAGGTTTTGCTTTCACTGAGTCTTCAGAGACCTAATCTTTGAATTTGAGACCCATGTGAACAGTAGACAGCAGAATGGTTAATTCAACATTAAAAAGTACAGGAAAGCAGCCGGGGAATAGCCCAGCTTTGCCCTTTGGATGCAGGTGAAAGATTCTATTATCTTTAAATAGCTTTTTTGGACATGACGTGTTTGCTTTATTGCAGATTTAGAAGTCAGGGAACAAAGGGAAATAAATACTCATGGGATTTGTTTGATGAGGAATTATTGAAGTGGTCAGCTGAAGCTAATCTTGTTGACTTCCCCTTCAGGAGGCAGTAAACTAAACAGGCTCCAGTACTTGTCCTGTGTGGTGTGTGAGTGTGAAGAGTAAAAGCAGCACCCAGCCAAAGTACCGTAGCCACAACGGAAATCTTCTAAAGTGAGTTTAAAAAAAAAAATAACACTAATTAGGTTTTATCAAATTTTTTTTGACAGCTGTAAAAAAAAAGTACAGAAGAAAGTATTTCTCACTCTCAGGTTTTGTTAGCGTTCAGTGTATTCATATCGCAGCAATCTGTATATAAAATATCTGTTTATTTACTACAAACAAATACAGATGCAAAGGCCTGACCTTGCAGCAGGTTGGTTTAACTATTTTTCAATGAACTTGTTACACAGTTAATTGTTCCTTCAGCTTTGCAGCAGCCCCTTAGCAGAACAATTTTGCAGCTTCATCAGAACACGGTAAAACCAGAGCAGACCCTGAGGCAGCCAGCCCCTGCACAGAGGTGGGAGGGGCAGCGTTAGTTCAGCATTCAAAGCCATTGTGTTGAATACTTTCAGAGTTTATTTTATGCTTTACAAAGCGCTTTTTGCCCATTAGAAATCAGCATCATCTATGGATCCCTTCCCATCCAGGTCAGCACTTTGGATCTTGCCTAGCTACTTAGATTTGGTTCCTATCTGGGGGCAGCTCATTGGCCCGTGCAGGGTAAACTCGTTGCACAAGCGCAGCCACACCGTCCTCTCTCAGAACACCGAGGGACATTGGCCAAGAGGCAGTGAGAACAAGGGACACGCTGCTTTCAAACCTCCTCAGTCCCACCGGGAGCCAGAGGGGAACGTGTAATCATCTAACAAAAAACTGACTCCACCAAAGGCAGGGGCAGGTCCTGGAAACCTCCGGGAGCACCTGCCCCTGCTTTTGCACAACTGATTGGCCGGGAGCGCCTCCAAGCTCAATAATCTCCACGCTCTTTTATGTTTTCATACAAAAAATTTAATAAATATTACTTTTCAAGATTTATTGCCAGGAACAACACATCAAAGATGCATTTTCATATAACACTAATATCACAATACAAGGTATCTTCATGATCTCAATGGTTAACCACTGAGATGACTATGTTTATAAGCCTTTTGATCTTAAACATCGTAATAGCACTTTGATTTCCTCACTTGTTAAGGCGGGCAGTGTAATCTATGGCAAACCTACACAGTGATCTTACTGGACATTCTACTGTTCAAGTATTCAACAACTAGCTTATTAGAATACTCCCTAAATGCAGTAGATTACAAAAAAAGTCAAATCTACAAGTGGTTCAGTATTACATATTCATGGTGAGAAAAAAAAATAATTAGAATTTACAAAATAAGATTGCTGTGTTTCCAACTTCACACGCTAATTTGATATTTTTAATTACATGCAACCACTCACATTTCATCTACATAAAGTAATAGCTCAGTTTTGTTCCCTTAAACTGCTTCTTAGCAGATTATCTGCCTGTCACTCGGTTTTCAAGTCTAAAGCAGCAAAAAAAAATTTCTAGTCTAATTCTCTAAACTGCCTCAGTCAGTACTTACAAATAGTCTTAAAGTGATACTATGGAAGGTGTTTCAAACGTTTGACATTGTACAAAAACCAGCATCAAGGCATGAAAGCCCATCCTATTAAAAATAAACTATTTTAGAACACCTTAGTTTTGGCATATAGGCAACATGTAACAAGAAAATAAATTCAAAATAGAGAAGCCACGAGCTTACAATGCTATCAAAAACCTTCAACTCTAAACACATACATATAAATAAAAAGGAATGATATTTTAAGGCTCTTGATTATTAAGTTAATAAATCAAATATACACAGTGATTAATAAAAAAAGAATTATTTACATATCTATACAAACTTCTATTTTTGACACATTTTCCTCTTTAAATTCTTCATTTACCAGCAACTGCTGACAAGTTCCCCCCACCCGCCCCCAACAAAAATACAATAAAAAAATAAATAATAAACTTATTTTTGATAGTTGCTGTGGTTCTGAGCTGCAAAGGCACTTTCAAATACAGAACTAGTTGTACGTCACCATAAAACCAATATACAAAAAACTCAAATTCAATAAATATAAATAAAATGTATTATTCTAAAGAAACTGTATAAATCGGAACATCTGGCAGGAAAAAAAAAAAAAAATGAACACTAAGGAAGAGTAATAAGGCTATGTAATACCTTATGGAACGTTTCCGTGATGGATCAGCTGCAGCTGAATTTACAGGAGGGCACTTTTGACTAGTTTTGCATAGATGTGAAATGCAGCACTTGGTATTCCAGCCAACCACAGCAACTATCATTGCCAGTGTAAGCCAGCTTGTCCAAACTTAAATTAACACAGGGATTCTAAGTAAATAATAGCCTTAGACTCAAATATTACACAACAGTTTAAGAACTACAAGCTCTTGAGTGCCTTTATAATGATACTCAAAGGCCCTGCATGGCAGCACCCCACCATCTGCTATACGATGTACTCCATCCGATTTAGGCTTTGTGCACTTTCCAAGTCTCTGTTGTCCTGTTTATTTGTCCAGTTTGGGTGTTTTGTAGGGGTGCTGTTGGGGGGCTTTTCATCTCTGTCTACCAAAGTGTAGGCTGGCTGCTTGGCAAATCGGGCCTTCTGCTGGTGCTTGTCCATGTCGTCCTCCTCCACCTCGGAGTTGTGTGTCCTTATTTTGGCGATTTTAGAGTTTTTGTTTTCGTAGTCTTTAATGGGGACAGTGTTTGCTCCGTGTTTCTCAATGGGGTTTTTGATCTGGTTCAGCTGCTCCCTTACATTGTTGGTGGTGTTGTCGTCGGAGGCCGTGTGGGTGTGGCTGCTCTGCTTTCGGCGCTTTCGGATGCACCAATAAAACACGGTGACCAGGCAACAAATCCAGGCTACTGTTAGGACCGAGCTCAGCAAGGGCACCAGGAAATCTGGAAGAGACAGGAGAGAGTTAGCCGTGCTGCAAACCACAGGGACACGTTGGGATGTCTCAGAAAAAACAAATTACAGCTCTTACACCTTGTTACTTGTTTCTCCAGAAGGAGCACGGAGGGAAAGCAGCCCTTTTGCCTGGTTAAGCCACTGGTTTAGCAAACTTTTGTAAAGTTTTTTTAGGGTTTTTAGAAATAAAAAGACCTCAGGTGCAAAGCCTCCCCATTGTTCCCAATGAACAGGGACTTGAAGAAAGCCTCTGCCCCTTGGAAGGGGTGTCACTCACCTGTTTTGCTCTTGGTCGGCCGCCGCTGCACCCTGACTTCGGCGACAGCAGCGATGAGGGTGTTGTTCCCGTCGCGCTTACTGACGAGGTCGATGATCTTATCTGTGATGTCTTTGATGGGGTTTTCATCTTCCCCGATGTCTTCTGCAGACTGCAGGACAAGGCACACGATTAACACCAAGCACCACATCAGATGCACGGGGGAACCTGCTATTTATAAACCTTCACAGGCAGTGAAGGCTCTTGCTACTTTTAACGTATAACAAAACAGAAACAAAGCAAAACAGCCTACTATGGGCAGAAACTAACGACTCAGAATTCTCGTCCTCATCCTTAAAAAGACCCAAAACCCCCCAAAATCAAGAGTGGAACAGAGAAATGTTTTACTCCCCCTGTAACAGTTACCCCAGATGGCAGCTTTCAGGTACGCATAGGTAACCAGAACTCCTCTCCTGTTCTTAAAGGGAATCAGGATGGAAACTAAACCACAAGAAGTTCTGACAAAGCCAGGAATTAAGATTTTTATGAAATCCGCATGTTGCACACATATCCGAACAATTAGCTACTAAGACATTTAAAAATATTCCAGGAATACTTACAATAGCAACATGGATTTCATTATTTGCCAAGTGGGAAGGTTCACAGGTAATATAGATGGAATATTCAACAGAAACATTCTTCAGAATATTCAGATTCCTCAATTCACTACAAACATGCTCTGTGGTAAGGCCCTGGAGGATACAAAAAAGATGCCGGTTTTCTTAAATACATATGCACACGAACACACACATAAAAGACTTGTCTGGGATTTTTTTTTTTTGCCCTGAAGTAAGAGTTCTTGGGGGAAAAAGAGATGGAATTCCCTCCAACCTAGCTTTTGTTCTTCTCTAGTCACAAAAGCATTTAGGCTGCAAGGCTGTATTAATCCTTCTCTGCTTTTTGTTTTCTTTCTTAAAGGGGCAGTGTCAGCCTTTGCTGCACTTTTCCCTATGGAAAACATCATTCCACACTCTGGGAATGAGTCTAAGTATGCCACAGCCCAGCGAGCTGCCGTTACTTACCGGGGCCATCATTTCCTTGTTAAAGGTGAAGGTGATGTTGGCACAGTTGTCCTGGTAGTAGGAATCTGAGTTGCATTTGGTCCTCACAGGCTGCTGGTTGGAGGGCCAGCATTCCCCCACGGCGGCACACGGGTGGGTGAAGCAGTGGTCGTCCCGCACAGGGACACAGGCGTGGCCAGCAGGGCACTCACTGGGGCCTTTGCCGTGCAGGACACAAGGCCGAGGGCCACACCAAACCTAGGAGAGGATGAATACTGGTGAGAATCCACTGGTTAGAGGACAGGAAATGGTGAAACCCAAACCACAGCACAGCTGTACCTTAGAACAGGTGACTTTTCCATTCAGACACTGACAGGTATTGCAGTCGTCATCCCACTTAGTCCCATCTGGCATTACTCGAACACTGGTAATGCAAGGCCTTCCTGTAACTGAAGAGAGATTCAACAGAATTAAAAGCTAAAAATAGGAAACAAATGCCTTTTCTACGTTCATCTAAACTTCTCACTAAGTTGCTTCCTCAATAAAGATACTTGCTTTAAAAAACAACACATAGTATGCTCCAAAACCATCCCCATACAACCACAAACCCATCAACGTGCAAGTACACAGATCTTGCTCCAAGTGCTAGGATCAGCTCTGCTATGTGGAATACCTTCTTGGCATCCTGGACCGCTGCGACCGGGTGGGCAAATGCAACGGTACCCGTTAATTTCATCTACACACGTGGCTCCAAAGGCACAGGGCGAGGACTGACATTCGTTGATATCTGTCATGGGAAGGAGAGGAAACAAAACAGTTACTTCATAGTATCCTTTTGTTTTGTCAGGAAAAAAGCAAACAAGATAGAATTGCCTACTGAAGCTTTATGTTCATTTTCTAGTGTCTACTGGGACGTCGATTCCTGCTTGCAGCACCAGTATAACCTCAGAAAAGTCCTTTGACGTTTCTGCCGAATGGCACTAACAAAGATCAAAACCTGACCCCTGCGGCTACTTGAGCTTTCCAGGGCAAGGACACATTCCTTCCTACACACACACACTTCCTCTCCACTGATGTGCTCCACTTCTGTTCCCCACCAGATTCTTCAACTGATGTCGATGTTAAACCCTTCCCAGCTCTATTGCTGCTGTGAGACTTCTATTCCATGGCTGTCATTAAAAAAAAAAAGTGTCCTCCTACCTGTAATTATTATTAAATTACAGGGAAGCACATTCATCACCTCAGGGCTTGGAGGTGGATTATTAATTGACAAGGTTTTTGGCTGGCACACTTTCATCTGAAGCAGAAGCCTGGGCCACACAAACACAAGGGAAGACTGTTCCAAAGGGCATTTTGTCCACTCGGCTGAACCAAGAGGTTTCAGCTCCAGCTGAATGACTTTAAATTTTCAGCATGATTCCTGCCTTCTCCAAATCTGCTACGGATCTGGTTACAGACAGAGGTGGCACAAGACATCTATCACTCATCTGATCTACCACTTAACTCAATTAAGGTGATTGTCTTGCAACAAGATTCAAGAAAGACAAAAACTGAGGCAGAGATCCACTGGGACACTCACTGATCCTGCAGTCGGGCCCGGCGAAGCCTGGAGCACACTCGCAGCGGTACCAGTTCTCTCCATCC
Source organism: Hirundo rustica (assembly GCF_015227805.2). NCBI lineage: Eukaryota > Metazoa > Chordata > Aves > Passeriformes > Hirundinidae > Hirundo > Hirundo rustica. The sequence goes on along the minus strand of NC_053452.1, from coordinate 6,530,078 downwards.
ACACAAGTGCCACTGTTGTAACTGTGGAGAAAGGGCATTGTCACAGACATTAAAAACTACTACGGATTAAAGGAACCCCGAATTCTAAAACAACGGAAAAAGCAAGGGATAAACGTAGCAAACTTACCAAGGATGAGGACTGCAGTCGTTTGTGTCTGCAAAGCAAAGACAAACAGCATTAAACATGCAGACTTTGACTAATACAGCTCTACCGGCAGTAAAGAATGATCAAACTTTCCCTAATGCCCAAGTTATACTTAGCTCAACTTTTATAAAAATATGCTGAAATTCTCTACTAAATTGATTCCAGGCTTGCACCACAAAATTTGTCAACTGCATTGTGGAACACATGTACGCAGGAAGAGATCTTTGTAAAGAATCTAACGGTGGGGGAAAAAAGTGGAAGCAGACAGAGCTGCCAGTAGAAGAAGAATGCGGGAGAAAACAAGACAACATCTGTCTCCACTTAGCTCATTTGCAACTTTCTCATGCCCAGGTCAAGGCTCTATCACATAAAGTCATTAAAAACAAAGATTCAGGTGATGCTAAAGCCTACATCAAACAAGCTTTCCCTTCTGGTTTCAATCTTGACTCCAAGGGCGACAGGATGAGCTCATGTTCTCATCATGCAACACTGGGGAAGAGTTCAAGCAGAGCTGACTTACTCTGTGTACACATGGGTCCTTCCCAGCCCTCCTTGCAGACACAAGTGAAGGAGTCCCCGCTGACTACACAGGTACCACCGTTGTGACAGGGGTTTGGCAGGCAGCTGCTGTTCCTCGCTGTAACACAAACAACATTTGCCGCTCAGTTGTTAGAAAGCTGTCGAGTCTGAGCCAAGAGGAACAGCTGAGGTCAGAGCTGCAGCACTGCATCTGCTTCCTGGTGATTATGCAGGGTATTTACCTATGTTACAAGTGGCTCCTTCCCATCCCGCAGGACACATGCACTTGAAAGTGTCCCCTTCGTCATAGCATGTCCCCCCATTGTTGCACGTCGCCTCATCGCACTGGCTGTCACCTGTGGAAAACCCAAACTGCCCTTAATGCTGGTGCTCTCTTAGGCCAACGAGTTCAAGCAGCCTATCGGAGCACATCTGTTATGTTTTGGAAAAGCTGAACTTACGGGAGTGGCAAGTTTTTCCTTTCCACCCATTTTTACATTCACAGAAGAAGTCGTTGACCAAGTCTCGGCACGTTCCTCCATTGTGGCAAGGGTTTTTACTGCAGTCATTAATATCTGGATATGTTAAGGAGAGAAAACGGGCTCAATGGTGTTTACAGAATTGACAAACACAATGCTTGAAAGGGGCACAACCCATCCCTAATTTTGGCCTGTGTTTCAATTGTGGATTAAATGCTTAAGTTAGTATTTTAAAGCTTAGATGTCACATAGATGAAGACTGTTTCACCACATACCCCCAGTTTGTTTTCATTTTGTTTGTAATCTTGTTTCAGTAAAAAAGCAGTGAAAAAGCCTATTACATAAACACCCTGTTAGTCAGGGGAAGGGAGCAGAACACTCAACTCCTCTTCTGTTCCTGAGATCGACAAAATGCAAGTATGATACGCAGACAGGCCATAAAGTGGCACCTACTAATGCAAAGGGTTTCTTCCCAGAAGTTATCCGAAGGATAGAGCAGGAAACTCAGAGAGAGAGCTGGGTTCTAATCCCAGTCCAACTCTGTAACTTGGGTTTAGTTCCAATACAAAAGATTGGAACTTGGTGGGAGGACCTGGTGGGAGGACCTTTGAAGCAGAGTTTATTGACATAGGTCACTGTCATCTTCAAAAGAGTACCAGCCATTCCTTCCCAGTGTTTTCCCAAGAGATCTTTCTGTGTGCTGAAGGATGGATAACTTACTCGTTTCACAATATGTTCCTTCCCATCCATCGCTACAAATACATTTGTAGGAGTTGATGCCATCGATGCAAGTGCCACCATTTTTACAGGGGTTGCTTTCACAGTCGTTGATATCTGCAACAGTTGGGAAGAAACAAGAGGATTAAAAAAAAGAGGTGGAAAAAAAGTCAAACTAGAAGTACAGCTACTAGGAGTCATTATCTTATTGCAGGCTGTTCAGTGCCACTTCCACTTCTAATAATACCCTTTGGAAAGGAAGGGTTATAAGATAAGAAATGGAATAAAAAACTGCACAAGGTGATGAACCTGTCACTATCAAAAACAAGAGAATAAAATTCAGGAGTCCTTAAGATCAACGTTAAACCCCACTATTAACTCCCTCAGACCTTGTATACATTAAGGGTTTTAAAAACATACAATTCAAGGCCAGAGGGTTCATTGCTGTGAACTTTCCCCAAGGCCTAGCAAATTCCACTCTGCCTCGCCCAAGAGGGATATGAAAACGTACAGCAGTTCCAAGGTTCACTGAGTTACAATGAAGAAACCTCAAAGGGGTCTGGGAGGAAGCATGGAATCTTTTTCCAGTAAGAGTGAGGGAAAGTAAAATACATTCTCTTTTTTGCACTTACTCTCATGACAGTAGGTGCCGGTGAATCCTTTGTTGCATTCACAGGTGAATTTTCCGCCCGCTTGGCTCTTGCACTTCCCGTGAGGACCACAAACATTGGACGAGATGTAGCGAACCCCTTCAGGCGTGCTGTTGGAAGCCACTGCCACGGTGCAGCTGTCAATTACTGCAGAAAAGCAGAGACCAGCATGAGAATTACCCACGCAACATGATTCCCTAAGAGCAACATTTGCACTTCCAGCAGTGGATGTTTAGAAGACACTTGCGCCATTGAATCATTTAGGTTGGAAAAGACCTTTAAGATCATCAAGTGAAACCACAAACACATGACTGCAAGTATGTTTGCTGCTTTAAAATAACATTGGACTTTGCCAACTGTGCATAAAATAATAGCAGCATCTTATGTGATGATTGCTGGAACGCATCCATGGCCTGGAATAAACGCATCAGTCTATTTGCTACCTGTCCTTTCTGTCCACACCGACATAATGCTGGCTTTCAATAGGTGATACTTACAAATATCACTCATCTTTTCACACAGAGAGGGCAAAATTCAGCCTCTTTATACCAGAGCTACTCCAGCGACTCCCCTGCTGGAGCTGCATCAGGGCTTCAGCGAGAGGAGAGGCAGGAACCATGGCCAGACATTGCCATTCACCCGCAGGGCAGCACAAACCTTCGCAAGGAGTCGTGCGGCAGTGATCCTTCAGGTGGGAGCAGTTCTTCCCTTCGTAATCCTCAGGGCAGTTACAGAAATAGTCCATGGCAAGATTGAAGCACTGGGCGCCGTTCTGGCATGGATTTGGCTCGCAGTAATCTATGTCCAGCTGTAAGTAGTGCACAGAGAGGGAAGGGAAATGGGAAGGGGGGGAAGGGAGCGAGGGAAAGCTGAGTGAAAGAGGTTTATCATGGCTCTCCCTCACCACGACAGGCCGACATTGTGGAATCTGACCTTTTTATCTGCTGCCTCAAAGAATCATTCATAGCACACAGAGTTTAGTCCCACTCACCACTACTTCGGCAGACAACTCTCGATATTAAACTGCCAAAGTGAACAGTTAGAGCTCCACAAAGCCTGACGTGCAAACACTGCAGTCTGCTTAACAAAGAGAATCCTCTGCAGCCTGTCGGGGGTTTGTTGGTTTCTTTCCCCCCCCACCCCCAATATATATTAATCAAGCACTTTCTTGGCAGACTGACAGCGATATCAAGTACAACTTTATACTATGCTTCACTGGACACAAGGCATTCCGTGCTCAGATCCGGAGCGTCGGAACAAATGGCACTGGCTGAGGGCCTGCCTTTCACCCAGCCTTCTTACCTGACAGAGGTTTCCTGAGAAACCAGCGGGACACAGACATTGGAATCCATTGATTTCATCCTGGCAATGACCCCCATTCATGCAAGGGTTACTTGCACATTCATTGATGTCTTTCTCACAGTGATCTCCTGCATAGCCAGGTGAACAGATACACCGATAACCATTAACCAAGTCCTGGGAAAGAACAAAAAACATAGTTTAGGAGTTAAGGTTCTTCCTCCCTCAATATATTCTTATTAAGAAAAAAAATTCAAAAAAAGTTTGTTTGGTTTTTTTTTTTAATTCCTTAATATGTCCAATCAAGGCAAAAAATATTTAAAAGGGAAAAAACACACAGACCCAGTCCCAGTTTACATTCTTAACTTCCAGGCAGGATACATTAATCCACAGGTTGAAGGGAAGTGCCCACATTTCCAATAGGTAGTTTGCACAACCACCAGCCTATTCACTGGTGATGCTGGCAGTGCAAATGAGTAATTTATTGGAGTAATTTTTCTGCCCTTACTGTTCCACAAACACATCTCAACATGCTGTAGCATGACACAGGCCCTCCCCCCAACTTAAAGAAATGACCATTTGTACCAGCTAATTGCTGTTTTCCAAATTGTTTGTGCTTAGACTCAAAGGTTTTAGTTACTGTTGCAAGTCTTCGGGAAGGAGAAGTAAAACAAGAAGGGCTTACCCGACAGGATCCTCCATTCTGACATTGTCCACGACAGTCGTTAATATCTGCAATAAAATTAGCACGGTTAGAAGGCAAAAATATATTTACACTAGATAAAGAGTTCAGGTCTCTCTAAAACTGCAGCTAGATAAACCTTTTGTCAAGTTTCCTGCATGCCTTCCTTGAGATAAGGTTATTATAATGGGTGGGAAACCTTTCACGATTCTTCTAGGAGAGGCAGTAAAACTTCACATCATTGTTTTAGTCCCTTTATCAGAATATAGCTATGGTACAGGCTAATGACTTTGATAAAATTGTATATTTTCATTCTGCACAAAATACTCCCTTTCTAAAAACATCGACTGCTGGGGCTCTGCCCGGTGTTCAAATTGAGTTTAGAACTCAGTGGCACACGCACGTATACCCAAAGAACTGGCCTTTAATAAACCCAATGGTATGGACACTTACTTATATCACAGTTGTGGCCAGACCAGCCAGTAATGCAGTCACAGTAGTAGCTGCCAATCAGGTTCCTGCAGGAGTTGGCATTAACACAGGGCTTGCCCTCACATTCATTCGCATCTGGAAAACCAAGGGGAACATTCAGGGGGGAAGGGAGAAGCCCAGGCCCCAGCAATAAGCAGCAGTTCCTCCAGAGCTAGGAGGAACTTGCAGTGTACTGCGGGGATTAGCATGACTGGAACGAACAAAAGTCAATCATCATCAGCCTCTGAAGGCTCTTTCAGTTTCTTTGCAATTAGAACATACAGGCTACGCTAATTATTTCACAATTACCCGGCCACTCATTAAGCACAACTCTCCCTCACACAGGCATCTCAGCTGAGCGTTCTGAAGGAGGAATGCTGCAGCCTGGTCACTGGGATGAGTGTGCTGTGTAAAGAATGCAGCCAGCTCATTCTCCGTGAGATCATCCCCATTTAGGGACCCAGCTGTGAACTCCTGGGTCCGGAGGAGTTGACACGGTTGAAGAGATACAGCAACTTTCTCACAGGGTAAAGGGAGAAACACACGTGGGGGCGGGACTGGGAGGCACGGCACACACCCTCCCCACTTCAGGGCAGGCTTGGTTTGAAGGATGACTCTGGTTAACTCTTTCCTTCAAGTGCCAGCATGCAGAAGCAAGGTGATGGAAGCCACACTACTCTTGGACACTGTCCTAGACCTCAGTCCTGCAAACAGACACCGAATATCTTCAGTGCGCCAAAATACGTCCACAGGCTTCAGAAACACGACCGTGAGTAATGCAGGACCACGATCCCTTTTGCATTTATCTTTCCCAGCTCTGGAACAACACTGGCTGAAGAGAAAGCAGTTCTTACCTAGCTGGCATGTTTTGCCAGTCCACTGAGGTGGGCAAATACACTTAAATCCATCAACTAGATCTTGGCAAGTTCCTCCATGACCACAGGGATTTGGAGAACAATCATCAATATCTGTAATGCAGAATAAGGAGAGGCTTAGCTCCACTACCAGACTGGCAATGGCAGTAACTGACAGGTCTGATAAATGGTTGCTGCTACTCGGGTTTTCCCTGAGGGACAGAAGAACAACAGGACTTCTACGTGGAATTTCTAGGTTATCTCTGATTTCAGCAAAAGCCTCCTTTAAAGAAAGGAGTAATGTGAAAAGGGGGTTCAGAGCACTAGGGGAAAAAGGCGCTGTGGCCTTTTTGCAAGTGGAAGTCCTACTTGGATCCAGCAAGTCCCTCAAAACAGCATTTTTAACAACATGCCAGAACGCTACAAAAATTCAGCATTCTGCTTCTTTCAAGATGATTTTTGGCTATTCTTTCCCCTGGCAGTTGACAAAAACTTTGGTACAAGCAAAGGGGAAGAGAGTGCACAGACTGCCAGGAAGCAATGCTCAGGCTGGGGAAGGTTAAGTAGTCTGACCTGTAAGTTTATGAGGGATTGGACAGACTGATCCAAACCAGGAAACCGGCACATTTTTAATGAACACTGAAAAGGACTCACTATCAGTGCAAGTTGGTCCAGCCCAGCCAGGAGCACACACACACTCAAATCCCGTGGATGTCTCCAGGCAGCTCCCCCCATTGTGACAAGGGTCGGAGAGGCAGGCGTGCTCCGCTGCACAGGGGACAGAAGGACATCATGGCAGAGGTTACAGCGATGCCACCACAAGCCACCCCTGCTCCCTCCCCATGCTGCTGCTCCGGACACACCATCAGTACTCTTGCTGCACTGTGCTCCTGCAAGTACCAGGAAATTTCCCGGCTTGCTGAAAGTCTCCTTCCATGCCAACCTCACCAGCACACCGGCTGGAGTCACAGCCAGACAGGGTGACTCGGACTGACCTCCCCAGTGAGCAGAAGGCTGATGTTCAGAGACACCAAAGGTCCATGATAATGCATGAATAAGAAAGGCTGGACTCAGCCTTGACTGGGTATAATACAAAATTGAGTTTTCCTCCATCTCACAAAGTGCATCCAAAACCAGCCACCAAAAGCTGGTGAGAATTAACTGTCAGGTGGCAGCTCAGCAGCTGCATCCAGCACTTACCAATTTCACAATTCTGTCCTGAGTAGCCCTCAGGGCAGGAACACTGGTATTTGTCAGGGCCAGTGTTGCTGCAGGTACCACCATTCAAGCAGGGAGGGTGGGTTCCACAGTAATTCAGATCTGCAAGAGGGGAGAGCATTAAAGCCAGGCTGGAAAGTTACAGGAACATCCCCACGTGCTTTATTCTGTTACCCCAGAACACATCCCCTCACAGGAGCGGGACAGGACAGGGACACGCTAAGGACAGATGCTAACCATGCCAGAACACCAGTGGGGACAAGACCAAGCAGCTGAGGGCCAGCACACTCCCAGCGCGTTTCAGGAGCTCGCTGAGCCCCGCGTGCAAAGTCTGCCAGTGCTGACATTCAAGTGTGACACGACCCTCTGGGATTAGCATACCTTTGTCACAGAGCTGACCACCCCAGTTGGTTTCACAGAGGCACTGCCATGGTTCAATGCAAGTGCCATGGACACATCCCGGGTGTGGAATGCACTTATCACAGTACTGGCCTTGCCATCCATACTGACACCTTCAGTTAAAGAGCAAAAAAAGGGAAAAAAAAAAAAAAATCAGAACAGGGAAACAAACCCAAACCCATCATAATTGCTGTGTGTAGACAGAAGTGTGCAACTCCAAAGCTTGAAGAAAGGCTGGGCAAGTGGGGGAGAAGGGCAGGATGAGGGGCGGGGAGAAGCTATTCAAGGATTGTGTGATGGTTTCTTGTAAACAAACATTTTGGTAGTTTTGCCAAGGTCTCTGTAGCCGGCCTCCTGACAAAAGAATAACTGTTCTGAGAAAACCAGCATGAGGCCATTCAGCACAATAATACTCTTTGGAGCCTCATATAAATGTGGCAGAGAGGGTGGGTGTGCACTACAAATCAATCTCTGGACTTTGACAGGGTGCTTTATAAATTGAGGGGGGGAAGAAAAAGTCAGTGGAAACAATAGTTATCCAGAGATCCTGATGAATACAAGGTTCCAGGCATTTCAGCCATGCTGGGTTTGCAGGAAGACAAACAAAACCATAACCACCAACTCTGAGCCCTTGGCAGGACAGTAGCAAAACATGAGGAGTTCCCTGCTCTATCAGAAGCAGGGAATATTATTCTGAATAGAGAGACACACAGAGCCAGTATGGACAGGGCCACAGTCAGGGATGGAAGAAAGCAGCAGGGCAGGATTTTACACGTGCTCAAAGATCAGCTGTGTGTGTTTCTGAGTTTGATTTATGCTAATAACCTCTTTTCAGGGAATAGCTAAATCATATGCAATTCTGAGAAACACTAATGTCTGAAGCATTTACTACTAATTGAATTCTTTATTGTCACCATCAGTGAGCTACCTGAATTCTCTACTTAAAAGGAAGATGTTCTTTTAAAGTGAAGCCCCCTTAAGGAAAAGCTTATTTTGGCTTTTCATTTAGTTCTCCCTAGCAAGACAGACCAAGGATCCTTCAAATTAAAGTGGATCTATAGATAGAAACAAGCAAAACAAGTGGAAAATGAAAAGCAAGGGCTTTCTGAGGTACTGTATTTCATTAACAGGTCCTGAGAGTAATTGATCAGCGGCAATTATGCACAAAGCTGTCACTAAATTATGAAAACAAACCTCAGCTCTACAGAAGTCAGCTAAGCTTTCTATTTGTAAAACCCCCCCACCATTCTTCTGCTGGCAATTTCTTCTCATGGGAAAAAGCCAGAAGGATCAATCCAATAGATAATCACACACAGCCAGTGGTAAGTCCGACTTCCCTTCTAAAAAACTCAGGTGACAAACTGCATCCTAATTAACTTTTTTTTCTTTAATAGGTATCACAATAGCAGCCTTTCAAAGGCAATGGGAAATTCTTATTAGTTTGTGTGTTTAAAAAAGCCAGTCAGTGCAAAGAACGTGAAAAAAACCTCAGATAAGGCAAAACAACCTCCCTCAAGTAGCTCTTGGAAAATCCTTCTGTATAGTGCATATAATGCACAAAGATCAAAATTTAGGACCAGACTCTTTTAATCTGTATTGCATTCAAAGCAATTTGCCTGAGAGCTTGCACACAAGGCAAACTAAGGGACCTCACCTGCAAAAGCAGGTATCCAAACTGAGGGTTTTACTCCAGTCAAATCAGAGTGGTGGTGGGTTTTGTTTTCTTTAGAACAAGTGTAAAGAAAGCAAAATAGTTTAAAAAACACCACACCACACAGGCAAAAAAAAAAAAAAAATCATGAGCTTTAGAGCCAAGGGTACTACTTCAAACATGGGCTCCAAAACATAACAAACAAAATTGGGTAAGGCTACGGGCATTTAGGAAAAAAAAAAGTGGGATATCAATTCCAGAAAAAGATTGACAGTAATAATTCGTGTTTAATAATATGTGTGCAGCAGTTTCTCATGAGAAATTTGAAGTAAACTTTCCTTGTATAATGATTCATGAGTAAAAATGGTTTAGTTGGCTGGTCTGCATTACAGAAAAGTGACTGGCAGTGAAAGGGAAAAGGATATTTTAGGAACGTTTGCAAGTTGTCTGTTGTACCAGAACACAGAGCAGTTTCTGCTCGGATGTTATTTTTAAACCCTGTTGCATTTGTAGCATACAGGCTATGTGACTCATCAAAACTTAAAAGAAAATAAAATCTTGTTTCTGTGTTCACTTTAAAGATAGTGGTCTAACTTGGCAAGCAGAAGTTATCTGAAAGCACCAGAAGGACAGCATTGTTTCAAGACTATGCAAATCAAGTGTGGGAAAGTTGCACCTTAAGTAAATAAGAGCACTAGTGCATGTCTGGGCAGTGAGTGGGAGGCAACAGACTTAGAAAGAGAAAGAGAAGGAAAAAAAAAACTGGAAACAAAGCCTGTTGTTCTGACTAGGAGACAGCAACCCCTACAAGGCATGTTTATTCTGATGACAGCAGCACAAATCACTGGTAGCCCTGACTGATATGCTCTTCTCACCATCTGGCCCCCCGATACTTCCTACTACTTGTTAGGCTTTTTTTTAATTAAAAAAAGATTTAGATTTGGTGTTCTAGGGGTTAACCAGCTTATATCAGTGCTGCTAAACATTAAAATCACAGGACAAGTGACAACAGTCCATCCCCTGGCTGGACTTTGCCATGGCTCTGTGAGGATGAGAGCTTACTTCCCACCTCACTTTCAGATGGTTCCTTGGTTTTTGGTGGTTTTTTTTTTTTTTTTTTTGTGTTGTTTTGAAGCATGCATTACAGAAGCAGAGAAAGTCAATGAGCCACTATGGCTACTCAGGCTGAATTCTTATGGAATAGTCTGTCAGACACTCCAGATTCAGTTCCTGTTGGAACTCTAGCTCATCAAGCAGTCCATTTCATGCAAAGGTTTCCAGCAACAGAGAATCCACCAATATGCTTGTAAGGCAGAAAAATTGCTTTCTATTCCTTCAAGCTTCTGAGTCTTATTCAGGAATACTCAAACTTCACTTTTAACCCTTCCTCCACAGGATCAATGTCAATATTTTTGTAACCTCAGAAGCTCTAAGTTGTAAACAGAAATGATAAAGGGTTACATGCAGCAACTTGGAACTTTTCTGTTGATAAAGAATACCCACATTTAATATCCACTACCCCTCTAAGGGCAAGGGACAAGACTTCCCTGTGCTGTAAATACATGCTGCATATTTTAAGGCATTCCAGATATTTAACTGTTGTGTTATGGATAAAATCTGCTTTCCATTGTCTCCTTGCCAGGACAGAAGGGACTTCAAAGCACGGCAACAAAATTCGGCATTCATCAGAGCCCACTGACAAGATTTCATCCCAGCCATTAACCTCTCAGCACTCGGAGCCAGGCTCACAATGGGAAAGAAACCCAGAGATTCAACTAATCCCATTCTAAAGAATGCTTGACTTTTGCCTACTGATGGAAGAAACCAGGGGGTGGGAGGGATGAAGGGGGAAACTGAAAGGGAGAAGAAGAGAGAAAAGCCACACTGTACTTCAAGCTTGGGATTGAAAAAGCCTGTTAATCAGGCTGTTGGAAAAAACATAGCCACCAAACATTTGCACTATTTATGCAGAAACAATTAGCTAGTGCTCATTAGGCAGCATTCACGCTATTTATCCCATACCCCCCTCTCCCTCAGTGCCACCATTTCACAAATCAAAAAGCTTCTTAAAATTATCAGTGCATTAAAAGCCTGCTCCCCCCTTATTCTGGGCAAGTCAGCATGAATAATGTGTCTTGCTCAAAACCACAACTTCCAAAACACCCTCCCTCCCCAGTCCTATTGTGTTTAGCATCACTTGTTTAATTAGTTGGGGAGGGGTGAGGGGGGAAGAGCAAAGAGGGATAGGAAGTATTTACCTGCACTCTCCTGGAATTGTGCAAGAACCATGCTTGGGGCTACATCCCTGACGACAAATAGCTGTTAAAACAACAAAAAAAGAAGAGTATCAGCATGCTGCCCGCTTCCGGCGCCTTCACGCTCGTGGGAATGTTCTAATCTCTAACCAGCACTGTAATCCTGCTGAATCCAAGGTTTTAACAAGCATCTCCTATCAAGTCTACCGGAAGGAAAACCAAGGTAGGTGTCTCCCTAGGATAGGAAATCTATCAGCTTTTCTTTTCTATAGGAAATCTGTTTCTCTGACTTGGCAGAAGAATCGTTCCTAGTGCTGTTCAAAGAGCTGTTTTTATGTGGGAGAAGCCATCTTGCCTTGGAGGGGTCAGGCCACTTGGAGTTTACAGGTTTCCTTTCTCTGTCTTTTGCAGGTGATCTGTGCCACTCTCCCTGGCTTTACACCTAATTCAAAGCAGATTTTAACTACTCTGGATTTAGTTTTGGCTGTATCTCTGAACAGACAGGATATCAAGATGAGCAACAATTCAAATTGCAGGTAAACTCAGTCATTAAGACAGGCTGATAATCTGTTCATAAGTCCTGCTTTCTCCTTCCCCAATTACCTAGGTAGCAGCCATTCCCTAATAAACATGTTGAACATGATCTCAGGTGGAACAAACAAGCCTGGGACTTTTCAAACACCAAAGCTTTACACTTGCCAGGTCAGCTTTAAAACAAGTCTCTCCTTCCTGCTCGTCTTGAAGTTCTGCACCAAAGGGGAAATCCTTTTTGAAGTCAGCAGCAGAACTCCCATTGAAGTCAGTGGGCTGGGTTTTCTTCCCAAGGGCAAAGATGCGGATAATCAGGGAAAGAACACATCTGCTAAGTGCCCAGTACTCTACCCTCTCCAAGACTTTAACACAAGGTGGAAACTACTCTTCTCCTGCCCCCGGTTCTCTGTGTAAAGAGCCGGCCACTGTCCCAACAGTCCTCAGCCCCCTGCCTGCACAATCTGACCACTGAATGCAACCTGGATCTGATGCCCTCAAGCCCCTCCCAGGCCCCCAGGTCTGCAGGTTGAACATTTGTCACAAACCTTTGTTGCACTCTGGTCCCATCCAGCCTTCCAAGCAGGTCTTGTTGCCGTTCTGGTCGCAGGTGTGGTGAGTGAAGAAGTCATCTCTCGGCCGACAGAACTTGTTGCAGCCGAAGCCATAGTAATGCTCTGCACACGTCACCCGGATTTGGTACTCAAAGTGGGCAACCCCCGCGTTGTGCTTCAGAGTCTGCCACTGCCGGCTGGGATTGATCATGCCAGAGTGGGAAGCCTTCTCAATAATGCGATCAGGGTCTGCGAGGCACGAGAGATGTCAGAGTTAAAACCGCATTTAGGTCTCGTCATTAGCTCCCACATCACAGCTCTCCAGCTTCACAGGCAAAACTCTCTGAGGCAGCCGGTTGGTTTTATTAATTTTCTGTTTTAGACAGTCAGATAAGGCTGCCCTGGAGCTACAAACCATTAACTGAAACACACATGCAGCATTATCAAACTGAACAAAGCTTGAAATCAAAAGGGACTGTTCGGTTACTGCCAATCACTTAGCCCTTTTGCAGTGTAAGGGCATCCACTAAGAATTCATACATTCATGACTAAAAATTCAGCTCCAACAGACTGGTACAAAATGTGTTTTCCCCTGCTTCTCCATTAATGGCACTAGTTTTGTTTTCAACTGGAGCATTTACAAAAACAGCATACTACAATAGCCTAATAAAGCCACGTCTACAGACTGAACAAAGGCACTGCAAAAGGTTTGCAGCCTTTTCCTTATGTGCAAACGCTAAATTGAAAGCTACCTACTCCTGCTTTCAGATGACATCGACAGTCTCACCAGATTTTGGCTGAGAAATACCATGGAAGTCCTGTCCTCAGACGGCAACTGAGAGTGCAAAGTCGAGATGATCAGAGCTCAAAGCAGAAGACTTAAACTACTGCATATATGTGCTATGGATCCCCTTCCTCTCTACAGGGCATTTCAAAGTTTAGGTTTGCACTTAACATTTAGTCCTAGCAAAAGTCTTCTGGCTTTCAGAGCCATACAACTGTCTAAATTATGGCTTGAAATAATAATATTTCACGTTTGCTTGGAACATTGTATATATCTGTGGTATTTCACTTTGTAGTCCAGGTCTCGTGACTTAAACGATCTGACACTGCCTTACGACCTGCTGCTACCCAGCACTTGACTGCTGAGTGAAAGTTTATCGTAAAACAGCCAAAATATCCTCGCAGACTGAGTTCAAAACCAACAGTGAGTACATGGGAGCATAATCCAGCGACAGGAGAATTTGAGGTAGAAAGGCAGTTTGCCAATGATGTGTTAGCAGCGTGTGAAGTACTGGCACCTCTGAGTGTTAGGAATTAAAATGTACTGATGTGCTTGTTCTTCCAACAACTACAAAAGAACCTTCTGGGATTTTACATAAGGCAGAGCTGAAAGACTAATGAAGTCGCTACTAAAGCCCTAAGATGACACATGGGCAGTTTTTAATCTAAGATACTTTTAAATGTATTGCTGAGGAGCTTTGATTTGCAGCTTTCAAAAAAAAGAACTTCCCAACAGGCTTCTCAAGCCTCAGATACCCATCATGGATCCACTACCAGGTCCCTGCCTGCTTGTCTGTGGTCTGGAACGAAGTCAAAGCTCTTGCTGCACAACCACACAACAGTGTCAATACTCAGACATTGTGGGCATTTACCCATTTTGGGGGGTATTTGTGACTTGAGACTGCAGCATTCATTATGTGTTTACAGTGTGAAATTAAGGGCAACAACTTCTTATTCACCTTCTGGTATTTCTGGTTCTATAATATTTTCCATTTAAATCAGTTTTTATTATTCATTGGCACGAAGCCCCCAACTCCACAACTATGTGTCAGACTTTCAAATGCATGCAGGCCTTTATTAATTTAAATCCTGTTCACAGGTAATGTGGATGCCTAAGGACCTTTCCATACTGGTACATCCAGAGCAATATCATGTTCTGTGCCGTGCAGGTGTAAGGCTCTTAGATCTCATCAGCGAGATTATTGACTAATTCTAAGAGGTACTTAAGCAGATGCATATCTGCTCGCCTTGAATGGGGCTAGTCTGGCAATTACAGTTCCACTCATGTGTGCTGGAGATGGCTCTGCTGCACTTGGCAAGATTACACTCCATCCACAGCACAGCTGGAAAGCAAAGGCACTTCCCCAAACACCGAGTGTGCATAAAGACATCCTGCTCCTTGTGAGGAAAACAACTTTATCCTCTCCTGTAAGTGGCAGAAGAAAAGGAGAATGACGCTCAATTCGGTTTTGCAAACCGGCCCCCCACCTCCACCCCCACACTGATTCTTGCTTTTCCAGTCTTTTCCTGTTCCCCCTTGGGAACACACCACCGACAACTTTCAGTCCTTGGCACCAGAAAGGGAGTTGCCTTGAAAAAGTGATCTTTCCTTTTGCCTCTGCTCTTTCATTCTGCTATCTGCCAGCTCATTAAGAAGCTTGTCCTTGCTGTACGTATATGACCTCTCACTCCAGCCATCAGCTCTTTGGAGACCTTAACCATAGGCTGAACTCAAATAGAAACACTCTTTTAAGTCCACTGGACTTCATTTTTTTGCAGATGCTCAGATGAATCCCAACTGCAATTTCACTCCGGATCATGGATAAAATGCCTTCCATTGGATACACACTTAAAGCTACCCCCCATCCACCTGAATTCAAGCGTAGTCTCACAGGTTTAAGCTCCCTTTCCATTAGCCCTCACCCACAGTTTTCACAATGAAGCGCTGGCGTGTTCCTTCTTGTACAAAAACTCCTCCACCCTTGCCTATTCCCACCTGTCAGTGTGTGCACTTACACAAGGGTGCTGACCCAGACTCCAGGGGAGGCATTGCAACAACCCTGCCATTCTTAGCCCGCACCAACCACGGTTTCAGTTTTATAGGAAGCAACCCCAAGACGGCAAAATGGTTGAGTAAATAAAAAGCAGCAGCCAGCCAGGCTTGAGACAAAGGGATCTTCTGAACTCCACTGCCTTCATCTGACTCAGAACCCCATGCTTTGATAGAAAGGTTAGAGGAAGCATTAACCCATTTGAAACTGATGAAGTGGAAGAGAGAGGCTTTCTGTACATCTCAGGCTTCCGCTCCGCGCTTCACTGTCAGAGACTCTGTTGGTTTTATTCAATTCTTGTGGCTACACTTCAAAGCTATAAATCTTTTTATTCAGTGGGCAACTGTATCAAAGGTTTTAGACACAAGGAAAGGAGCTATTTTGACTGCCCACCTTTGCCTTTCAGTGCTCCAACGTCTGGAAATTACAACTATGCAGCATCAGGAAGCAAAAACAACAACAGAAGAAGGCCAGACTTCTCTGAGCAGTTTGGGTGGCCAAGGACAGCAGAGTTATTTTTGAAAGTCTTTGTTTCAGACAACTTCCAGCCATGGCTTGGTTTACATTGTGCTGAAGTCTCTTATGCCTGCCTGGAATTCACATGCAACTGATACCAGTAATTTACAATAGCTCTTTGACATAGTTTGAGATGCAATGTCAGCCCATTAGCTGTATGTATGAAGCAACAGTAGCAAGATGGCAGCCAGACAAGAACCAGAGTAAGAAAACCATTTGAGTTGAATCTTGGCTCCAACAAAGCACGATTCTCATCAACTTCAACAGGGCCATAATTTAACTGCAAGCCACTCTTGGAAGTGAGACAAGAGAGAGTATGTGGTAAAGTGAACGTAGGAGGAGTGGAATGTAGAGAGGGGAAGGAAGCATCCACTCGAGGATCTTCCAACAACTGCATTGATCAGAG
The DNA here is from genome assembly GCF_015227805.2 of Hirundo rustica. Lineage (NCBI taxonomy): Eukaryota > Metazoa > Chordata > Aves > Passeriformes > Hirundinidae > Hirundo > Hirundo rustica. The sequence continues at coordinate 6,513,901 of NC_053452.1, read as the reverse complement.
GATGCTTTCAGAGCTATTGAAAAGTCACACAGGGCCTACTAAACCCACATTCATTGCTGAGAGCTCTCACTGGGTCTTTACAATTCAGTGGCAATTAGAGCAAAAGAAAATCCTGGACATCAAAAAACCCCACTCTTCACATTATATAATGACAATTGTTTAGTTCTAATCATTTTCTTAACTAGTTCTCCAAGCCTTACTCTGCAACTCTGGGAAAGGTGACTAAGTCAAGCCATGCAGCACGCAAAGGAAAAGTTCTGTGCAGTGCAAAGTGACCTACAGATGGATAAGCAAAAGCCAAAGCAGGAATGCAGATCAGGAACATATGCAAGAACATGTCTGCACTTGGTCAAATGCACTGCTGAGAAATGAGGCAAGTTTGTCTGAAGACAACTGTACTTCCAGAACATGAAAGCAAAGAAAGGGTTCATTGTGTAGCTTTGGAAATGCAGTTGTTTCATGAAAAAAGATGAGCTCTAATAATAGCAAAAGTGGCAGAGACCCAGTCTGAAAAAACTCTCAGATCCTACTATAAAAAGGACTTTCATTTTGAATTCAGGCATCTTCCATTTTTAATACAACACTGCTGCTGCAGCATTCACTTTCTTCTCTATATAACACTCTCTATCCAAGAAATCTCCCAGCCACTGCTGTATGACTGTGCTGGGGCAGAGTCTGAAATCACAGATACTGCAGCCTGAAATCACAGGTACTGCAGCCATGCTCAATGAGGCTGGTTGTGGCCATCCCTGACAGGACTCGTGACTCATCTTAAGTGACAGCTGCTTTTCTGGAATGAAGAATTAATAGGACGTCCCATGCATATTTAAAAAAAATAATATATATATATATAAGGAACCGATGTGCACAGAGGAGTTCCCAAGCTATGCATTCTCAGCAATTAAAACATAAAAGCACAGTACTGTGCACACTTCTCCAAGGCCTTTCTCACATGAGGCGTGAAGCCCATTTAATTCCTGCACGGCTGCCACCTTGGCATTCCCAAGCAGACTGCAGGAAACTGCTGTAAGGTCTCTGTAAGATAGACCACAGTGCTGCTGCTTCCTTGCTGAAGGAAAAGGCCTGTTGTGTCAACAAAAGCTTTATGAGCTTAGATTCACACTCTCTCCTGTGGCTTTTACCACACACACTGTTAAGGCCCTAGGTTGAAGTAGAGCTGATTTTGCCCACCTCCTTCAGTAACAGTAGGCAAAAAGCAGAACCGCTCATGTGCCAGGAGACCATGTACAGCTTCCTCCAGCCACAGGAAGAGCTTAGCAGAATGTTTCTGGAACCAACCAGAGACATTCCAGGAGAAAGATCCCCACCTTTGACTTTCAGCCAGCTCTACCAGGTGGTGTCTGGCAAATATTTTTTAAGCCCTTCCATATAAACCCCCAGACACCCAACTCCCAAGGAAGAGCTTGTAGTACCTCCTATTTCTTATCTACAGTCATTAGATAGATATTGATATCGAGTCTTGTGCAGATTTTAAGGTTTTTTTTCTTTTTTTAAAGCAGTACATCACTTTTGAGAAGTATTTACTTTATAGAGAGGTCTTAGGGGAACAAGACTTAGGCTTCTGAAAATTGCTCCTAATTAGAAAGAACAAAACAAGACTAAAAAACCAAACAAAGAAACCTGAAGAAATCCCTTGGCTTTTACCCTCCTAAAGGAGAAAGAAGGCATTAACAGCATCTATTTTTAGGCATCACACTGTTGGCGCCTAGGTGAGCGAGCTACTCACCCTCTGCAGGCAATGTGAGCGAGACAGGCTGCTCCAGATTGTTTGGGGGGCAGCTTTTCCCTCTCCTCTTGCTTTAACAGCAAGCTGGTGAAGCTCCCAGAGGCCTTTCAATGCCTGGGACACAGAGGTGTCAGAACTAAATAGCCAGAAGAAGGAATACTTACTCGTGGAGTTATCATTGTAATCCCACGCCTCAACAAGCAATGTGTAGGATCGCTGCAAAAGAGAAATAAGAGTTAGTTTCAAAGCCACACAACTAAGGAAACAAAACCAACAACAATTTTAATTAAAAAGAAAGATTCTGGTCTCTGCCCCAAAGCAGATAATTGAAAACAGAAATACGTAAAAGATTATGCTTGAGACAAACATGATCTTCTTGAAACCCCGTAAGCTACCTTATCCAGTCTGACTTAGAAGACCTTTCACCTTGGATAGCTCATCTTTGTCATCATTAAAGCATCTTATGTACTTAACCAGGAAGTACAGCCTTTGACACCGCATCCCAGCCGAAATACAGCATGTGGGACAACTGCACATGGAAGACACAAAGCACCGGGATAGCACAGCAGCATCAAAAAAAACCCCAAACCAAACCCCCGCTCTCGAAAACTGCTTCAAAAGAATTTTAGTTACAGAAAAATAGTCTTGATGTCCCTTCCCCCAGCCATCCTGAAAGCAAGAAGTGTTGCTAAGATTACTATGCTCTGCCTTGACAGCGCAATCTCCAGGGACTTTGCTTTTCAGCACCCCCTTTGAAAGCTTTGTCTGCATGAGGGCCATCGCAGCTCCCACAAGTATCAGGTAACGGAGGGAAGAACTGATGGATATGGGAAGGGGGTGGGGTGAGAGAGAAGCATTGTAAAACAAAGGCTAAGATCAGCCTCTTCGGAGGAGCATGGAAAGGGGAGCCGCACTATCCACCCCTGTCACTTTTACAGATGCTCCAAGCTGCCAATGAGCTCTGTAGCACTCCAGCAATAATAATCATAAGCATAAACTGACTGAAGTGACTCCACGGGCTGGAAAGAAGCCAGCTATTACATCTAAGCCACCTTTATCTTCAATCCTAACTTGAGAACAAGACCCATTAAAACATCTCCTCCTCCAGCTCTACACCGAGATATTATTATCCAGGCTGTATCTTTCAAAGTTGCCATTTAGCCAGCCATATCCAAACTTACACAATGATTAAAACCAAAATGATTAAAACAAAACACCTCCCCTCCAGAAGGGAAAAAAAAAAAAAAAACAAAAAAACCCCCAACCTGAGGAAAAATAAGCAAAAAATATGACTTACAAAGTAAAAAATATAATAATAACTACAGATAAGGCAATAAATGTAACATCTTTCTGGAGAGCAGAACAATAATAACACAAATAAAAATTCCGTGAAGAGTTTTGATGCTTTGCCATAGCAACTGTGCATTGCAAGTTTTATTTCTCCCTAACTGTGTCCATGTTCAGTCATAGGCTGCTCATTTGTGGTCTGCAGTACTTCTCACCCTCTCCGTAATAAACCAAAATACAGTTCTAAGAGTGAGCTGCTACAAGGTGTACAGGGGTAAGGCAGACCTCAGATTTCTGAAGAGGAGAGGAAACAAAAAAAGAGAAGGGAGGGAAAAAAAAAAAAAAAAGAGCAAGAGTTGGAGCAGAGTTCTTTCTCACGACTGGACACAGCATGAGCCTCTGAATGAAAACCCAGTTTGTGATGGACACCGGCTTGCTGTATAGTCTAAATATGTTTCATATTCAAGGCAGACCAGGATTCCATTCTGTTCACTGATAACTGTGGGAAAATGCTTCCAAAAGTAAGCAAAGCTGGGCAAGCCAAGACATGCACCCAAACTTCTATGCAGAGGCTCCATTGGCCTGAACCATTTTTGGTTAATATTTCATGAAATGCTATATGTCAGTTGTTTCTATTCTAGACCAAGTCTGACAACTTGAAAGAAACTCTGAAAAATCAAATAAACCAAAATGCAACTCGATCATCTAACACTGCTTAAAACAGATTTAAGAAGTCCTTGCACAAGTCAGTGGTTAAAAAAAAAAAAAAAAAAAAAAAAGAAAAAAAAAGAAAGAAAGAAAGAACCAAAACAAACAAACAAAACCAGAATAGAACTCCCGAGCCATATTACAGATGCAGATTGCACTATCTTGGGTGCTTCCTCAGTGGTTTAATTACCAACATTAAGCAGCACAAGCTCAACATGTTACTGCAAGCTTGACAAAAAATATTATGATATAGAGAATGAATTATGGCAACTAGCACTACTTCCAATAAAGTTAAGGATGTTTTCCTTTCGGCCTTGCATAATTGTTTTGGAAGATATTTTGTCTAAACTCATAGCAACAGTTCCCTGCTGGTTCTCAGGACTGTTTACCAACACACCTAGCCCTTAAGGAAAGGAAAGGCTGAATCCTAGCTGTGAGTGCTACTGTTGCTAGATACTTGTGTGACCACTTTCCACTACCACACAGGAGTTTGTTTAAAAGAGCGGAGATGCTTCAGCTCAGCTGGACAGAAACAAAATGCAGAGGGAAGAGACGTACCCTGGCAATTCCCTTGTTTCTAACTGTCCCCTCTCATCCCATCTGAATATTTCACATGAAGAGTCCCTGTCCTGAAAAGGGATGATACAAAGAATGGCATTTGATCGCTTGGCTCTGTCCTTCCCAGCATGGGGAAAAGACAAAAAAATCCCAAGACTTTTGTGTTCAAAATGGGACACTTTTCAACAAAAGCCATACAGACACCCAGAACCTCACACCAGTGGCAAACACCCTTCAACAATCCAACCATCACATACTTCTAGCTCATTTGCTCTGCTTCCCCCCCAAAAACAGTTCTGTGCAAAGCTGCAGTGTTGAGATTTTTCAGAAGTGCATATCATCCCCACTCTATAGATCAAGGATTCAGATATCTCAGGAATGACTGCTTACAGTGTGGAGGTTTAAGTTTTCCCATGCCCATAGATGACCTCTGCCCATCTTTGAATAAATATATATATCCAGACACAAGAATTCCACATCAAGCACCTTATTCCATCAAAGCCATGTCCTAGGCAACAAGGCAGCAGTGAACTCTCCAGAGTCACACCCAATTAGCCACTGTAAACCTGAGCTTGACCAGAAGGCAGGGATTCTGGCTTGAGAGGAAAGGCAGCTTGAAAGGAACAGCAAGTTCTTAAACTTTGCAGATCAGCCCAGAAGATTAAAAGGCAGCATGGCCAAATTTAAGCAAAACTTCTGTGAGTTAAGCTCGGAGAGAATGGAAATGGTCAAGTTCACACTCCAAGAAACAAAGCAAGCAGCAGTGTGCCAGAGCTGTTTTCCTCAATGACAAGACACTGTCTTGATCCATTGATAGTACAGCTCAAGAGATTGTGAAGACCCGAAACCCATCAGAAATTGTCCCTTTCAAGGCTCTCAAAGGGCAATGCAACCTCCTTTCTGGTTATTTAAATTAATCCTGGCAGCTGCAGGTAAACAGGTGTTTAAAGCTCTCTGCTTGATTACCTTCTTCCCTCCCTCCATCCAGACATCCACCCAAGAGAGGTGCTTTTGTACTTGGGCTTCTAAAGGCGCTCTGCAAATCAGCAGGCCAGAGCAAGATTAAAACATCCAGCTCCTCGGCTGAAGCACTGCCTCTGTTTTCAAAGGGCTTGCAACTCAACTCGTCAAACTCCTTTCCCTCCTATCCCTGTGGTTAAAGCATGCAAGAGCTTTGCTGAGCCTGTGAAACCATGACTAGACAAATGCAGTGGGAAGTTTTGCATTCAGTGCGCTGCGCCTGCTCCTCCTCTGCCAAACAAGGAGAGCAGGTTAAGCCCAGCAACCTTCTCATCACGCTCTGCACAGCTGCGAGGACCAGCCTGAGAAGAGTGCTCACACACACCCTGTCTGCATCCAGGGAGGATGGTGAGGACACTGGCACAGCAGGCCACAGCGCATTGCCAAGGGGTCCAGATGTGAGATATGGAAGGGGGAAACTGAGGCAAGCCCATGGGCCAGGGAGGAGGGCATCTCTGAGCAAGGTTAAAGCAAGCCACAAACCCACTTCCTCTGCACAACACCAGGACTGTCACTTGGGTTCCCTGTCACTCCATGATGACACCATACAGGTGCATCACAACGTTATGCCGTGGTCGGTCCACTTTGACAACCGAATATCCTTCAAAGGAGCTAGAATGCAACTGATTCCTCACCCAGAGGATCTGCTAACCCTCTTAACCTTTTGTGAAATGGAACATCATCAGGAAGCTCCTCTTTGGGACAGCCTACGTACGGACAAGGCAACACCCTACAAAGCTGTTACTCCCCCAACCCAGTGCATGTAAACACAGCCCAGGCACTCTCACGCCTCAAAGCCTATGGCCAAGAGCTCGGCTGAACCCCGAGCAGGCAGCCCAGCCAAGAGCCTCATCAGAATATCCCACACCAAACACAGCAGGCTGCTCCTTTAGGCTTCATTCTCAGCAGTTCCTTTGTTGCTCCAAGTGCCAGTAAACTCTGCGCTGCCACAGACAGGAGACGCGCAAACGAATTTAACCATATTAGCAGCTTCCAGGAGAGACTTGCCCCCCGTTCTGCCTTGGCACAGGGAAGGCAGCAGCTGAAGTCAAGACCTTCGCCGCACTACGACAGCCACCCTCCTGCCAAATGATGAAGGACACAAAAGTACCGCTATCCAAACTATGCATACGCTTAAGCATCCAGTAAACCAGGCTGATCTCTGATCTGGCAAGCCTGCTGGAATAATGAGTATCCTGTGAATACATAATGTGCTGAAGTTGCCATTGTGTGAAGTAAGTCCATGGTTTGTCTGGGAGCCGAGCAATGCTGAGTCTACTGCTGCTTCCTGTTGCTTGTCCTGTATTAGCATTATTTTTGGATAGGCCCCATTATGTTCTGTAATCCTCACTGCAGTCAGTATGGCCACACTATTGTTCTTGGTTAATATTAGCAGTCAATGCCTCTGTCTGGGTGGCCGGACTACAATGTATTCCAATCATAAAACTAGCATGCATTAACGGGACAATGTACTGGGCACAGCGGGGAGACTTGGGGTCTTCCCTCCTCCCCTTCTTTAAAAAAAGAAAAGATAAAAAGATAAAAAAGTATAGTAGCTTCTTCCCCCCCCCCACTTTTAAAATTAATGATTTTAAGTGATCTCAGCTACCAGGGTGCTTCATACAACAGCAGCATTTTAATCAGCACCTTATCTAGTTACGGAATTATTTTCTCACAGAGCCCCACTTGTCAAAGAGCAGCAGATAGGCCAAAATGTCAATGGTTGCTTTCAACCTTCCCCAACAAGCAGACTACCTGCCCTTATCAGTCCCCCTACCTGTTTAAAGCATCCCACTGATAATTAAATGCACCAGTTACAAAAGGGTGGCAAGGTTAATAGACAGAATACCTAGTAGCCAGCCAAGCAAAACAGTCAGGTTCACATGGAGCAAGCCTGAACAAGAAGCCTTTCTACTTATTTACCTAAGTGCCTAAGAACTGGGTTGAGCTGGTAAAGGACTCTGGATGTTTGACTATTTACAAACCACTTTAACCACTTCTATCCACTTTTCTGCAGTTTCTTCTGAACACTACAAGAATAATGAGTGTAATTTACTCTGCAGAATAGTGACCACAGAGCCATGAGCTCCACAGACTAACAAGAAACAAACGCAACAGCTTCTAGTTTTGACATCTTTCCCTGTGTTAAGACACAGGGGTTACCAGTTAAATTATTAGAACTGAGTCAATTAACATATAAAACCTGTGTTCATCAAGAGAAATCCAGAGGCAAGCTTAGTTTCAGTTTTCAAAACCAATCCTGTCATTGGTGTTATCTACAGAACTACTTCTCCTTATCTACAGAGAAGTACTTTTAAGAACTGTAGCTTAAGGCTTTTGCTTTTCAGGGCATCACAACTCCACTAGGAGGAAAGTCGGAATAAACAGCTCAGACCCAAGTTCACCAGCTTTAGAACCAGTTGACTTCTCTAGCCCACTGGGAAGCGATGTTTCCTTGAGTGAACTACAACTTTAAGCATAAAGCATCAATTTTATGCAATTCATTTTCAGCCATGCTGACTTCCAGCTGCATAAACAAGCTGAGTGCTGGATGTGTGCAGCCTGAGAAAGTTTAGGAATAAGCTTCACTGCCAGGCCCAATCCAGCTGCCACTGAAGTTAACTGGAACAGGACTTTATCTTAACAAGAACAAAAATTCTAGGAGCAGGCAAGATGAGCATTTATTTTTAGACATACTATGTTAATATAGTCAAATGGATATACCATGATGATGAAGCTCTGAACCAACTGGAGCATAAAAAAAACCTCTTTAAACATGTAAGAAGTCCAAAACCTCTGAATGGCTGCATCACTTCTCTCCAGTCCTGGGAAAAAAACCAGCCTTGTGATGCTAATTATACTTCAGATGTCACTTAATACTCCCAGCTCCGTTTTGAATAGTAATCCTAGGCAAAACATTACACTTTGAGTGCTAAGATTTATTCTTACATTATTAATTCAACAATAAATGACTGAGTATGGATTTGATTAATATACATTTTGTTATTAGAAAAATTTCTTCTGATCTGCCCATGCTCCAAGACAACTTATCATGCATTGTTCAAGAAAAGCTTGAACAATATCCAGCATTTGCTTCTATAAGTTCTCAAGAAGTTAACTAGAGGGAGAAAAGAAACAAAATCAAAAGCCAAATTTTAGTCTGATGACAGTGACATACGGGGCTTAAAATAAAATAAAAAAAAAAAAAAAAAAAAGAAAGAAAGAAAGAAAGAAAAAGAAAAGAATGAAAGAATGTAGTGATATTTTTTCTCAGATTCAAAAGGCTGTTACTTTAATATCAGCTGCAGATTAGTATTTTGGACGCCTCTTGTGTCAAGAGAGAGGGAAAAAGTTCACAAAGCTTAAAAAACCCTAAAGCTCTTTTACTATGTCTCTCTAGCCACAGAAAACAATGCCTACCCAGAAAACATATTTGACATCTTCAGGAATCAGGACCTCCAAGATTTTTCATGAAAAAGGGGCTATGCTGACTATTTTATTTTTTTAGGCTGACTATTTTTAAGATTGAAATTAAGATGCTCAAAACTCTTTTTAATTGTATTTTATGCTAAACTCACTGCGATGCTGGAGGGGTTTTTTCCACCTCAGTAGTTTCCTGGTGTGTTGGTGCAATTGGCCCCAATATTAAATAATTACAAGGAGCATAATTTCGGGATAAACAAGCTGTTTGAAATTGGAGCTACGCATACCAAAGGAATTGCCAAGTTTGACCTTCTTACTCAGTCTCGCCAAACCCCCAAAAGATCTTTCTTTACATAAAAGCAAAGTTTAGCTTTAAGTTTTGCTTAGTTAATTGATGCTCAGCTCCCTCAAGGTGCAGCACACACCACACTTGGGATTCTTTAAGAAAGGCCAGAGGTTTGATTCATGGGAGAGAAGAGCATGGAACAAAACTTGTTCAGACAGACTTTGACAAGTGGAACATGGACATGCTTTTGTTCCATACTTTTTTATATGGCTTCATAAAGCCAAGCTTGCCTGTCAAGAAAGTCAGCGAAGTCTCAAAATGAATGTAAGAAGCAAGCCTAGGTGCATTTTATTTTTTTTAATCATCATCACTATTGTTTCAATAGCATTGAAGAATTACCAGCTACTGCAGGGGCAGCTTTCTGATCCACTCCAGCTCCTTTATGCTGGTTTGCTGCCCTGTTTCCTAGCAACTTACTCAAACCTCCCATCACATAAATTAATTTATGGCCCACCGTCTCCACAGCCATTACTCACAGGGGTACGTATCAAAACTGACAAGAGCAAGCCCCGTAAGTTATTAATAAGGCTCTGACACTTCAAATCTACATTACAACTGCAAGCTCCCTCTAACAATACTTTTAAAGCACCCCATTCTCTCTCCTTCCTCTCCTGCATGATGAATAAAGGCCTCTAATGCAATACAACTATTTTTCACAAATGGCATAAGGGGGCAGCTTGACATGGGAAGAGGCTTTTTCTTTTTAATTTTTTTTTTAAAGTAGTCAAGGCAACAAGGCAACTCTGAGTGTTACTGACTCAAGCTGGGACATCCAAGAAAAGCCTCCCTCAGAGAGTAAAACACAGTTCAGAGAAGGGCATGAATTTTCAAGGGCAATACGAATAACATTTTGGTCTAGCTCTTATTACCTCCACTATAACTTTGAGATACCTCCCACATGAGTAAATGCAATGCTAATCTCAGCCTCTTACTGAAGTCAACAGTATTCAGCCACCTAAAGAGTTTTTTAAGTTCTGAAAGTTCAGCATCAGATTAGAGCTGACTAAATTAAGTTTACTACTTTATCCTTAGAGCTTTGAAAATGCCTGAGATGATTTGTGTACACAATTTTAGAACAAATAGGAGCTTTGCCACATTAGATATTCTTTTGTTCAAATGCCATTTGGAAGTCACAATGGCTAGCATAAAAGCTGTGTCCTCTGGAAGCTAAAGCTGGGAAGCAGGCTTGATAATTGCACACGGATTATCATCAGAGTCTCAAAAAGTGCATTTCTGCCTGGGAAAATGCAAGAGATTATTCCAAAATTCCAGGCTTACAAACCAAGTGTCTCAAGTTGTTGAGTTTTACCCATTTCAAAGGCTGCACTGGAGTTTTGCTGCTGCTGCTCCAGAATTCCACAGTGCTGAATGAGATTCAGCAGGACAATAGAAGCATTTCTTTTACTAAGATGCAGGCAAGCTTAAGAGACTTCTCCCAGGGTCCTCACCCCCCAAACCCACCCCTCTACACACAGACTTTCCTTCCCAACCTTATGAAGAGAGAGGCTGTTAGAAGGAACGTTTCGTTTTCACACCATTTTTATTTTATATGCACTCATAGAGATCCAAGGCACTAAGATTACTGGGAGCTAGTTAAAAAAAACAAACAAAAAAAATCCTCAATGTACCTGACTTCTCTGACAAAAGTCAAAATCTGCAACACAAGCACCACAGCCATTGGCAGAGCTTCAAATACCTCAGATTTTTACAAAGCCCTTTATCCCTTTGATGGCATATTTGATAACAGTTTTATCTCATTTCATGTTAGGGGAAAAGGAAAAAAAAGAGAAAGAAAAGAGAAAGAAATAAAGGACAGACTTGTACTTCCAACAGAGAATACTTTTGTTAACTCTGCTATTGTACTTAGTAATGCTATCTCCTTAAAAACGGACACTTAATTTCTCCCTTGTGCCTCTTCAGCCCTCGATATTCCCGAGGTCCCTACTGACAGAGCAGGCAGGTAGGAGGCAGCACAGGACGCTTGAAGAAACACATGGCTGCCTGCAGCACTCGGCGGCAGGACTACAAAGTGGGTGTCTACACCACAACTGCAGAAGGAATGCTTTTGGGGCGGGCTTTCCTCCCCCCAGAAGAAGTCCAGACCCTCCCAGCAACCAGTCCTTATCTGACTGCGAAGGGCCAAGCTTTGGAGAGTCTAGGCATGCTTCCACCTGGCCAGCAGTGATAGTAGCACAGGATAGGAAATGAGATTCACTCCTCCCCTGCACGCACAATTCAGGGCCCTCCTCCCCTCCCAAAAATGACCTTAGGCATCTAGGTTAGGATGACTGGATTTACAAAACTGCTGAGCATCAACATACCCCAAGGCAGTTGGTAGGAAATTGTCTGCTCAGCGCCTTTGGAGAAGGGATGGGTGGGGGGGGTACAGTTTTGTTTCCTAGGTGATCTCAAAATACGAGTTTTAGGAGCAGAAATTTGGGAGCCTTCAGCGTTTATGCCACAGCATCCCAGAGAGGCACCTCAAAAGCCAGAGAGGAGCTTCCCAGATCAGTCACCCCCAGCTTTTGCTGGCCTGCATGCAGCATTGCCGGGCACAAAAACCATGCAACCCCTGCCATCCGAGGCCATGGCACTCTTCCATGCCCACGGATCCTGTGGCCCTGGAGCCTGCCTCTGTGATGGCCATTTTGGAAAGATGCTCCTCACTTTCTGTGCAGGGAGCTGAGGGCTCCTCTGCAGAGCTGATCATCAAAGCTTCAACCCTCCTGAGCAGCCCAGAAGAAACAAGCAGGAGTGGTGTCTGTACTTTTTCCATAGCCAACAACAAAGCCGGATCACTGATGAAGGAAAGGGTCACTCCATCTCTCTGCTCTACAGGACTGATCAGTATTTACTAGAGTGGACAACGCTGGAAAAGTGCCTGGCAAAAAGCCCCACCTCCTTGAGCCGCCGAGTTTTGCACACAGCTAGAGGGAAGGCACAGCCTCTGGACTGCAGAGGCAGGTAGCCAGGAAAAGGTGCGCTGTGGGGAGGAGTGAGTGAAGTGCACCAAAAGCTAAAGCCAAGCTTTTCTCAGTCTTTAGCTTCTGGAGTCCACAAGCACCTCTAAACACAGCCAGCTTCCCAGGGACGCTGACAACTACTTCACCAAGAACAGCTACAGCAGCTCCCATCCACACTGAGAAGAGCAGTGAGCTTTCCCCTTGGGAGAAGCAGGAAGCCTTCCCAAACACGCTCCGGGGAAGGAGGCCAGCTATGACACACACTTTTCACACGGGATCCCTCTGCAGCCCCTAACCCACTGCTCGTCTGGCTTAAGCCCAAGACTACACTGGTTAAAAAAAAAAAAATAAAAAAGAAAAAAAATGAACTTCTGACCTTCTAAGTCTCAAGAGACTTATTCATACTGTAAAGTGCAGAGATACTGGGTTGCTTCCCTGACCCATTTAGATCCCCCTCACTGCACATCTGACTTTCAAATTTAACAGGCTGTGCATTGTGAGCCCCAGGGAACAAAAACAAAAACACCACTACATTTTACTCATTTCTGTGCTGCGGATTCCCGACACTCTTGCCAAGATGCCTGCTCCCTCCCCAGTCCTGATCCCTCTTCCCCTGGCACAAGAAGTTAGAGTTCAACTCATCTCAAGCACCATCCAACACACCCAGAGCCAGAGCAGCTCAAGCAACTCACCGGCCAGGCGAAGCTGAAAGGGATAACGATCCGGTTCTTTTCATTATTCCGGCTGTACTTTAAATTGAAGGTATTTCCTCCGATGACAGGAGTGGATTTGGATCCGAAGCTGCAAGGACCGCCAGCAGTGACCCGAGATTGATACTCCTTGAGGCAAACTTTAAAATAGGTGTCACACTCGTCTCTGGTGCATTTTTTATCTCCTGGGTTTCGGGTGCCATCGCAGCAATTTCCATTTTGCAGTTCACCATTCACATTTTGCATGGATAAGATCTCCAACTCGAACTGTCCCGACGCTAAAGTCACCTGTTAATCCCAAGAAAGAACCGAAGCAAAACAAAACAAAGAAACAAAAATAAAAAAAAGAGAAAGAAACAAGAGACAGACAGTTACCTAACTTTTTTTTTTCTCCAAGCACAGTCTACAACAACTCTGAACACAGGAAAAAAGTAACTTTAAGTGTGCTTTCAAAAAGCACACGCATAATATTAAAAATAAAACAAAGCCAACCACTCCAAGCTTTTCCCTATCAGACACCCATGAGAAGGGCTCATAAATCAGCCCAACTAAATAACGCCATTAATGCCAAAAAACAACCTTAAGCGCCAGCTCCGAAAACAACCAGCGTGAGGAAGCCTTCCAAACGCTCAGGAAATAAAACTAAACTAAACCAAGAGTGCATACGCGAGGGGCAAACCCAGCAGAACGATGCAGCTAATAACGCGCTGCCTGGAAAGGCACCCAGCCACCCCTCTGCCTCCTCCGGGGTGCAGCTGAGCCGGGCAAGGCTGGAGCTGCCCAGCTGAGACTCAGACCCCGCTCATTAATCACCCCAGCAGTAGTGCTGTTAAGTTTATTTTAAAAAAATTAAAAAATTAAAAAAGGGAAACGGGAAAAAAAAAAAAAAAAAAAGTGATTTCAGGGGAAAAATAGCAGCGGTTTGCAGTAACCGCATTTCTTGTTCCAGGGAATTAAGCCTCGCTGCAAGGAGCACTCCCGCGTTTGCCATCTCGAGAGAAGTTAAGGGCAGCTCCGGCCGGAGGAGCCGTGCAGAAGCGCCCTTCCAAACCCACGTCCCGCAAGCTCCACAGACGAGCGGCCGCGTCCCCCGCGCCGTGCCCAGGTACGTACCTCGGCCCGCAGCGCCAGGAGCAGGGTGAGGATGGAGCACGCCGCCGCGGCTGCCCGCCGGGGCGCACGCATGCCGCCGCCGCCGCGCTGCCCGCCCGCCCGCCTGCAGGGCCGCCGCTGCTCGCTCCGGGTCGGGACGGGACGGGGAGGGCCAGGAGGGAGGAGGAGGAGGAGGAGGAGAAGAAGAAGAAGGAGGAGGCGCCGCCGCTGCTGCTGTCGCTGCTGCCGCCGCCGCCCCGCTCTAATATACCGCGGCGCACCCGCGCCGGACAACGCCGCTTTTCAAACGCTTTCAATAGCGCCCCGCTCTTCAATGCAAAGCAGCCCGGCCTCCTTTTATCCGCCTTATTCTCTCGCCTCCCCTCGTTTCTTTCCCTTTTCTTTTCTCTCTCGCCTTTTTTTTTTTTTTTTTTTGTTTTGTTTTTTTATGGCGATTATTATCCCAGTCCTTTTATTTCTTGCGGCGGAGCCCCTCGCCCCCCCGAGACGCACACACGCACACACATTCACTCACACACACACGCACATGCAGCACACGCAGCCGCCCGCCCGTCTGGGAGCGCCGCCGCCGCTCCGCTTCATCTAGCCCAGGGCGGCAGGCGCATGCGCCCATTCATATGCATGAGGGGGACAGCAGGAGGAGGGAGTAGAGGAGGGGAATGGCACGGGCAGGGGAAGGCAGGTACCGGTGGGAGGAGGAGGAGGAGGAGGCGGCGGCAGGAGGGATGGAGTGAGTTGCGGGTCGGCGGCTCCTCCGCCTGAGGGAGGCGGCGCGTCCCGGCCGCCCCGAGGGTCTGTGCCTCGCTCCGTGCCTCCGCAGGTGCTTCCAGCGCTACCCGCAGCAGGAGGAGCCGTGCTGAGGCGGCCCCCGCGCTCCCTCAGCGGCGCTCCCGGCTGAGGGCTTTTCCCGTCCCGCCGCTCGCTGAGGGGGCGCGCGGGTCCTGCTCGCCCGGGAGCCGCAGCCTGTTCCTCCTCCCCTCCTCGGAGCTGGTGGAAGGAAGAACGAAGCCTTTTGAGGGACGCTGTTTGCAGTGTGAAACTTTTTCCCTGCCGCTGGCCGGCGGCCGCCGCCCGCCTTTCCCGCCCCTCGGTGCCTGAGGCGGGACGGGGTGGGGGCGCTGCCGGGAGCGGGTCGGCGCGGCCTGAGGGGATGCGAGGCACGGCCGGCCCGGGACTCTCTCAGGTAGCCCCGGCCAGCGGCTGTCCTGAGGGAAGCGGGGGTGGCAGTCGCCATCGTGCGACTCCTTGTGCCCGCCTCAACACGAGGTCGCGCCGCCGAGGGCGTCCCGCGCTTCAGGTGGGAGGAAAGATCCCTCAGCTGATCAGTGCCGGTATCACAGTGCAGGCAGAGTGCCGAGACCGTCACCAAAACGGGCTCATCCCAGTTTTCAGGTGGATGCTGGGGTTGCTCTGCCACACATCCTTTCAGGACCAAGGTCCAGAGCCGCACAGCCAGGTGATTACTTAAGGGACTCCCTGCCACAGGTTATTGAGAAGCCCAAAAGGTTTGCACAGTAGCAAAAAGAGTTCACACTGGTTCCCAGAGGAAGAGCCACACATCAAAGGGCATTGAACAAAAAAAAGAAAACCCAAAAAGAACCCCACCCCTAACTTTGTCTCTGGTTTGGGAAGTCCCTGGGCTGCGGGTCTAGAAGTTGGGTGACTGTGCTGGGAACTCGCTGCTTCACTGTCCCTTTCTTCCTGAGGCTCTGGCGACAGGAACTTGGCCTACATGACGTTTGGTCTGACCCAGAACAGCTATTCTTATGTCCTGATCTATTCCACCCTGATCTAACACAGTAGATGTGTAAATGTCTATTTCATACACCAGAGTCAGTGGTACAGAGGAAAACAAGATTTCTGACCTAATTTTATATCCTTTGTTTTCATTTCCTATGGCAAAAGCAAAGTGCGTGCCTGTTCTTGGCTGTGGTGAGGTCTGTCCCGTTCTGGAGTGCCCCAGGCTAGAAAGCTGGTGGTATTTGTGCCCCTCACCTCAGAACTGTGCTCGGACTTCCACCAGACTCCTGCAGATCCTGTCCCCATTTGTGAGTTCACAACTTAGATTACACACCGTCGATTTTGGCACGCCTGTGAGGTACGCACCTGCCAAATACCGCTTCCAGCCTCGCTCAGCGCCCGGGTTCCAGCAACATTGGTTGTACCTCATGGGATTCATTAACTTTTCAAAGGCCGGTAAACTGTCAGGGCATTTAATCTGTGACACGGCTGCAGTTTGGTGATACCAGTGCCTCTCTTCTTTCTTTTTTAGTGGGTGTTGGTTAGCTTCCACAGCCTAGTTAAATGTTACTCATTCCCAAGTGCCACACATCTGCTCCTCTGGGCCTTTAAATACCCTGCTGCTGCTGGTATGCTCCGTACCTTTAGGGCAGGTCTGGAGTTGGCCTTTCTGTAAAAGGTTACTCCACCTGTTTGACTCCAATGCTTAGGAAATCCAGAGTTCTCTTTCCCACAGTGCTTGTGACTCAGCAGTGTAGCTGCCCTCAAACAGAATTACTTGTCCAACAACTTATAATGCTTTGCAAGCATTAATGAATTAAGTCTCCCAGTGTCTTGAGATGGAGAGTATTAGTGATAGGTAAAGCAAGGCAGAGCATGAATCATGTGCAGAAGTGCATTGCAAACCCTCTCCCTTGCAGCCTTGAAAGAAATTTTGACCTCATAGAACTCAGCAGTAAAATCCCCCTAAACTTATGTAGTCTAGAATTTCTCCCTCTAAGAACCATCCCTTGATTTTTTTCCCCTGGGCTGCCAAGTCCAGATCCTGAGCCACTGCACAGCGGCACTGAAAACCAGCTGAGCATGTTGCCTGCAGCCTGAGCATCTTTTCAAGATGCTCCTTTCACTATGGATGCAGCAACGTGCAAACCACCGCGTGTGCACAGGGGCCTGAACTGCTGTTGCTTTGAGCAGCCTGAGACTGGTGCACATAAAATCCCCACTGCGAGGCTGTGCCTGCACATCTCACGAGGTGTGGAGCCGACGTGTCTTCCTCTGTGGCTGGTGAAGAACTTTTCAGCGTCTGGCACCAGGCTTTTTACATTGCGTAAAGTAACTTCCTGCTAACCTTCCTATTCCGACATAATTAGATCACATCCACATTAGGAGCCGTTACGGACATCAAGTTTGCCAAGGTCCAGCATTACAGGCAGCGCTTCGCTTTGGGCCTGAATCGGCTCCCTCGTACAGAGCTGTTCATTGAGGCCAGTGGGAGATTGCCCAGGACTTTGGTGGGACTAGGATCGCAGCCTTTAGAGGGAGTGTCTGGCTTAAGAGGGTCAGGTGTCGTGAAGTCAGTTCTTTGTGTGAGGAAAGTTGTAATTTCCTTTTAAAGCTCAGTGACTCATTGAGCCGTGGCTGCGAACAATCCCACAGGATTTCCTTAGATTTGTGATACCTGAAGGTAAGCTTGGAATGGCGCCCCTGGAAAAGTTCTTCGTTCAGGGACCTGATGCTTCTTATTTTCAAGCTGGTGACTAAACTTTTGTTTAGTATGGTGATGCAGATCAAGACAGTTGCATAACCATAGGGGACTGATGGTGCATCAGCCTTCAGTAAACCAGTTAAAGTACTACCAGAAAAGAATCTGTCAACATGTGGAATCTGTGGTCATAAAGAATTCATAAAGCTCAGTGACTCTTTTCACAGCAAACGAAGAGGCTAAAAGAGCCCTTTGTTCCTCCAGATTTTTATAAAAGTGGTTTTTCTCCTTGAAATTAGCCAATAAAATAAATTTGCTGCAGTTTTAGATATAAGCCTGGACAAACTGAGCGGAAGGGTGAAATTTCATCCACTCGGACAATCCTTTATCTAAGGAGTTAAGCTTCCCTGTTGCAAGGAGAAGGATGTATCACCACAGTCAATCACGGATGAGTGAGCTTTTAGATAAGGCCTTTCCTATAATACACCCACAACACTTCATTTTCCTCTTGCTGTTCTGGAAGTGACCTGCCCACTTGGGCGAGTGTCGCGGAGCAGAGATAGGGACCGCGCCGTGCTGCTTGGCTGACACGCATTTCGGAGCAACACATTCCAGCAGATGAACCCATTTGCACAGTTGAGTGATCTAAACTTAGAAAGCTAATTTCTCTAATTACAAAGTGAGACTGAACTCCTGTAAAGCTTTTCATCACCTGAGTGGAATGGGAATTGCGCTTCCATAATCATTTAGTGTTTAGAAACTAATTAGGAAGCGTTTTGTGGGGAAGCCACACCCAGTGTTAGACTATTTCACAAATGGAGCTGGGGAGAAAACTACCACTGATGAGAAAGTTGAGCAAGTGGCAGAGGTTAGGAGAAAGAGCACAGTTTACCCAGCGCTGAAGAGTGCATTCCTACTTCCATGTAAGTTTCAGCTCTTCCCAGTCAGGCAATTTCATAAAGCTGTGTCTTCAGGCATGCTTTCCAAATGTGACAAAAGATTTTGAAGGAGAAGATGCTCCAGTAACCAGAGTGGAGCCCCAAATCCAGTTTTTTGCCACAAGCCTTTACTTTCCCCTTTCCCTGGAATGTGTTGCTTAAGAGAACTAAGATTCCAAAGCTGCGCTGTGTTTATTGTGCATGTGCATTTTGTCACTTTGAAATTTCCACCTTAGTTTTTCTGTATGTTAGAAATGTTTCATTCCCCAGAATGAAAGTGAGGCATTAAATCTATTTCAGAGGATACTCTGAGAACAATTAAAAAAAAAAATAAAATTCTGGGGTACTCAGAAATTACTGCAGTGAGAACCAGTAAAGTCCCCAAAAGAGTTAAAGCAGTTAAAGCTGTAGTACCAAAAAATATGTCTATTGTCGAGCTTTTATGTTTTATCCAGCTGTAATTAAGTGAATCCATAACATTATTGCTTTCTGTCACAGCTTAAAATTGAGACCTTACTCTGTTCCAGAGAATAGTGCTGTTTCTCCTTCAGTTTCCTTTATTTATATGCACATAAAACCTGCTCTCTGGTTGTTTCTCTGTTAACCCTTCAAGGATCAGATGCCTCTACATTGACCTGTGAATCCAACTGCTTTGTCCTTCACTTATCCTCCCCAGGGGTGGGATTCCTGTGCAGCAGTGATTTGATCTCAAATCCCTGCTTTCTAAAAGCAGGGAAGAGCTGGGACTGCAGCTTTAGATCTGGGTAAGGGTACAGCTTATCAAGGTGGAGTAGCTTCCAGTAGGTGCAAAGACTGTGACACTGAGCAGTGCTGGCACGTCTGTCACAGACAAGATGACACTTTCATTTGATAAGCAGCAACCTTGGCTATTCTTGTCGAGGAGGCTGCGCTGAAACCTGGGCTGAGCCCCATCTCCAATGAACAATGGGTGCTTTTAAGAGAGCTCCGAGTTTCTAGTAGTGTTTTCCTCACAGCTTTCTGCAAACGTGCTTCTTCGAGCCAATTTTGTTGAGGAAGTGCTCAGGCCAAGTTTTATTTTCTTGTTATGACATTATCAAAATGCCTGAACTTCTCATGCAGATTGTTTTCATTGTTAATTGCATATGAAAGTATGTGTTCAATGCATTCTCAATCACAAATTATCCTGAGGGTGCAGGACTGAAATACACAGGGGTGTCATTTAGCTAAGGAAATGTCTAAAAAAGAAGAGAGCTGTGATTAGCAGATTTAAATTTGAGTGTACAGTAAATGACTTCTTGCCTTTTCCTGCCGTCATTCCCTGGCTGATCTAATATTCTGGGCCTTGACTTTCCTTATTCCTGCGTGGAGGATATAAAGGGGATTTCTTCATTTGGTCTGAAGGAACATTTAAAGGCATTAAGATTTCTAAAGTCCAAATTCAGCCCAGAATAGAAATGTGTCTAAATCAAGAAACAAAAAACGAGTTGGGCCACAAAGTTCAGTGCATGGGAGCAATGCTGCTGATCTACAGGGGAAACCCTTTCTTCAGGGAGTTAGGGATGTGCACAGTGGCCTGTTTTTACCTGGTCCCTTGGCACTGCTGACTCCCTGGTGGAAGGGACCTTTTTGCATTGGCTGAATATTTTTAGATAAAGCACAGGCCACAGCAGATGGCTGGTGTCCTTGGTTGTTCAGATAAAGACAGGGCCCTAAAGGAGAGGAAAAAAAAAAGTTTTTCTTTATGTTCATCCTTCACACAGGAATGAAAAAAAGGCCTCTTGACCATTCTGCATGTCACAACAGTGCTACTACCTGCAGATGTGCATGAAGACTTTTCTGTCACTGATCTTGCTGCAAGAAATCTGACAGGACTGGGTGTTAGAGCCAGCAGCAGATGTGGAAGAATCTGAGTCTGCATTGATTTGGGAGTTTTGGTCTGCATTTTGGACAAGATTTGTATCAACTCCCACAGTTTATCACTTGAGACTCTTCCAGTCCCACTCTGGAGTTAGCTGTGGTCGAAATGCTTGCAGCTTCCAGCAGGTTAGTGGAAAATAGAGCAAATGAGAAGGACTGGAATGAGAATAGTCTAGGGGCATCAGGGAGAGGTGGCAAATAAAGGGAATTATTATTGGGAATCTGAACAAGATACAGCTCCCTGTCACCCTGCCTCTCTGGTTAAATGTTTGTCTTTGCTATTTCCACAGTACCTGGAAGGTTTTTCATTCCTGCCTCCCTGACAGCTATTCTGTCTCACAACATTTTCAAACACACAGGAGATGATTTTCTCTTCAATCGCACCTGATCACGGCCCTGAGTCTTGGACCACTCCAGATGTGGTGAAGAACATCCCTGATTTGTGGCACTGTGTCAGCAGGACAACTTGGTGAAGACCTGAAAGAAAAGGAGCCTGGCTGTAGAATTGGACCCTCGAAACCAATTAATTTCTTTGAAGGTAATGGCATTACCCAGTGTGCTCCAGCTTTCTGTATGAAAAGGGCCACAGACTCTTACACAGATCCACAATCTGTGTTGCTCTGAATTGCTGGGGTTTTTCATATATATAATGGTGATTTTTATTTACTGTGGCAGAGAGGAACGAATGAGGATCTGCCACAACTTGAATAGAAGCAATTCCACACCTGTCCCTTTAACTACACATTTGTGGTTGGCTGCCTTTTATTTTCCTCCCCCCTCTGGGGCTGCAGGGCAGTGTGTGTGTGTGTGTGAGGATTTCCCAGCCTAGTGGGTGACCCCTCATCTTGCTGCTCTGAGTTGTGGCTTCCGTCCCCTCCTTTCCCTCCAATATTTATTGGAAGCACGTGCTGAGGAATCTGTGAGCCTGCAATGCTAATGAGTGTGTGGCATGGAGTGGGGCAGCAGATGCAAAGGGACAGGCACGTTTCCTAATGAGGGAGTCTCGAGACCCATCTGTTGAGTCTCGTGGGCCCTCAATGAAGTTTGCTGCCCGAGGTTGCCAGTGGAGGTTTTTTTTTCTCTGATGCCTTTAGTTCTCAACAAGTGCAATCCTGTATAGAGCAGCATGTCATGGGGTTAGGTTTTGTTGTTACTAGCAGATAATGTGACTTTGAAAAGAACGCCCCTGCCCCAGCTGAAAGGAGGATAACCCTCCTCTACCCCCTTCCTTCCCATCCTTCTTGCTCGGATCAATAACAGGTCCCTAGGCACAAAGCCTGCATTCTTTTATTCTCAAATTAGAGCAGCTGCAGCAGCAACACCACAGCTCATTGGAAACCTATTAGCTTTTGAAAGACTTAATCCAGTTTGAAAATAACTAGTGTTTCCCAATCCTTCACGCACGCACTCCCGTAAGAGGCAATATTCTTAGGCTGCATTGACAGCGGACTGGGCTTATTATTATAATAACCTGCATCTATCTCCGTGTCCCAAAGGGGCAACAAAGAAGGCAAAATGTCAGTTTCCCAGCTTCACAGGGCCTAAGAACATTGGATTTACTCTGCCTTATCACACCCTGTCGCTGAGCTCTGCCGCCTACCATCCTGCCTTCAATGGTGACTGATATCTCGTGATTCACTCTCCAATTTCATAGTTTTTAAAGCCAGAGGGGCTATTATGATAATCTATTTGACCTCCTGCACAACACATTAGAATTTCATCCTAGGTGGGATAAAAGCTGGGAGCAGCTGGATTCTTTGATGTGGCCCTGCTGGGCAGCAGTGGAAACTTGGGGTTTTTCTGGGAGTATTCTTTGCTATAAGGGGAGTTTGTTTTTTTTTTTCCTTTTTTAAAGCACCTGAAGCACAGAGCTTTGTGAATAGGAGCATATATAGCAAATGCCTTGCTTTGGAGGTAGAGGACCTGATTTTACGTGGAAAGGGTTTGCTCTCCTGTTTATAAAAGCTTGTTTAGCTTTTATATCTCCCCTTTACTCAGGATCTCCCTTCAGAAGCACTTTATAATAACTATTCCCATTTTAAAGGTGGAGATCTGAGCTTCAGAGATGTTTAGGCTTTAAATGCCTTGTGAAGACCATTGCAGTGAGGAAATAAAGTTTTCTTGAGCAGGATCCCCAATTTCATGCCCCAAGTCACACTGGAAATCTGTAGAAGATGAGGGAGCGTGTTTTCTCATTTTTCTTGAGTCACAGCCTAGTGCCTTTGCAGGCACATCTTTCTCTGCTCAGACTTTTCCTGTACTGTGCCAGCCCTAAACCTTTCCTGTAAGTGCTGCCAACTGTTATCATTAGTGTTGGCACAGATATTTTGCCAGAGGTGTCTGGGGTGGGACCACCAACGGATTCCCGAAGGCCACTGAGCAGCAGCAGCTTTTGATTTCTACTGACCTGGACCAGATTCAGTGTGGTGACCTAGAGCTAAGGGGCTCAGTATCTCATTACTAATCCCTTGAGCTAGCCAATTCCTTCCACCAAGTCAATGTTTTCTAAAGTGTTAAAAGACTTTTCCTGCCTGCCTGCCCATTAAATCCTGCTCTTCTGTCCGTGTCCTTGGATCAGCCTAATCACTGAAGTGGATCAGTTTCAAGTTTTAATGATGCAAGCTGTGGTCCTGACAATGCAGAAGATGGCAGGCAGCACAGCTGAGGCAGGCTCTGCTCTGGGGTAACCCTGATGTACTGCTTTTGGAATGCATTGCCATCTGGGATACAGGGTGTTTCCTGCCTTTAGCTTATTTATCTGAGATTTACAAATTATATATGTTTCTAGATACTTCTTATAACAAAAGAAAGAAAACCACGTGTTTTTCTGTATTGTCCAGTGACATTGCTTTTTGGGTTCAAGTAATAATTTTCTTCTGTGATATTTTAATCTTCTCACTTTCCTAGATAGGGAATTTGGCTTTGAAGAAAGAACTATGGAGAGCACCATCACTGTGCTTAATGTATCTTTAATAATAAAGTCTTATATCTTAGAGATACACAGAAATGTGTTTCAAGAGAGTGTGTACAGAAAATGCCATTAGAATCAACAATAGCCTCATCCACATACACCTAGCTGGAAACAGCTTCCATTTGCTTAATTTTAGATTGAACACAGGGCAGTTTACAAGTCCCATATATGTGTCTCCTCTTCCAGCAAAGCTTCTTCATAATTTTTATAGACTTTTTTTTTTGGACTTCATAATTAATATACAACAGTGGACATGCACATTGCACCACGTATATGCTTTTTGAAGGGGAGTTATTCTCAGATATTTCAGTTACTTATCCCTGCTGACAGTTTTCTTAGTATTTACTTCGGTAAAATGAGCATGGCTGTGGTTTTATGAGGAATCTTTTTCTTCTTGCAAAGAAGGAACGCTTCTCCCCACTGCAAATCTCCCTCATCAATTTTTCCTTAAAACAAAAAATATTCATAGAGAGCAGTTCTGCCTTTGACTGCATATGAAAAGACCAGGCTGCAGATGAAAAGAGCATGAATCTCCAAGGTTCTGCACTTGCTCTTCTGGAAGGAGCTCAGTGTCCGCTGAGTGATACTAAGCACATTTTACTTACTTACTTTTGGTCAGTGGATCAGCATAGTCTAATTCAAGGCTATCTTATTAAGAATCTTCTCAAAATAGTTAATAAATCTCCAGAATCTCAGGGGGTTGCTCATTTCTAGTACTGGTGATGTCAATTAATGCTCTGTTACCTAGCCAAGTTCTTAATGTGGAGCTTGACATGAAGCCCCGTGTCTAGTAAAGACTCAGAAGCAGAATCTGACAGTGCCCTTCCTCTTGCTAGCACTTTGTTTATGTGAATTGTTTCCCAAGTTAACTCCTGTGGCCTAACCCCAAAGAAGAGAAGATCTAATCTCCAATTGTCGTCTGGGACCATCCCTGCAAGGTCCTTGAAGAATATATCCTGTTTCCTAGTCAAAGAGTCAATCCGAGGATGTGTCCTGGCTTCTCTTCTCATTTGAAGATTGTTTACCTGTTATTTATGAACTGTGTTTTGTCTATGGACTATTCCTAGTGCAGTCGCATTGTGATGCTTGTTGGAGAAGGAGGAAGGATTAAAATGGCACAGACTTTGCATTCAACATCACATATTCCGTGCAGAAGGATTTACAGTCGTTTTGCAATTATGCACCAAAGTCCAGTCAACCCTTGGAGGCTGCAGGAATTCTGCCAGTGGTGAAAGACAGAGTGAGTCTGTAATAAATATTGAGACAATTCCTAATTACCTGCTCTGATGATGTTTCAGAGCAGCGTGGTATATGTTAGTGGGTATCAGATGTGACACCAAATATTGAACATTTCAGGATGATGCTAAAATGAAAGCAATTCAAGGATCAAATTATGGAAGAGTGTCAATATTCAAACCCTGCTGTAGCAAACAGAATGCTCTCATTAACGCCATCTGGGATTACAGTTTGGACATTTTATTAGAGTACGAAATGGTCGCTTATTGTTCAGAGAGATTTTTCCTGAAAGGAAGGCAACCAGTGCTGAGGAGCTGAAATCACTGAGCTGTGTTCATTTGGATTAAAAATAGGTATTTTGGGCCAGCAGAGTTTCAAAATAAGCTTCAAAATTCTCAAACCAAACAGTTTTCCTTTTGGTAGCTGAAAAGGAAACCGCACATCCAGGAGGAATGTAGATCAAAGCAAACCCTGCAAATGATGCAGAAACACATAAAATAACAAACAAGGCTGGTGGGAAGAGGGGAGCTTTTGTAAGTAGATAGGTCTGTTCATATTACACTGAAACCAAAGGCAAGATTGCTAAAGAAGATACTGGAGAGGGGTATATAAGGGTATAGATTTTTCTCTTCACAGGAATTTTCCAGCCTGTTTTTGCATTTCCATTGTATTTGCAAAGTAACAAATAAGGGGCATACTTAGCAGCAGATCTCACTGATACCAACTTTTGCCTTTCACCACCCTACCTTATCTCTTACTTTCCTTCTCTCTCTACTTTTCCCCGAGCCTCCCTCTGCTGAAGTCTGTGGCAAAACATGTTTGTTCCACTGCTCACCCATAATGCTCCTAAAACACATCACTGGGTCATCCTCCATAACTAAACTTACAATATTTAGGTAGTTTAGCTTTCATACTTGCAGAACAGAACAATTCTGAATGTATCTACTCTTGGCTCTTTACATTGGAATGCATTTGTTTTTATGTATGAGAGTACAAATCTACCTCAGAGCTGTTTTTAATAGAAAAAATAATATTGCTAAGTAGTTTTGAACTCCTTTTTTGATTTATGTGTGACTGTGTTGCTGCAATAACAAATTTTAAAAACAGAATCAATAGGGATTTGGTAATTGTTGCAATGAAGTCATTCTTCAGCTGAATGACTTGTCCAGTCCTTTCTTGGTTACATCTTCATGAAGTGATTGGGCCTATAATTCCTGAACTCCTCGGGGTTTTGTCTCACAGAATTCTGCATACAAGAGGAAGGACCTTGCAGAAGGGAGAAGGGTTTTTTTTCCATCCAACAGCCAAGAGAAGCTAGGATTTTGGGGATAGCTGTGTTCCCTCCTGTGGATCCTGCAGACGTCTCCATTTTGCTTTTGTGTTGCCAGCTCTTTCTTGTGCCTCTCCAGCTGAAGAAGCTGAAGCATGTCACCTACCTCACCTTTGGTAGAAAGCAGCTCTTTCCTTGTGCAGGAGGTCATTTATTTCATCTAGGCCAGCAAGTGGAAAGGCAACATTTCTTCATGAGCTGCATTCCTTTACACACAGAACTTGTCTCTTACCTCTCATCCCCCCTCTCTCTTTCTTCTGCTGCCACACACAGTTTGAAAGCACCCTGGTCCATATTGCTGGAGTAGAACGGGTTGTCAGGGCTCTGTAGATTCAAGGACAGGACACAAACCAGATTGACACTGCCTGGTAGTTGGAAAGATTTGGTTTCCTTCTTATTTTCCTTTTTTTTATTATTATTATCTATTATTTATTTTTTAGGTAGACAGCCTCTTTCCTCTCTGCTTTGCGGAGCAGCCGTTCATCAGGAAGGGCAGGCCCCACTGCACCCATCCTGTGCAGGTCACTGGAGACACATTTTACCCTCCCATTTTCCCCGGGCAGTGCACAAACGATGCCTGCTCCTTGTGGAGAGGGCAGGGAGCAGCAGGAATGCCGCTCTTCTGAAGACTCTCACTGGGATAGCTGAGGGGTGGGTGGAAAACAATGTTTTCCCACTGTATCTATTGAGGCTTGTTTGCACCAGACAGAGATTTCCTCTAGCAATGTTTCATTTCTCCAGGACTCTGGAATTGTTTGCCCGTTCTTTGAACTGCTTTTTAAAGTGGCCACTTTTAGCCTGAATGGAGACCAGTGAAAGTTTGAGCTCTGTATCCGGGGGAGCTCCTCTCTGCGTGAGCACTGGACCAGTCAACAGGCTCCAAGCCTAGGGCTGCCAGACAAAGAGACAGCCTGCAGCAAAAGGGATGTTTGTACTGTGGCCAGAGTAGGCTTCCTTAAAAATAATAGTGAAGGTAAACACTATCAATTCGTGAGTTAGATGCTTGTGAAAAACCGCCAGCCCATTTGCTAAGCCATTAAGAAGGGAAATAAGACTTGACAGTTCACTCTGCTGTGATTCTAAGTGTGATGTTTCCCTGAGAAAGAGTGCCTGTGGTGCTGTGAGTGCTCTGCAGTTGCTGATGGCAAGGGATTGGGAAGATCTGTTGCTGTCCAGGAGTTTGTACATGGGTTGGTTTTAGGTTGTTTTAACCTATCCACATCAAGTGACAAAATGCAAAGCTATCAGACCTGACCCGGCAAAATGGAGCTGGCATTCCAAAAAGAGTACATCCATTCAGTGACTTCTGTTATTCTACTCAAGTGTGGTCTTTGTATTTGTGACTATATTTTTTGTGACAGGTAGCAAAAAATGTGGGATGCTTTATTGAAAAAGGATTATCCCAAGCCCAAGTTAGCTTTGCCAAATTTATTTCCAAGGAGATGCCTTCCAAATACAGAATGAATTCCCATGTGTGACCTGCTTCATTCTTGGTAGATATATGGACAGCAAATCTGAAATTTGGTCAGAACCCTGCATCCAGTGGCTAACAGGATGATCCTGATCACCAGAGGGAGAAATGCTTTGGGCTTTCCCAAGTTTGGGAGGAAGTTCATTAGTGGCAGAAAGTTGAAGAGGCCTTGATGAAAGGGATGGAGTAGACCAGCTCTAAAGCCAATTAGACAGTTTCTGAGTAATTTTATACAGAGTATTTCAAAGTCTCTAGGAAATCTCTCATTGATTCCAAGAAGTTTTATATGTTCCAGTGTTTAGCTGGCCACAGATATATGGGAAGTCACCTTGGAATTTTTTTAATGACAGCAAACAAACAGCTTCCAGTAAGATTGTGGTGGTAGTGTTTTGCACTGATAGCTGGGATCAGAAATCAACTATATCAATCAGGAGACAATCCTTAGTCCATAAAACTGAATTTAAGTAGTTGAGGCAGAAAAGTGGCATAGAGAGATAAAGTAAATCAAAGCGAGTAAGAAAACCTGCTTAGGAATAAGCACTTAGCCTGGACCTTACATAGAAACAATCCAGGCAGGAAATGAAATGTATACTTCAACATGAAACTGAAGACATCAATTGTCTGAGGTTCTTTTGCTGAAATACCTTGCTGTGTGTGAGGCTTTCAAGGCTGGTCTTTCATTCTGGTGACTCAAACACTGTTGTTAAACAAAGCTTGAAAACTGATCCAAAAGGACCTGTGGGGTCTTTATTTTGCACACTTTTCGTCAGGACCCAGCTTTCTAAAACACATAATTAAATATTTGATAACTTTGGCCACAATTAAAACTGATTAGTCTTTAATTCAAGGCTTTTATAAAGTAAGTAAACAGTTTTCCCCAAACTTCCAGAGACTCAGAAGTCCATAAAGATCCCTAAGAATTAGGAACAGCTGCTTTTACATAAGTGTTAATATAGCTATTGCTTTTATTACAGTGTGGTTCTTTCACAGTATCTCTTATGCTTACATATGTTAGCACAAGAGTCTTATTCTCACTCAAAACAGTCACTGGCGTTTTGGCAATAAAAAGCTATAATCATAAAAAAAAAAATTGTATAAGCAGCATTTTCACAATTCAAGTCCTGCATTTGAGAAATTTCTGACAACTCTTAGCTTGAAAGGGACAGTTTTTAAACAAGGAGAATGCTGTTAATGTCACCATACTATAGAGAAGTCAGTGACATAAGGAGGAAAGCAATAGGGAAACACAAACACTGCCCTACCAGATAAGATATCCTGTGTGATAACATTTGTGGGTGTTGGTCAGTATAAGGAGAAAAGAAATTAGAAAGCAATTAATTATTTTCCTAAATTAAAGAAGGATCCCAAGCCTTTTGTTAGTCATTTGGATGAGAATCACAGGATTTGATAACCCTGTAGTTGTACCTTGTCATAAATAACACTAATTAGTTTTGAAGTGCAGCATTTGTGGTTTCCTGGTTGTTTTTCTGGCAGGGAGTTTCACAGATTATTTATGCATATTGAGACTTCTTAAATCACTTAAAAATATAATCTTTCTCCTCCATTGGCAGAACTTTGTCTTTTGTTAGGAGAGAGGCTGAAGAGGACACAGCTCACTTTCTGTACTTTTGATCTGTTGTGTAACTCTCACATCGTTTTCTGTAATAGTCATAATCCTGGTATTCTCAGCCTTTTTTTCTCATGCACTTCTTTAAGCTTCCTAGACACTTCACTTGCCAGTCTCTGTACCTCCACTTGTTTCTGCTCTTTTCCCCTTCCTGTGGATTCAGGATTTCAGACAGGGAACTTATGTATGGGCACTACAGTCCTAAGAGAGTAATAAAATGTAAACTAAATGCCCACATATTATAAACAACTGTCTAGACAAGACTTTACAACACTTATCTCATCCATGACTCTTATTTTTTAGGTTTTAGGCTATCACAGTACAAGTAGAGTAAATTGTGCTGCTAAGAAAGTGATGGCTTGGCTGAGCCAGGTAGGTGTCTTATGCTGTTACTACTTGATAATTATGTCTGAGTAAAAAAAAAAAAGTATTGAAATGACAGAAGGGCTGCAGCACTGAGCATGACTTTTCAGCCTAAGCACAATCTTTCATATTGCTGCTGGAGGTGAATTCACAATGAGTCATAGCATGGTGGTACTGAAAATCTGTTGGTTCAGGGCCTGTGGTCTTCTACAGGATGATCACATTACAATTTAAAAGTTTTCTATACGTTTGGGTATCTTTAATTCTGGAGTACGTGTTTCAGGAAGGCTTTCACTCTCCGTATTTCAGCGTGTCTTGCTGCTGACACTGAGCACTGAGCAGTGTGAATGGCTCATGTCAAGGGATCCTGGTCTGTGGTGAAAGAACAGGAACAAGTCCAGTACATGCAGAACATCTGTCTTTTGTTTACTGAGTTAAAGCTGCAAAACCGTAAAGGGAGCAAAAGCTGATCAAGGGATATAGAAATAATAGAGTGGGAATGGAAAAGGAGAATCAACATTTGAGGGTTCTTCTGTATTAAGCAGAGATCTGGGTTCCAGGGATGGGGGAAAGACATGAGTCATTCTTCCAAAACTTTTTGATGCAAGGACCCCTTGTTTTTAGTTTGGATTTGAGGCTCCTGGACGGGAGAAAATTATTCATCAGCAAGTATTCCCCAACACCTTCCTTCCCTCTCAACTTTCAGCCTGGTTCATCAAAGACAAAAGGTGGCTTTACATGATGATAAATTTTCTCTCAGACTGCCAACTGAAGTCAGGGTCCTCTGCTGTAAGAGAGAAAAGCTTCGTTGCAGGAAAAGCTTTCTTATATTTTATTCTTAAAAAAAAAAATATGCACTCAGCGTTCCTGGTGGAGACTTCCCGCTTATTGGAAGCTACTGCTTTCTTGAAAAACCTTTGGTCTTTTAGAGCATTTTAAAACATACTCCTAGGAAATGCTGTATTGCTGTGGGGCATCTGGCTTGTAATCAGTCAGTCCTTTCAGTCTAACTCTTCCGTCGTGACACCGACCCAGAGCATGCCTGGTGTGGTCCTGGGGAGCCATGTGCCTTATATGTCCATTGCAACTTGCAGGAGGTCAAGTAGGGGGAAGCCAAAGGATTTGTGCAAATGGTGGAGCCAAGCAGAAGGTCAGGGATGGCATTTTGTGGCCATGGGAAAGAGACAGCTCTTTCTCCTGGGTCGGGATGAGTCTCCGTCAGTGCCGAGTCCCAAAGACTCACAGGGCTTCCGTGGCTGGCACTCAGTGTTCTTAATTTTGTGGTGAATAAAAGCCCTGAAAGCACATAATTTAATCCGCCTGAAGATAATTGTTGAAATAAATCATTCTCTCATTTAAAGAATAAATCTTCTGCAAGTTTCAAGAGAGCCTACAGCACTGCTGATTTTAATCATTACTCTGCATAGGGAAGTGTCTATACTGCTTAGTGTTTCCAAACCAGCAGTGCTGCTATTAAAAAGCCAGGCTTGGGTTTAGAAGCTGTCACAACTCAAACTAAGCTTTTTTGGAGATTCCTAGATTCACAGCTGTAGGAGAAGAGGCCTGGTGAACAGAGACCACACTTCCCTCTGTGGATTAAGCTCACCAGTGCCACTTGGTGCCTCAGTTACCGTGTCTGAACACGGGGTTCTGTGGCCAGCACTCTGTAGTGCATTGGCATTCTGGAGCGGAGAAGTGCTCCAGGAAAGATGGGTTTTTGGGGTTTTCTGGTGTTGCTGGGATGTTGTCGGAATACGGGTTGCATATGACAGGAAATGTGCTGTGGTGTGTCAGGCTGTACCACAGAGAGCAATTCCAGTCAATGGTGGGTGATTTTTATCAGACTGCACTGTGGTCACCCCGTGGGCTCCCCAGGGCTCAGCTGGGCAGTTGCTTCTCTATAGCATGTCCTGCTTTGGTTGGATGTTTTCAGGGTTTTGGCTGGTCCACAGGGGAATTTTTTTTGAGGGTGTGAAAAGGATCGGTTTGGGTGAGACACATTCTAGCAAAGTAGGAATTACACTGGTCAGCTGAGGTCCGCAAAGTCTTGCTTCACTAAACCTCCCTGCCCTTCATCTGGGAGCTGTGCTGGGGCAGAGGTGGTTCCCTGCAGAGGCAGGATGTGGGCTGGAATGACCAGCTAAGGTGTTCCAACTCCGGATGAGGTAGGATTTGGATACACTACAGCTTCCCTCGAGGCTTGAGGGTTCAATTAGCTCTTGGCAATTTAGTGGCTCCTGTGACTGCACTCTTAACTCCCTGGCTGGCTAGTTAAAAGGTGTCCTGCTAATTTATGATACTTAAGTTAAATAACAGAGAATTTGGGCCATTTGTGCATTAATCCATTATGGATTGCAGGCAGGTTCCTGCTACTTAACCATTTTTTTCCTGTCTAGTAGTTGAACTCCAGAGAAAGCTGGCGATCCTGATATTCTCCCATATTTTTGTTGGGTTTTTTTCCCTTTTCTTGGCGTTCACTTGAAGATTTTGTCTCTAGGAGAAAAATCTGGGAGGAATGGACACTGCTCTGGTCTTTTCCGTTGCAAATAATCCCTGCAAATAATTTCTCCTTGTCTTCCAAACTGGGAAGTACTTACTACTCTTTTGAAGCTGACTGTAGAGCTAAAAAAGAAATGCATACGGCATTTGGCACAGCAGCAATTGAATGGTTTTAAGTGGTTGGAAATTAACTCACTGTGCCATTTAAGCTACTTTGAAGAAGAAGAGGTCTAGCTCCATTTTATTTTGGTAGTATTTTGTATGAAATGTGTGGAGTTATTGGAAGCAGATATATTAGTTTTCTGCTAGGTTGATGTACACCAGTTAAAAACATGCCCCCTGGCAAATGGAATTGCAAGCTGAGGGTTTTCTCAGGCACAGATTCCACCAAGCCCCCTCCATTTGAGGTACTCCAGCTGCTGGGTTTGTTAGTATGTGTAATAGATATGGAAACACCGGGTCCCAGTGCCATTTCTGTCAAGTCATCAAGCATTAGAACTTGCTTTTGTCTGAAGCAAAGTATTTGTTAGGTGTTATTAGACAGGACCTTATTGTGGGGTGAATCAGGGTTTGTTTAATTGTTAAATATCATTGAATGGGTTGGGTTGAGGGAGAACAGTCAAATCCCCTTGCAAGGAGCAGGGGCATCTTCAATCAGATCAGGTTGCTCAGAGCCCCCTGCAGCCTCACCTGGAATGTTCCCAGGGATGGGGCAAGCACAGCTTCTCTGGGCATAATGTGCCAGTATTTCACCACCCTCATTGTAAAAAATGTCTTCTTTTTATCCAGTCTTAATCTCTTTTATTTTATATGTGAGCCTGGGATATGTTTAACTCCGAAAGAGGTGAGGTTTTAGACAATTATGTCGTGAATTGTTTCACCGTGTCTGCATTACCAGAATATACATAAATCATACAAATGTTGTGAGCCACAAACACAAGGTTTCATAGGCAAAAGCATTCTTGCAAATTTTCATTTGCAGAAAATCTTGGGAGCCTTTGTCTTTGTTCAAAGTTTAAAAAAAAAAAAAAAAAAAAGAAGGGCAATCAACTTATAGCATTTATAAATCTGCCTCCAAAGAATAAATTGTAAAAGAAACAGTGTGACATTTCCAGCTATTTTTAGAGGGAGGTCTGTTCGACAATACATTTCAGGTGACAAAACACAAATATGATGCATGGTGCCAAATGGAAGAAAAGAATAGACCCTCTGCTTCTGGGAATAGAAGAAGACTGTAGTAATGTGATTATGGTAATGGTCAACAAGTCATAGTCTTGTGCTTTTGTTCACTGTAATTAACTTCTTGGAATGGCACAGTCGCTTTCTCTGTGCTCATCAGATGGCCCTGCCTTTGTGTCCGCAGTCTGTTATTTCTCCTGCGGGGACTGCAAGCCTCCAAGTGCATTACTAAATGAATTCATTGCTGGAACAAAGATTCAGTAGTAGAATAGAGATTGATATCTTTTGTTGTCAGACATTCAATACCATATAGCAATCCAATTACTTAAGCTGTTTCTATCAGTCTTATTACGGCTCACTATTGAGGCATGCTTTAAAGCTGGATAATTCTGTCTTGCAAGAATGTAGTGGAACAGATTAGAGCTTTAATGAGAAGGCTTTCTGTGCTGGGCTAGGGCACTTCCATTGTATGTGTTGGGATTGAGGAATCATACCTAGTCAAAGGCCTGGAGTCATTGTTGCAAAGAGTGATCAAAGGGAAGCCTGAAATCTGTACAATTGCTTTAAGAAATTTTACAGGCTATAAAAAGATAAGACAAAAACTGGCAAAATTTCTGTCTGCTCTTCTCTATCTGTTGAGAGTCTGTGCTGCACTGGGAAAAGGAAATTACATACTGGAATTCAGATTGTGGAAGGGATATGTCATTTTGTGTTTGAACTTTCCCTCCACTGTGCTATAGGTCAAATTCTGTGCTTTGCTGTAGCATTTTAGGAATGTTGGCAGCATGGATTCAGCACAAGGCTTATTTGCATACAACTTCCCAGGGTGGATGTTTGGAGAGGAGGGGTTTCTAGTGCACAAACACATAGGCGGCTTTGGTAACTGCAGGTAGAGGAGGAAGGATTAGACAAGCAAGTCAGCCTTGCCAGGTTTGCATCCTCACTCCAGCTCTCTGCAGCACAAAATAGATATGGATCAAACCCTAAGACAGCAGAAAGCTGGAGCTGGCCTGTCAGTAAGATTTTAAAACTGATAAGCAGAAGAAAAGAAAGAGAGTAGAAGTGGAGAAAAGTTATTTTGGCTTGAGAAAAAGCAACAAATAAATCTATCTACTTAGCAGATATTATTTTTTTGAGATCGTATATGTAAATCACACCTAAGTTTATTGTGTGAAACACAAGCAGTAGAAACTTGGGGGATGCCAGACTGAATTTATATGACCAGCGAGTCAATTTGGCTGCTTGTTGAATGTAGGATTTCTGATGGACTTTTAAAATATGATAAAACTCTTTAGCTCTCTTTCAGGCTTCAGTAGAAACATCTGTGCTTTAAGTCAACACAGCGCGACCAGAAGAACTTTGGAATTGCTGAGGCTGAAGTCAACTGGAAACACAGATAAGTGTGCTTCTGTATGGAATACACACAGCTTGGGGTCATTTATGATCACAAGTATTTCTAAACTCGTTTGAAATCCCACCTGTCTCGGTTACTCTCCCTAAATGACTGAGGTATGGTTTATTTTCTGGTGTGATAAATGCACCGAAGCACTCACTTGGTGTGAACGGCAAAGCTATGTAATTTCCACAGGACAACACTGATGTCCAACAATCAGAGGATATAGACTATTTTTCCTGGATGCAAAAAATGGTATGATTTATAATTTCATTATAATAATGCTGATTTTCCATTTCTTAGGGTGGTTTTACACTATCAACAGCTAAATATTTCCTCCTCTGGGATGAAGTTACAAAGTGTTGCCAATGCACACATGTTGTCTGCCTGTAACATTTCCAAAGTGTTATTTAGAAGAACAGCAATTATAAAGACATTTTCCAAAGGCAATTATATTTGAGTTAGGATAAAAGTGTGGGAGTGTGACATAGGTCTGAGGAGCACCTGAAAGTTTATCTGTGCATTTAGATTTGTTTTCAGAAAGTGTTTGCGTTCCTGTCTGTAGAACGCAAACCCTGATTTTCTTCAGCAATAAAGGTATGAACCAGTTCTAGACTGAAGCTAAACTTTATTTTGTAGCCTCAGTTGCCTGATGTGGATGGAAGTTAATGTTTCATGAGGCAAAGGAGAGCACCTCTTCATTCCAGGCAGTTACTGCTAAGATACTTGTTTTGGGTCAGAGTTAAGGTGATTTTATGCTGAATTATCAGTTTCTGTCTCACTTAGGGGTGCAAAGAGGAATTAAAGATTTAGGGTGGCTAGACCTTTATTCTGCTAGTTGTTGACTTACAACGAGCGATGTCTACAGTAACTGCTTTCTTGTAATTTACTTACTCTATTTAGGAATGAGGCGTTTGGAATCTATCAAGGGGAGCTTTTAATGTGCATTTTTATTTATTTTGTCTAAATGCATGGAAACCTCCAGGACAGATACTCAGCTGGTGTAAATCAGCTTATTTCCATTGACGTCAGTGGAGCAGTGCCAGCAGCAGATCTGACCCACTTCTTTAATCTGATCCCTTGTCCATCCCATTTATTTTAGATTACATCAGAGTGAGCAGGGCCTTACCTCATCCACCATGAACTTGAGATAGATACAACCGTGCAAGTTTTGGCAGAGAACTCTCATCTCTGAGAAACATGTAAAAAGCAAGAGTAGCATCCAGCCCTCTGCCATGCAGAAATTGCTTGGAGCCCATGACTTGACAGATCCAGCTTTTCTTCACATGAGACTGTGTGACATGAAATTCCAACTTGTTCGTAAGAAATTATGTTAACTGACCACAAAACATTGACCTAACACAGCAACCTTGTGTGTGTTTGTCTAAATAATCTATTAACTAATCAATAATGTTCATCCAGTGTTCAGAATGTTCTGTGCCCCTACAGCATCCTGTGAGTCTTCAGAAACCTCAGCATCCCAGCAGTCAAGGCTGTGCAGTACCCACCTTAGAAATTTCCAAGGGAAATGGGATTTATGTTTGCAGTCACACCTTGGTTCTGGCACCTCTAACTTGTCCCTTCAGTTTTTCCTGTTTCTTAACTGTTGTGTTGCCCTTGTGTCTGTTCCCTGCCATTGTCCTCTCAGATCAGGGTTGGATGGTTTGACTGAGCATTATACTCACATCACACATGACTCTTCCAATGGATCTGATCGCCTCCTATGCTTGAGTGAAGACATTTGGAGGTTGGGTTTTGGTTTCTTTTGTTGGAGAAGAACGGAGGTGCCCATACACAGCTGAAAAAACTATTTCCCCCCTCAATCTGAACTGATGGTTGAACTGACTCTTGACTCTTCTGCTTATTCTCAAACAATAATATTCAAATATTCTAGTAGCTTCCAGGGAATGTACAATATCACGTGTTTGGGCTCTCTGAGTTTTGTGTACTCAAAAAAGTTGCTTGTCCTGAAAAGTTTACATCAAAGTCTTTATTTGTTCCTGTCCCATAACCTGTAAAGTGAATTTACACTTTTAAGAAGAACTGGGAACATGGATTTTACTGCAGCATTTATTTTCTCTTGGTACTATATATTTTTGTATATACCTTTGTACTTTGTCTACCTCAAAGCTTAATTTACATTTCCTTAGTAAAAAGGAGAGTTTTGACTTTTTGTCTGCTGTTCTCTATGTACATTTCTGATTTTGAGTAGCAATATTAATAGAACAAATGCTGCTTTTTCTGGTGTTGATCTGTCTCGCACATTTCTGTCCAACTTGAATGAAACAATCAATTTTCTCAGCCACCAGTGGATCCTCTGCAGCATTATCTCATGTCCTACGACCTCTCCAGGCTTGACATGCGGCGGCCATTGACTTTGTACTGGACTTTCTCCAGTACCTCCCTTCAAGAGCTTGCAACTGCCAAAATTATATGAGCCATCGCAGTTCTGGTATCCCAAATACCAGATGTCGTCTTGGCTTCTCTTGTTCCCAAACTATGTCTTGTTTTTGCAGACTCTGATGTTTTTGTTGCAGGTCTCTCTTTCTACCAGTATGTTGTCTCTTATATCTGTCAGAACTGCCCCTGCACCCTAAGTTTCCCTTTGGATAAAGTGGCTTTCTTTTCTTGGCAAGTCCTAGTTGAGTTACTCCTAAATCTTCTAGTAGTATTTCTTTCTCTTCCTCCACCCCTACACTGCAGTATCAGCTTGACCTTCTTACCAGCTTGTGTTTTCAGCTATCAATTAATAACAGAATATTTCCATCTTTTTTTCTCTGTCCTGGTTCAGTATAGTACTCCTGCACATTTAATAGTCTGCCTCCCCTGCCTCGGTTAACCAAACTACATAAATCATCTTTGGCTTCAGAACCAGACATTCCCTGGAAGGAGAACATGATCCTGTTAGCTGGGAAAGAAAGTTGCTGCTTTATCTTCCCTTATCTCCACTCTGTCGCTCTGAAGGGCTTTGACTTTGGTGGGATTTTTAAATTCTTCTTTCTTCCACACAGAATATTGTCTTTGTTAGTGTTGTGGTTGCCCCATCCCAGGATGTGTTCAAGGCCAGGTTGGATGGGGCTTTGAGCAACCTGTTCTAATGGGAAGTGTTCCTACCCATGGCAAGGGTGTTGAAACTGGGTCATCTATGATTCTGTCACTCTATTACTCTTCTCATTGAAGAAGAAACATAAATCCCCACTCATCTCCCTTACATCTCTCCCAAGAAGCTTTCTTCTCCCTGCATTCATTGGCGCAGTTTTCACTCTACCCAGAAAAGCCAAACTGAAGGGCAGGTTTGGTCTTAGAGGTGGTTTCATTGCAAGCACAGAAGAGGAAATCCATTTTACCAAAAAACCCTAAATGTACTGAGAAACCTTTGGGAATGCATAGAGAGCAAGACAAAAAAATCATAGTTGTGAAGGTCAGGTTCAAATTGTTCTGTTCTTACAGAAGTCTGTGCTTGTGTTCGTGGAATATATGTTTAGGAACTTTGCTGGATGAGGGCCTTATTAAATTCGATTAAACTAAATAAACAAAACAAGCACAAAACAACCAGTTTTTACAATATGCTTGAGAGAAAAGCAAGCAAATAGCTTTTTTCCTACTGTTAAGAAAAAAAATGAGGCAGAAAAATTAAGTATCTCAACTTCTTGGAGCAAGTAGCCAAGCAGACCCAAAATTCAGAAGATTTTTGTTCTGGGCTTTGTCTGCTGTACTGACATTTTACTTTTTAAATGTTTTTCATAAGATGTAGTACTTATTTTATTCATTTTTGTGGTTGCTTTCATAAATGGAAGTAAGTAAATCACAGTGAAGTTAGTCTAAATTTGGGACAGTATTGAGTTCAAGAGGTACAGCAGAAATTTAGTGAAGATGCAAGTAGATCTGGGTCCTGTCAAAAGTTACTCCTTCATTTACCAAGGAAACTTCACTGAATTAATGGATTTCAGAGGAGAAGGAAACTTACAACTATCTAATATCACCATATGTATTTTGCATGCCATAGAATTCCACTCACTTATCTCTGCAGAACTATTTCCTGCCAGATAGCGGGCCAGATCTCACCTCTGCTAACTTTAACCACTTCAGTCTCAAAGCACTCTCCGGAGATGTTCTCTGACTGGGCTGTTGCAGCTTTACTCTAGAAAGGCCAAATGGTTCCAAAGTCCGTGAAACATGGGATGAGAGCTGTGTGCATATGCTCCTTTTGTAATCCCCGAATCCCAGGGATTGCTCAAGGAGGGAATGGAACGAAGCAAAGGAAAATCAATGTTTAACTTGGAAATATTTGTCAGTTAACAAGTCACAAGGAAGTGAATACCTCTAGCACCTACAAGGAATTTATTTTATACTTAATTTATACTCTTTTTTTTTTTTTTTTTTTTTTTTTTTTTTTTTTTTTTTTTTTTTTTTTTTTGAGTGGGGAGTGTATTTAAAAAAAGTGAACATGGACAGAAGAAATCTTCCTTTAGAGCTTTGTCACCACTGGATTTCCTAAATTCAGGAATATTCTCTAAATGTACTTGGACACATTTATTTTGTAGAAGGCTAACTATCTAGACTCAGACCACTCTTAAACACATATTGAAATCTGTCCTTTTTATGAACAACATGTAATTGTGTGCATAAATCCCTGCTGGAAATAGAGCTTGTGTGTTTCAGTTGTTTTAAGGGATCTATTTTCTGGCATCTTGTTTGTTTTCTCCTTTATTCCCTTCAAAAACACTTCTGTTGAGTTTAAAAGCATATTCCTTTACAGTCTCACAAACTCTCAGTTCATGAGACCTGGAATTCCTTATTCAAGAAAATCTGCTGGAAATCCATAAAACCTCTGTGTACAATAAATAGGAGACCAACTGCATCCTCAAGTTCTGGCTCTGAGGTCTTTGTCACCTCGAAGAATGACTTAATCCCTCCGAGGGAGGAGTCTCCCAGGTATTTCCATATGGACCAGTCCCGTAAGGCGTAGATCTGTGTCTTGCAGCCACATCGATCTGTCTTGTCTGCAGCAGCTGAAAGGACTTTATGCATTGAATCTTCTCAGAAGTGCTATAAAATAACACGTCTTGCCAAGTGAAGCCAGCCTTTTAATGTATGGATTTTCTGCCTTGAGTGATTTTCTAAAATCAATAACTCATTAAAAAGAAAAAAGCTCAATTCTCACAATTCATAACCATGCAAATAAACAGGCTAACTTCAGCAGCAGCACCCAGCTGAGTTAGAATAGTGGGTTTGGAGGATGTTGTGTTGTTTGTTCAGTTGCCCTGACTGCAGTTTCAGTTTTGCTGGATCCTTCTTGAAAAAAAAAATTTTAACAACAGTGTTCATTCATTAATTCTTAAGAATAATGCTGTGTTGGCAGAATGGCTAACTAGTTGCTAAAAATAAGGTCTGCTGGTGAATCCTTCAAAATTAGGACTATATCCCCAGGAAGTATCTATTTTTCAGCAAAGAATAAAAGTGTAAATCTTTTTCAAAATCACAATCTCTAGAAATGCTTTACGCATGTAATAATTCCTCAAAAATGTGTCAGATAACTTGGCAGAGGGGGAAGCTTTCCATCCCAACTGTGTAAAGCATTGCAGTCATTAATTTATTGACTGAATTGATCTGACTTTTAAAAGACTCCCTGGCTTGGCATCAGCATTCTGTTTATCTCAAAAGCAATGAATCTCCCCTTCCTCCCTGTGTGCAAATACTTAATAGCTGTTAACTGTAAAAGGTCAGACCTTGCTGGATCCATAAGTATTGTACTTCAAGGTATGTATGGATTGGAGTTTTCTTCTTCTTCTGCTCACATTTCAGGTTGCTGCATTACCTGCTCTACTTGACATTCTCAGTAGCCTGGAAACCATGTCAAATGTTTTTCAGTGAGTCGGTCATTTTTTTTCAGAGTGATTTTTCTCACATCCAGATGTGTTGATTTAAAATCTTTAGGGTTTGCGGTATTTTTTCCCCAAAGTACAGCGACAGGATTTAGAGTGCTCCACCGGATGCTGAAGTCAGCTCCTTTCACGAAGCTTGTCCATATGATGTGTGTGAGCAGCACAGCTTCAAGGAGTGTCTTCTCATTTTGCTTTCCGCTTGGCATGATTTTAACAGGTGTCTCGGAATGCCTCTGAGCAGCGCAGCATTAGTGCCTGTGATCTGGGAATAAAAAGAAAAGGTGGTGGGGTGTGGGGGCAAGGAAGGGAGCTGTGGAAGATGAACTGGTTCCAAAGGACACCCTCAAGCAAAGAATCACATTAAAGAGATTCAACTTCAGTGTGAGAAAGAGCAAACCTTGCATGTCAGCAGGGATCCTATGGTTTAATAAATTACTGGAAGGTTAGGACAGTGAGGCATGGCCTCTCTAGAAGAGTCACTGGCAGGTCTGGGGGAATCCTGAGTCTAGTAAAAAATTTCTCGATCTCAGGTGAAAAATGTATGACCAGGCATACATTGTGCTGGATTCCTGGCCCTTTGAGGCCACTGGAAGAACAAACAGAGCAGAAATTGTCCAGCCAAGGAATCAAAATCCGAAACTATTGTGTTCATTTTGTGAGGAAATTATAAGGGGCTGTCCCAGGAGCAATCAAAACTCAGTTTTCTATGGAACCATATCCTGGGTCTGCCATGCACCATGTAAGGACCTTGATGAGACCCCCAGATCCCAGGACCAGTCGCAAGTAGAAAGGCAAAAGGCGGCTCCTGCTGCATCTGCTGTGGAGCCCCGCATGGGCTGATTGGAAGACTGGAAATAAGCTGTTTGTACTGACTGGACAAGGAACCATTGATCCCACTCCTTCAAGGAGATTTTCCTCAGCTGGGGGCCCTAATTTAGGTCTCTTTCCTCTGTGCAATGACAAGAGCTGTAGGAACATAATTATCTCTGAATCTTTTGCTTCTCCCCTGACAACTTGCATTGAAACGTGGCTTGAATGTTATTAGGGGCGGACATGAACGGACAGAAGGCATGACAGCATAAGCCTCATTTCCTTAGGAAATCAAGTGGAAATGTTTGTACAGTTTATATACAGCACAATATGGTTTGTGTCTGTCATATTGCCTTGAAGGTTGCTGTTGCAATCATAAATTGTTGTGCTTCATCTAATCTAGAGTTTGTAAAAGTACTGCTTTGGACCTTTGTGATTTGTTTTCCTGCATCTCATAGGAAGCCAGGACTGGAAGGGGCGTCCTGGGTCAGTGTGTCCAGGCTCCTGCCGAGGTATATGGACTGTAAAAGTTAAAAGAGAAAAAATACTCTATAATAA
The DNA here is from genome assembly GCF_015227805.2 of Hirundo rustica. Classification (NCBI taxonomy): domain Eukaryota; kingdom Metazoa; phylum Chordata; class Aves; order Passeriformes; family Hirundinidae; genus Hirundo; species Hirundo rustica. Next base: position 6,472,425 of record NC_053452.1, on the reverse strand, counting down.
ACTTCTGATTGGTACAGTGGGAAAGTTAACGAGACAAATGAAACCTTCCGTGTGGCCTTTACAAAGCTGAAAGTCACAGCATGGGGCAATCCCCTTGCAAATCTTGGGTCATTAGCTTATCTTCTGCAGTGACTGCCATGGATGAATGTCAGAAGATTAAGAAATTTTCCCCTTTACAGCACTGAAGTAAGTATTCACGTGTTCCTCAGAAAATCCTGGGGAAAAGCTTGCCAGATTTTTTTTTTTTTTCTTGTGTAACAGGAGTATTAAAATGTTTACACAGGAGAAATTATATGATCCAGAGAGAGGACAGACATCCCTTAGCTTTTAAATGTGTCTGTATGACAGTCAGGCATGTCCAGCATTCTGTAGCATTTTCCTGAAGGAAACAAGAGCCCAGAAGACCCTGCAGGAAATAAGACAATAGGTAAGAGAAGGATGGCAGTTTCTTATATACAGGTCACGAAGCAGCAGTAGTGTCAGATTATTTCTGAAGCTGTATTACAATGCTCAAAAGGGAACCTGATGATGTACGAGTGAAAACCAGAAGTGCTCATGTTTCAGAATGTCTGGTGCTTGCCTTTAGCTGTGCACTGATTGTCAGTATTAAATGTGCTTCTCTGCTATGTGTTACTACTTGCTGACTGTTAAGGACACTCATATTTATATTGCAGATTATCTCAATACTTTCAAATCCCAGTGATAAAATTAGCTCTATGTAGAATTATATATGTGCAGCTGTTCGGAGAAAGGTACAGCCTGAGAGAAGGAGAAGGACAGTAGTTTATTTGACAGTTCCCAGAAATTGAACAGAAAATAAAACAGTGTTTTGAAAATTTCAGTTTTGCACTATTGGAACTTGTTCAAAAACAGAAAGATTTTTTTCAAATTGTTTCAGACAATTTGCCTTTTTGATAGTAGAGTGTGTACATAAAAAAATTGACATTTTTAATGTTTTGTATGGAATATCTCTAGGGTGAACTGGAAAGCCCACTGACTGCCTTCAGTGCTGCCTTTGGCTTGATTTTGTAATTTTACATCTTTTTCCTTACACCAGAGTCTGATCCAGGAAACTATGGAGTACTTCAGGCTTTTCCATCAAAATGCTTGAGGCTGTGATTACTTTTAAGCATCCAAAGAGTCTCTTTGTCTTTGGTTTCACTGTTTGAATCTTAGGGCGTGAAGTGTACACTTAAATACTTCATTGGGCTGTGCCGTACTCCACACCTGAGCTCTGTGGACAGGTAGGACTGACGGTGGGAAACTGGGCTCCATCACCCTTGTGCCTGCTCACAGACACCCAGAACGGGAATGTGCAGTGAACTACATTCTCTGAGCAGTTCATGAAATCATAATAAGAGAAAGGAAATTTGCAGCTTTATTTCAGAAAACTCCATTTACCATAAAAAATTACATGCTTTAGAAGAATTAGGCAGTTTAAAAGAGTCATTCTGGAGTCTGCATCATTAAACTTTGGACCTTTAAAGGTATTTAACTGTTAAACTCCTGACTCGGTGGAGACCCGTTTCTGGAATGTTGTAGTCACTTTTGTTTTAAGGTGTTCCGAATGAGCTAGACTTTTAAACATCATGTTAATGCTTGCAGCTAGGTTAATTTTTAACAAAGAGGTTTTCTGCCCAATGGAATTTGGTAGTGTTTTCCATCCAAATTTGCTAAGTTTGACATTGATGCTAGGTTTGCTCAGTCAGGCTCAGCCTTTAGAAAAAAAGGCTGTTAAAAATCTATCACCCAAAGGAGGGATCCTGACTGCTTTCCATTACGGGGTTGCCCCTCATGGCTCTATGCAGGTGTGACTCATTTGTACGACTTTGCCTCTCACGCTGCTTTGGGGAACCAGCTGGCTTTGGGCTTAGTGCTCAGCTCTGAGCCTCACCAGGACCTGTTTATAAGCCCACCTCACCCTTTACTCATCTCATCTTAAATTGCATCCATTACACCATGGTCATCATGCAGTGATTGATGATCCCAGCCTGTCACCCTGTTCTTTGTCCAGCCACCAGCAGCTCAATCCCTTTCCCCTGGAGCCTGTGCAGTGCCAGGGCTTTGTCATCCTTGCTGGGCAGATGTGTTGACAAGTGAGACTGTCTCCCAGTTTTTATCTGGGTAAGTACATTGTCTCCCATACTTCTGTTGCATCAAGCTCAACATCTTTGCAGTAAATAAGGCCCAGTCCTGCCTCCTTCAATCACCTCAGTGCAGAATTGAGCTGATTTGGTAGAATAAGTAAAAAGACTGGAGCCAGTTAGCCAAATCCTGTTTTCAGCCATCATTTCATAAACTACACTGACTCCACTGAAGTCAACAGAGAAAACCCGGAATGAATTGTTTATATTGACTTCTGGGATGAGTGCAAAAGCAATTAAAAAATATTTTTATTGTTAGTTATTATGATGCCATATAAAAGCACTTACATTAGGGATCATCGGCTTTTGAGGAAACCAAGTGCCCCGAAGTACATCCAGGCTCCCATAGCATGTCAAAGCTACAGCTGAAAATTCCTCTTTCCTAAAGATGCCTTAACCTTCTGGATTCTATTGTTTTTTGAGGGAAATACTTGCATAAAGAAGGAAAAATTAATTATCTATATCCATCACGGAGTGGGAGAAATTCCTATTGAAGTTTTGCCACCTATGTTTAAGATACTTCAAAATAATTTCAATTAGAAAGAGAGCATCACCTTCAAGTTTTATCCTTCTGTTAATAATTGACAGCACTATCCCCTCCACAGTGTTTAATATAGGCAATACATTGAAGGGGAAAAAGTGTATTCACTTGAAATTCATTACTGTATTTACAATGCTGCTTTCCCATGCTTATTTTAGGGTCATTTGGGAAAAAAAGCTCTAACTCCAAAAAAAAAAAAAAAAAAAAAAAAGGCAAAAAAAAAAAGCATTGCTATTCTGGGAGTTAGACTGTCACTTAATAAATATATTTCTGATAATAAAAATTGGTGTCATTTTCCTTGCAGGGACTTATTCGGAAGAAAGTTAATAAAAACTGCATGGAAAAAACAGCATCATGGCTATATTTTTTTGGTTCAAAATTCCTACAGGAAAGTTAGCTGAATGCAAAAAGTATCAAGAAACAGAGAAACATTCTGTGGCTCTTAAAACCCAAAGGTAAGATTCTCTTCCTAAATATACTATTAAGCAAGGTAATTCTGATGAACCTTTTAAATACCTTTTAAGGATAAAGACTCAACTGGCCCTGCTGATGGGAAAGTCATAATGTGGCTTTTTTTCCTGATGGCTTTCTATTCTTTGTGTGTGTGACATATGTCAATGAAGTTGAAAAGTGTCCATTTCCCAGCAGGATGCTGGCTGTTCCCCAAAATGCCTGGGCAGTTTATAGAGGCCCTAATATCTCCTGATGGTGATGGAAGGATTTGTAGGGAAAGTTTCCTGCCGGGCAGAGGCCTGCTGCCTTTGAATAGAAGGCAGCCAGCAGCTCTACGGGCCTCAGCAAGAGATGCCACTGCACCATCAGGAGACTTTGATTTATTATCTGAGAAATTCACCATCCATCTGCATGAAGAGGTCACAGAAGCAACTTTCCTAATGTGAATCTGAGACCCCCATTATTTCCCACTTATTGCTACAAGCATGAAAAATTGTTCCGACTGAGAAAGCAGGACTTTCAGGACTTGCTGCCATGATTGAATTTATAGGAATATTTAGGAGCAATGCTTAGTGGGTTTTTTTTTTTGAACCTATAAACTGCAACAATTTTCACAGGTTTTTGCTAATTAATGCCACCACTGTGGAAATGGAAGCAGCTCTGCAAACAAGCTGCGACAAATGGGATTTTTATTGCCAATGGAAAAGCCCAGGGAATAATTAGTGGGTCCATAGAGATCTCTTGATTACAGACATCTGCACTGGTAATGTCCAGACGCAAAGATCGCCCAGGGAAATGTTTCGGGAGTTTCACCTTAGGGCACATTTTTGTTGTCAGCTACACCCTTCAAAATGCAGTCGGACATATGTGGGAAAATATTTTGTGAAATGTTAGACCATGGAACCTGATGTTGACTAATCTGGACTAGGGAACTGGCTTTGCTTTCCAAAGCACTGTCCAACCGCCAAGACTTGCAGATGTAATATTTTGATATCTCATTAAAGCTGATTTCACAGAGATATTTCTCAGTGCTGCATCTGAGTTGCTGTGAGTTGCCTGAGATGCTTTTTTTGCAGTTATCACTGCCTTGTTGACTAGGATGAAGAGGAAACAACGAGACTGATTATTAAAAAGCCACATGACTCCTTGAAAATGAAGCACTGAAAAAAGAATTCATGTCAAGACAGGATTTATTAGTTCAGGTTGAAGAGTAACTTGATTTGGGATTTTCCTCTCATCAAAGAGATTCACAATATAAATTATGAATCTACTTATAGAAGTGGTAGAGGTTTTGCCTTTTTTGAAAAGACATGCTTTTAAACTGGCCCATAAAATAATTATTTCAGGCCTATGAAGCAGAACTTGAAGCCAAGGGGTTTTAAAAAACCACAATTATTTTCATTCAAATAGCATTAGAGCACAGTTGCCCCAGTTCTAGACTTGTTCATGTTGTATTAAATGCCAATAAGTGCCAACCAAAAGTCATCCTTTCCCTGAAAAATTTATAGCACACAGGTTTGCTTGCATTTACCAATCATGTTTGGATATAGGATATAAAATAAATTAAATTTATAATGCCTGTGGGTTTAAAACACTGGGGACACATTGTAGGTCTGCCATGCTTAGGATCTCTCTTTGATGGGATCTTCAATCCCACAAGCCTTGAAGCAGAAAATGCCCTTAAATTTGTATTTAAACCCATCCTTCCCCAGGACAACCATTAAGCAAATGATTCATTTTAAGATACATTTCAGTCCCAGTGGCATCATTTATCCTACTCACTGGTCAGGCAGTCACTTAGAACAAAATTAAGTACTGAGCAGACCTAATTCTGAATCCAGGCTGTCCTTCAAGATGTCATGAGAAGCAAGAATAACTAATTCCGGCTTTTATGTCACTATGTGCACGACACATGGCTGCACCCACTAATGCAGCCACATAGATATTTCCAGAGATTTCTCTTGGTTTAGCTGCTCTGGTCTCTCTGTGATGAGGAGCAGGGGTAGAAGGAATGTAAGGATAGGAAAGAAGGAGAATTCAGAGTTATTCAGAGGAAACTTTAGTTCTCAGATAATTGGAACTTGTATGACAAGTACGTGTATATTCATGGGCACTGAGTACTAGAATCTGTGCTTGTTGCTGTCTGACCCAGGGTATTTACAGAGATGGGAAGCAACTTCAGAATGAGGTTTGTAATAACCTTATGAGTTCTTATGAAGTCTTTCCAGAAGTCCCCAGAGATGCCTGTGATCACATGTCTTACTGTCACCGCCTTGGACAGATGGGAAAGTCCCCGGAGAAATTGCTTCAGAGTGGTGTTTACTGATCAGGATGTAGGCTGCAGTGACTCTGGTTTTGTGGAACACTTGCACTGGTTTTGGGGTGCAGGTGAAACAACACCCTGTCTTAGAGTGTCTTGCAGACAGGGTTTTCATTAATTCTGGGTAGTCTTTCAAACTACAGGTTATTTACATGTACAATCCAGATGACTTTGAGCTCCAACTTGGTACATTTTTCCGCTGCATTTGAGGAAATGGATTGCAGTGGTTGAAGGTGAGTGTGTGGCATGTATATCTACTGTTCAGAAATACGATATGAATTCCTGTAAATAAGGTATTTAAGCATAAATGTGTTTGACTGTTTTCTAATGAGCCTTGTTCACAGGCCCTGCAGGGTTAATTAGGTTTCTAGATCTTATCTTTTCCCTATTACACTAAAGGCAAAAACCTCTACAGGAACTGAATCCACTCAGAAAGAGCAAATAAACTAGCTCTAAATGATCACAAACTGACCAAGCTTTTCTGCTTCAGCTCCCTGTGTGCCTTCAGGCAACCGGGATTTAAAAGCACTGAGATTACAGGACCATAAAAATACGCATTTACATTTACGTGTGGTCACATGCAAAATTTAAGATTTAGAGAAAGCCACAAAGGGAATGTTTAACACAAGTAGCCAGGCACAAGCTGAATTAATGACACAGCAGCCCCAGCAGAAACACAAGAAAAACATGTAAACCTTCATCTATTATTAGTTGCTGTAGCCCACACTCCAGAGCACAAGGACGTGTGGTCATTAGAGGCTGTTCTTTTCCAGAGATCTTTTAGCTGCCTTATGAATGGGAGCTGGGCAAGTCCTGAAATGTAGGGAATTCACAAGTAAGAGTGCTTGGTTTGAGTTTTCTTTGTTGGATGATGAAATCACTGATGATATGAAAAGAGTAGCCAGAACCCACTCCCAACCCCTGCCCAGGTGGGGACGCTGCAGGGGGACTCTCCAGCCTGTCCGTGTGGGACACCCTGGGCCGGGAGAAGGCTGCAGATGATGGTCCCAGGATGTGCATCAGCTCCTCCAGCACGGGAAGGGTTTGCATTCCTGCAGCCCCTGGCAGGCAGGCAGAGTTTTTGTACCAAGTCTTGCATGTCTGCTACAGGCAATTCAAGAGCGTGTGGTGACAGGACAAGGAGCAATGGCTTCAAACTGACGGAGAGTAGGTTTGGATTAGATATTAGAAAGAAATTCTTCCCTGTGAGGGTGCTGAGGCCCTGGCACAGGTTGCCCAGAGAAGCTGTGGATGCCTCATCCCCTGAAGTGTTGAAGGCCAGGCTGGATGGAGCTTTGAGCAACCTGGCTTAGTGGAAAGTGTCCCTTCCCATGGCAGTGGGGGTAGAAACAGATGATCTTTAAAGTCCCTTCCAAGCCACTCAGTGACTCTATGATTCTATGAATTTCTTTGCTTAAAAGTCCTGTGTTGTAATGTAATGCAGACACATCCAGATGGAAAGCTCCAGGAGCAGATTCTGTTTAGTTTCCACCTGTTGGTGTCACACCTATCAGACTGGCTTTTATTAGGCCTGACATGTTGAGCTTCCCAATGCAACTGCAGCGCAAGTAAATATTGGATATCAAGAGAAACACATTTTCTTTTTAGTTTTTCTTGCCTTGACACTGTTGCCTTTGCAAGAAAAATGTACTTTTATTTTTCTTTCCCCAAGAGCGTCCTGTCAGGGAATAAAAACTAGACTGGTTCATTTTAAGCGAATCCGGGTTCTGGTTGTGTAATTACGGATCTGCTCACATGAACATGTACCAAAAAAAAAAAAAAAAAAACAAAAAAAAACCACCAAAAAAAAAAAGTGGAAGAGTTCCCAGGGGAAAAGTAATGAAGTCTGTTTGTCTTGCAAAAGCTATGTTGTATTATAATATAGCAAATGATAGCACGAGAACTTTTCATTTAGGACATTCTTCAGGAATAAAATTCAACCAACATATGAGTTTCAGAAACCAGTTGTCCTGTTGCTAATTTCCCCCACCCCCCTGCAGAAGTTTGTTTAGTTCCTTTGTGAATTGCAAACTACTCAGCACCGTAGGCAGGGTCTGCTCCTCATCTGGCCTGGCTCAGCAAAGTAATGGGATCAATAGTGGAGCTACTCAATAGCAGCCCTGAATTTAGAATGCTAATTGTTTAACCTTGCCAACTGGAACAATTGCATTTTTGATACCACAGTGGTAGGGAGCTCAAATAAGCAAAGGTGAAAAGGACATTCTCTTATACAGGCACTTTTTTTTTTTTTTTTTCCTTCACATAATTAGGCTAATTAAAACCTGTGGGCCTAACAATGTGCTGAAAATTAAACATTTGCAAAACTCCTTATAGGTTGGGGGAATAAAGGCATGGATTGTAAGACCGAGAGAAGAAGAAAAATCAGAAGGTCATGTTGTTTTATCTCTCACTGGAGTTTTCTCCTAGGATTTGTTATGATTTACTGTCATTACATATTATGTAAACAGTCAGTGTTTCCATGAAGTGGGAGGTCCTGTTAGTCTTCTGCAGCTATTCAGTATTGTTTGTGAGTTTAACTGGAAATGTACCTCCCTACTGTACGGGAATTATCAGGAATCTGTACCCTATAGCCTCAGGTTATGGCTCTGACCCCATTAAATGTGTAGGTGGGGTCTCCCTGGTAAGTCAGTAAAGCCAAGGAAAGTCTGAGATGATTTCCATGCTTCCTGCTCTTGTTTCCTCCTTAGTGGATGCTCTTGTCTCATCCAGATTAGCAACTGCCTGGCCCCGGGGCCCACAAAAATACTCTGGAAGGATACTTTCTGTTTGAGCTTTAGGGAATGACTGCATGGCAGGTGGTTAAGAAAAAGATAAATGGAGAATGAAACCTCCCTTTTTTTCCCTTCTTCCTTCTAAATCCTTTACTAAACTACATCTTTACTTCGTTCTCTGCCAGCAGAACCTGTCTTACTTGGTCATACAGGCTGTGCACACTTTCTTCAACAACAAAGACAGATCAGTTTTAGCAAATACGTTGCTTACAGCCTTGTGCTCCATTTGATGAAAAGCCCTGCACTTTGGTGGTGTTTTTTCCCCAGCCTATAGCCAAAGTCTCACTGACACCAGTGGTAGCTTTCCTGAGATGTCAGAGAGTAATTTATTAATTCCCCTTTCCAGGAGTGATTATTTCAGTGCTGCCACACCAATGGAGATTGTGGCAGGGTCTCCTTCCACACCAGTGGCTACACTGGAGCAGATTCTCTGGCACTGGTTGCTGTCTCTGGGAGTTGTCCTGACTAGATGGCTGTGAGGAGGTGGGAAGAAATGCACAGCAGTCCTGTGCTCACTCACTTGGCTGCCAAACATGCACATTTCACTGCTTTCTTGAGAGCACTTTCCTGCTGTGGAAATGTGATATGCCTGACTAGGTAGGCCAACAGCTGTGTGATTGTCCATCTGCTGCTTCTCCAGATTAAATATTAGCCCTTGTGGCTCCTCCAAAGCAATGAATTTTCTCCAAGTGCAGTTCTCAAAGAAGAGCTTTTCTTCCTTCTCTTCTTCTGCACCAGATATTCTGTGAGATAAGCGATACAGATGGGCAGCAGGGGAAATGAGGCACACAACTGCCAAAAAGTAGGGCCTATTATTTGTGTTGATTTTTAAATGCAATTGGTCTTCAGTGGTAAAGGAAACAAAGCACACAAGCAGAGCGAGATAACTACACGGTGTTAGTGAGGGAATCCTGTCGCATCTGCAGGGTGAAGGCATCTTGGCTGTTGGCTGGCGAGATCTCCCCAGGAGACAAACTCTTTGCAGAGAACTTCTTCCATGAGAAACATTTCAGCTCCTGATGGCTTTTGTTGCTACTTCTGCTCTACCCTGACTATGTACATTTGTTTATCAGTGTGGCTAGAATTTTTAGTTTCTATAGATGAGGATGTTTGATCTGACTGTTTGTTGTTTTTTTCCAGCTGACATAGAGAGAATTATTTGAGATGGATTTCAGAAGTAGACAGAGTCATTCTTAATTTGTTTCTTTAGTGCTTCATTTTCCTCATGCAAGTTATTCGTAACTCCCACTGAAACCAATAAATTCCTAGTCCTTCACGGCAGGAAAGGCACTAAAGTCAATGGGAATTATTTGTATCCTGCAGTGGGTGGGGAATAAGCCTCCTGGGAAACTGTGGATCTCCTATTTGCCATAAACCATCCATTACTTCGCTGTCAGTAGCAAGTCATTCCAGGATTTGTAGGAATCTCTATTGTTATTTAAGTGTATCTATGCTTTCATTCTCACTTCTCACATAAAAGTAACTGGTGCGAGTTATGAAATTGCGTTAAGACACGGATTTCTGCTGACTCTTCACTTAGGCTTATCTTTCATAGCCTCTATTATAGCACTTGTTGCCCTGGGATTCAGAGTTATGTCCAGGCTTGCTGCAGATCTCCTCTCCTCAGAATTTCACCCATTGCTCGTGAGAATTTCAACTTCTGGATAAATAAATATTTTGGGTCAGGTCTTAAAAACACAGAAGTCCTTATTCGAATGTTATTTTTGGAACATGCCCATGTCTTAGTGGAACTCTCATACCACAATAGCTGATGGAAGAAATAGAGAAATGTAACTTCATGTCTTGGATTTGAAGGTCAGAGGGGAGGAAAGGAGATGGGAGAAGGAGTAGACAGATATGGTGACTGAGCTTTCCCTGCAGAAGAATAAAAGTGTTTAGTAGTGACAGTCAGTAGAACAAGCACAGTGTCAAATGCAACTTCCAAAGAGAGCTAAAAATCATATCAGGCTAAAGCAAACTTATGTGGCAGCTCAGGGGGAGCTGCAGTAACAAGCTGGACTCACCCCATACTGTCCCTCTTGGCCTTTTGTTCTAGGAACAGATGTCCCTTCTCCCCCAGCTGTCTCTAGTTTCAGAATTAAGACCTTGGGCTCTGAACTTTTAATTCATGATTGCCTTCATAAGCTTCTCTATCCCTGCACTGTGAGAGTAATTTCATTGTTTTTCTTCTAATTATCAGTCTCTTCCTGTATTGCCTATGTAAAATTAAAAAAAGAAAAAAAAGACTGGGCTTTGCTGACTTGTTGGTCCTGTGCTGGACAGTCCTTCCTAGCCAGATATTTAACCCTTTTCAATTTCCAACAACACATAAGCTGAAGAAGTTTCTGGAGAGGAATACTTCCTGTCTTTGGGAAGAAAAATTAGGTGGTACTTTACAGACAGAAACAGTTTGAAACCATCTTTAAATAGTAGAATTGTAAATTGACCCAGGGGAAAAAAAAAAAAATGAAACCAGAGAAAACCTTTGGGATAAAATGCTAGTGTTTCATGCCATCAGGAGAGATAAAGTTTTGTTAAGTATATTCATTTTAACAGGTGGTTTTGGCAGTGCCAAAGATATTTTCCACACTCATGTTAGTGAATTATGTCTCTGTTATTCTTAATTCTCTTTCAGACCTCCTGAACTAAGGGGATACAGATTAACTGATTGGACACCCAGAACAGGCTTGTGGGATTTGAAAAATGATTGGGGAAAATCAGATGTGATTGGTGGGCAAGCAGGGGGTGTCTGTACAGATCTGTGGCCACTGTGGGCTCGGGTTTGGCACTTCCAGCCCACGAGTAGGTGCCTTGGTGAGCCTCAGTGAAGAGAGCAACTCAAGTTTATAATCACAGATGGGACAGGCTCTTCAAGGTGGAGGCCTGTCCAGCTTATCAGCAGAGCATCACAGAATTCCAAGGAAGGCAGGCAGAAATCTTTAAATAAGAGAAGCCCTTGGTACCTTTTAGTTGCAGCAGCAGACAATTAGGCAAGCATTGTCAGTTGATTTTCCTGGCAACAGAAGAAAAAAAAGATTAGATTTAGGTTTAGGTCACATGATACACTTAAAATTTATTAAGAGAGCCGGAACTATCAAACACCTGCAATGACTTTAGCAATAGGATTTATACACTCTTGCATCTTTTAAAAATACCAAATGAGGGTCAGACATGTTATGATCATGTCCTAATGTGATATAAACAACCATAAAGTGGTTGAAGAGATTCTCGGTGTTCTTCCCCTCTCTCATCTTCCAAACAGCAACACCCCATATGATCAGATGCTGCATTTCATAGAGCAGTGTGATTCTTGAGCCTATATTTTGTGCAAGTATTTAATTATTTTTCTTCAGATAAACGCTTGCAGGGGGGATTGTAGCAGCGTGAAACATAGCAGTGACCTAGAGATTCCACACCTGCTGCTTACACTGTGTTGTCTTCTGTGAAACACTAACTCGTTCACGGGGATGCTGTAGAATATTGATCAGAGCACAGAATCATTAACACAAAGTAGTTTTCCACATCCTGCCTCGTAGCTGTTCTTGCAGTTGATGTTCAACTTTGGCAGTGCAGTGTCTGGGATGTGGAAGTCTCTTTTAATCAAATATTACGAAACAAGGGCCAAATCTCCAGCTCCTGCAAATGCCCTGGCACTTGCCAGTTTCTGTTGGGCTGCATTGATTTTTCACTCTCTGAAGAACCTTGTCCCTGAAGCTTCTAAATTGAGATAAATGCTGTCTTACTGCAGAGCTTGCCAGTGATCAGCTGGAAGCCTGAGGTCCCCTGGCTCCATTTGGGTAATAAAGTGCAGATGCTGGATGCCTCTCTCCACCTGATGAGCTGTCAATGTGCTGGATAGATGAGCTGTCGGGAAACGAAAGAGGTTTCAAGTTGAAACATTTCTTAGGTTTTTTTCTTTCATAAAGAAATAAGAAGTAAAAAATAATTCTGTGGAGCACCTTGATTTCACCAAATCAGCATTTTTTTCCAACGAGAATTGTTTCTAAGAGAAGACAGAGGCCCTGCGAGTTCAGCTGAATTTTAGAACCCTGCTACTGTAGCGCTTTGGCGTGAGGAGGGTTTGGGGACCCAACAGCTAGAGATTGGTTCCTCGCATTGCACAGGCAGCATGGCTCTGCGGTGAGTCATGAGGCAGCAGGGAAACGGGGGAGAGTTCAGTGGGTAGGGTAAAGGCCTGCAGGATGGAAAAGTCACTGCTAGCAGGGACTCACTTCAGGATCCCCAAAACACGTGGCACTGCAGGGGTTTAATGCATGCGGCTGCGAGGAGAGTGTTACGCGGGAATCAGCGAGGGTGGTGGTTGGTGTGAGCGCAGAATGCCGAGGGTACAGTTTTTGGAGTTTCCATTAAGGGACTGATAGTGGAAAATGTGACACAGACTAATCGCTGTGCTAGAGGTAGTAATTTCAAACACTTTGCTCCACTTTGATTTCTATCTGCCGCTGTCTTGTTCAGTTAGGAGCATTCCTGTGAAGATCCCTAAGTAGATGGAACTGGATCCTGCCTCTCTAGTGCACAGTGGGAGCTGTGCTGTTTATTTCATTAAGACACTGGGCCTTTAGGGAGAGAGAGTGTAATTACTCCTCAAACAGAATGGGTCCAGCCCACAGATTCTTTCCTCAGCTTTGAAAATCTCTCCAGTAAAGGCAAAGATGTTTTTAAGCAGAACAAAGCATCCACAAAGAGCTTAAAAAGCTTCATTTCTAAACCACTCCTTCGAGCACGAAGGTGGCCCTAGCAGATCCTTTTAATATTGAGCAGCTAGGACATGGACAGTCTCACAGCCCTGCTTTTGGGCCACTTGACAGCAGAGGAGAGTTCCCGTGTGAATGCTGAGTGCTCCAGCTCACTCTGCCGAGCCAATCCATTTTCTTCAAAGACTAGACAGTGCTGAACTTAGTAACATGAAAAATGTGACTTTTTGAAATTCTATTTTAAGTCCACAGCTGGATTTTCAGTCAATTGGGATGTTTCTTTTCTTGTGGTTTCTGGTTAAAGGATTACCTTAAGTCAACTGACTAATGTTTTAGTCTCCCCTTAAAATATGCAAAGTCAAGATTGCACTTTTTAAAATTTTCAAGACCAAATTTTTTCTGTCTGTTTTCTAACATAATTTTTGCAGATGGGTAATGATCAGGATGCGAGGTTTCTCTTCTAAATATTTGCTGTTTCCTGATAGGATGGAATACTCAGCCAAAGTATCCCTTTTAATGTCAGTGAGATATTGAAAGTCCTCTGAATAACTGCAAATTGCAGGTCAGGTTGTAAGCCCATCTAAAATGGTCCTGACTTAAAAAAGAAAAATATTAGCATTATGAGAGAGCTCAAAAAAGCTTTTGGGGTCAGAATTAACCTCTGGAAGTATATTTTGATTTTCCATACAGGGCACAGAGTGTTGGTCTGGTTTTCCCAGGGTTTCAGTCCGACTGTTTGCCAGCAGGCAGTTTGAGTTAGACTGTGCTGCAAATCAGCACATTACCTTATAAAGCACTGAGCAAAATTTTGTATCTTCTGCTACAAAATATTATGCCCTAACCATTTTCTAAGAGCATTTTCTTTTCCCCTCAATGAAAATTAAGGAAGACAACACTGGTTTTATATTCAAGTGAGGTGGTCAAAATTCCTTATGCAGGCCAAGCTCCTCGTGTGGCTCACCTGAACTAAACTTAGGACTAAGCTTAAAAATCCACCTCCTGAAACATCTGAAGCACTCACTGTCCTGCCACTGCCTTCCTTCTTCACTGTTGACTGGGATTTTATCTGATATACCTGTGGTGTCCTCTCCAGGTCTATGACTCCGTGGTTTGACTGACATCAGTTTTTTTCTTCCATCAGTTGGAGACTTTGGTGCTACAGATGACTGTACTTTGACAATTTGTTTGCACGCCATGCCTGGGGGCAGTTCTAAGACTGATAGCTGAGTGGGAGATGGAAGGATTGTACAGCCTTGAACTTGAACTATTTGGGGTCTGGTCTACAGAGATTTGACACACATTTTATTGCAGGGTTACAGAAAGGGAACTATGTTCTGTGGCACTCTGAAATAAGAGTTTGGTGTATTGAGAATGATGCTTTGCTTTGTTTTCTCTTTCTCTGTCCCTCCCTAGAAATCACGCAGTACCATGTTTTACCAGAGGCATGGAAACTAATAAGTATAATAGGTATTTCTATGTCCAGTTACTCTCATGTTAGTTCTGTGTTCCACAGTCAAAAAAAGCAAGACACAAGGAGATAAAGGGAAACAAAAAAAGGAATGTGCCAAAGAGTGGTGTGGAAGAGGAGGAGGGGTAGAGAAGCCAAACTGCTCCCTGTTAATTTAGGCACTGGAGTATTTGATTTCTGGTAATGTTCATTGTCTCAGACATGCACCGTCTTTGGAAAGAGAAATGTCTTTGAAGATAAATCCAGCTCAGAACTTTGTGTGTGCTTGTGTGTAACAGGAGCATTCTAAATGACCTTTAAGGCAAGGGCAATAGCTACCTGTACTTTGTCATTTTCTCAGCTATGCTGAGGAAATTTTAAAGCATGGAGAGAATATTATCCCAGTTAATTGACGGAGATAGAAAAGGTGAATATGGATCTTATATCCTGTCGCATCCTTGTAGGCAGGGTACACCACGTTAGGAAGCATCAGGAATATCTGAGTACGTAGCATTTCCTGTTATGTTTCAGAGAAATAATACTGAAATTGACTGTATTTTCCACACCCTGAAACACTGAGCTGATTTACAACAAGGCTGCTGCTGTTAGCTGCAGTGCAGAGAAAGAAAGAACCACAGGGCCTGTTTCTCCCATGACTATTCTGCAATGCCAGGTAGAGTATTTCTGCCCATGAGAACCATGAGCACTGACTGACTCCATGACATCCCAGAGGCATCAGCCACCCAGTTTGGTTATCCCTCCTGGAACAGAGCAGGGGTATGCCCAGCCCTTGTCTGAACAAGGCAGAAGGAAACAGCCCAGTGCCTGCATGTTACACGGTAACAAGTGAAGCAGCATCGAGCATAGACCTTTCTACCAGTGCTTCTCTGCAGTTTTCATACTTTTTCTGTCTCATTTCTATGTGTATAAGACAAATCGCAGGTGTGGAAGGATTCATAGGGGCAGACACTGATCTCTGCTCTGTGGTGAACAGGGACAGGACCTGTGAGGTCGGCCTGAAGGTGTGTCCGAGGAAGTTGAGGCTGAATATTGAGGAAAGATTCTTCACCCAGAGAGTGATTGGGCGCTGGAACAGTCTCCCCAGGGAAGTAGTCACAGCACCAGCCTGAGGAAGTTCAAGAAACATCTGAAAAATGCTCTCAGGCACATGGTGTGGCTCTTGGGCTGTCCTGCACAAGGCTGAGAGTTGGACTTAATGAGCCTTGTGGGTCCCTTCCAACACAGCATTTTCTGTGATTCTGTAGTAACTGTGCTCAGAGTGTCAACATGTGTAACGCTTTGTTCCCATGAAAGCAAGGGATGGGTAGAGAGTTAATTTCATATTGAAAAACAGTGAAATTTTTACGGAAAAATTTGCTTTAATGGGCTTTACTGCCCTGCCTGCCTTTCCTGAGGGTTCCCCTAATATTCCTGTACATAGCTCAAGACTGCAGTTCAGCGCAGCCAGGGCTGTCACTTGTTGCCCCCATGATGCTGTAGGCTGCTGCTCTTCAGTTTTGTCACAGCCGTGCCCTCTCTGGCTGCAGGCGTTGCTGTGCCAGGCCTTACCTGCAGTCTGCTGGCCTGGGCTGGCCTCAGCTCTCTGTGTACTTGGCTGGGTGGTGGGCTCAGGGCTGACCCTGGGCTCTCACCCTGGGTCTGCCCTGCTCAGCTCTCTGGCCCATCGCAGGCTGTGTCATCACGCTCAGTCCCTTGGGGAGCAACTGGCCCTTGCTGCACTCTGACATTACACTTTCCCTCCCTTCTTCTCAGGGCTGGGCTGGATTGTTCACTCGCAATTCAAGGCCAGCGTTCCAAAATATTTAAGCTGTTAAGTGCCTCCTCTCTGGGTAAGAGGCATTTCTTCTTTTGCTGAAGGTGGTGAGGTGTCTTCATAGTCTATCTATGCAATCCATGACAAGTATCTAACCTCCTCCTGTGTGAGTCAGCTTCCAGGAAAACTGCATCAGGAATTCCAGGTGTCGTGTGGATACAATCCAAGGGAAGGTGTATTTGTTACCTCTCCGGTGTGTTCATCAGAAAACCTCTCAGAAAATGCTTTTGCTGTTCCAGCTTTGTTAATTTCCCCCATTATTAAACCATCAGTGTTTGTAATGCTGCGAGCTGCCAAACAGTGAACAAGCTCTTGGCCTGGCCTCGTGTCGCTTTTTACTTTACACTGGCAAGTATTTAATTGTTTGGGAGTTAGTCCAACGTACACTGCCCTTCCCATTATTGATTGCTGGAGCAGCCAGCATGTTTTGTAACTGCCTGTTTTAAAGACCGACAACTGCATTTGAAGTGTATAGTCTGTATTTTGTCAGCTGTGGCAGGGAAACATCTTTGGAACTGGATCACATAATGCACAGACCTGATAGATGGACTCAATTAAATCAACAATAATATAGTAGTTGGCACACTCAGTGTAGCTACTCTGATCCTGCTCTATCATTTTTCCAAATCCTTTTTATTCTCCAAGCCTCTGATCAAAACTTCAGGCCCTTTATAACCCTAATTCAAACATCACTTCAGAGGTTAACACGTTTGAACTCCCAAAGCAATGCTTTTAACTTCTATCCTGTGGTCAATAAGAGGCTAAGTCTATCTATAAACAGTGTCAGATGGTGTCTCACACGTTGCACTTAAGAAACCTTACTCCTGATAGTTCCTTGACCTTGGTGGCCTTGCAGATTGGGCAGTTTAAATGACACTGAGCAGGGTACCCACGGAGAGATCACACTCCTGATACTGTAAAGCTGACAGCAAACTGACAGCTCTCAGGGTGTGAGGAAGGAGGCAGGAGAGCATCTGAGAGAAGTGAACAGTGAAGTCTGTCCCAAAGCAGCAGGTTGAGATAATTATATGATATTTTTATGGCCATATCCCTGTGGTTTTTTTTGTTGTTTTTTTTTTTTTTCTCTTGACATACACATGTTTCAGAGAATCACAGATTTCCTTCTGGTAGTTACTCTTTCCCTTCTGTGCCTGGTAGTGTGGTAAATGACCATAATGTTAAGAATCACTTGGACCAGAAATAGTGTTACTGTAGATCAACACCCACATTGACAAAAAAATCCTGGGTCTTCAGCTGGCTCAAGTGTGGAAATATTTTGTGACATAGGTGTTAAGTTAGTTTGTGTTAGCTGGGCATCTGGTCCAAAGAAGCATGAAGAGGAATTCAGCACTCAGTTCCTACTGCAAATCCTCTAAAGGACAAGTGACTACTGGTGTAGTAAAGGTGAAATTGTATGAGAGGAAGCAAGTTTGTTGTTTCAAGGGACTTGTTTACTAAACAAAGCTGCTCTCAGAGTAGTGTGAAACCTATCAGTTCCAAGACTGGAGGGAGAAGGCTTTTCATTGTGGTTGCTTTGATGAGGATGACAGCGGAAATTCTGGGGCAAGGTAGAAGTCAAGCCCTTTTCATTCTTCATAGAGTACTGCCTTAGAGTGTAATGGAAGTAATGCCTGTACATCCAGCCTCTAGATCTCATGCCAGATTTGTGCTGGGTGATTTTTCTCAGTTGCAAATATCATATGCCATACAGCTGATGTGCTCCTGCTGTAGCTGCAGCCCCGTTAGCAGAGATGGTCATATATCCTTTTGTCAGGAGCTGAACCAGGACACCAACGGGCTGGCTGATAGAAATAAGGCTGCAGAGGCTG
The DNA here is from genome assembly GCF_015227805.2 of Hirundo rustica. Classification (NCBI taxonomy): domain Eukaryota; kingdom Metazoa; phylum Chordata; class Aves; order Passeriformes; family Hirundinidae; genus Hirundo; species Hirundo rustica. The sequence continues at coordinate 6,454,350 of NC_053452.1, read as the reverse complement.
TTCCTGAGAGCCATCTGTGTCCTTCAGGATCATTTCTCCTCATGCATCTGATGGATCCAGCTATGCTGTCACCAGTCTGTAATACACATGCAGCCTACAATCCATTTCTAAGCTCCTGAGCACATGAAATATTTATTCCACATGCCTCTGTTCCACAGCAGCATACATTTTTCAGTTCTATATTGTGGGAACAACTTGAACATGCCCTACCTAAAACTTTACATATGCTGAGCTGGTGGGAAGGATGAGAGCAGGGGGGGAGATACAATTCTACAATATGCTGACATATTTCAAAGGCTCCCATTTCTGACTGTTCACAACTACAAATTGTTTGATCATGGAGTTGTTAGAGCTCAACTTTGCAGAGATACAGTGAATATGATTAATTATTTTTTTTTAAATCTTCTTCATTTGCATGGTTGACATGAGGCCTATGAGCTTTCCAGATTTGGTTTATGGAAATTAATCAAAGAATCCAGGGGTAATACATGACAGAGATAGGGATTCGTTTCCAAGCTGCAAAATTTTTTCAGATTGCATGTAACATCTGTTTATTTGTGGGTGAGGGGAATGAATGTCGAAAATCAGACACCCATGTTTCAGAAATGAATGAACTGAGATTAGCTGGCCAAAGACAGTCAAATTTTGAATCATAGGCTTATGATGGCAACTATTGGACAAGTTTAAAGTGACAAGCAGGAGCAGACGTGGCAATTATCATAATTTTCAAGTATAAAATGGGAAGAAGATCAGTCAGGATGATGAATTTTTAAAGTATTTTTCAGTTATACTTAACTCCATCACATTTGTTATACACTGAGATACAATGATAACCATGACTTGGGCTAATCCTCCTTTGGATATAGTTGCCCAGAAATTCTTTCTATAGTTGATACTGTCAGAGGCAGGTAAACTGTTTATACAGCTGATTCCTGTTTAGTAGGTATAATGTTACTGTTATTTATTTTGTAGAAAAACAACGAAGTTTTTGTTTAACTCCAAGTTTATTTTCTTAGGGTACAGCTGAAAATCTTAAATAATAGTAAATCTTTGCTTTGGGTGTTGTTGTGGGTTTTTTTTGTTGTTTTTTTTTTTTTTTCTTCCCCCAGTTATTTTACCTTCAGAAAATCTCATTTTTGAATAACTTTATAGATGTTTGTTTTTGAGAAATTTTCAAAGCTGTAACGTCTGACTTTGCTGATGCACAAAGTTTTTTCAAAATATTTTTGAAGCATCTTCATTTTGTTCCTCAAATGGAGAACTAGCAATATTTTCATCACCTGATTACTTTTTTCCATGTTACTCATGACCAAATGACAGGTTCATTGATCAGTTCTTTTGTCTATAAACACAGTTTAAACATCACTTTTAAATGGAAAAGATAGACCAAACAATCTGATAAGGATTCCTGATTGTGTACACTGCATGTCTCCTTGTAATTGCATAGCTCTGGGCTCACTGGTTGTGATACCTTTATTAATAATAACATAAATACACTCTCCATTCTGCCTTTCTGCAATTTGTCTGCTGGACTGACTTCAGCATGCAATTTTGTTGGTCTTGTACTATAACCTGTAGCTAGATCATCTTGTCTCCACCTCCAAATTCAAGCCCTTTTGCTGGAAGGTTGCGCGGAGCCTGGAGGTGCGTTACATTCCTTGTCATCTGGGTGTGTTCTGCAGTGCTCAAATAAAAGGTGTATCACAGCACAGCGATCTCTTGGAAGATGAGAGGGCTCTTGTGCAAGCTACTTGCTGATCAAATAAAAAACATCTGCCTCTAAACACAGACAATCAAAGCAAAGAATGGGAGAAAATTGTTATCAACTCTCATTTATTCTTAAAATGGCACAGTAAGAGAGCTCACAGCTCCACCTGCCCATGCATACAAAGCAGTCTTATGTCTGCCAGTGTTTGAAATTAAATCCTGGTCAGGCTAATCACTTAATTATAGGACCACCTTTTCCCTTTTGAATGTATTATTCTCACTTCTTCCATTTTGAGATTACCTTGTTCAGGGCTGAAATTGGTACATCAGGAGCTAGAGAGATGCAGAATTTTGTATTTTCTTGGAGCTCAACCTATGAGTTTTGAGCTCACCTCTAATGAGCACTATAACCTAGGGGGAGAAAAGAGTGTGATCTTACCTTACCCTTTTGGAAGTTAGAGCTTGGTCTGGGATAACTGACTGCAGTTTTCTGTTCACTGGGGATGGGCCAAGTCAAGTAGCAGCAGCTGCACGAGTGGCAGAGATAGCCTGAGTTCCCCAGGAGGGCAGGGAGGCTTCAACCATAGGAGACAAGTGTAAAATGTTTTTCTCACCAGGGAACTCAAAATAAACACTATGACAGTTTGAGTCCCACATTACCTTGCTGCCTGAGAAAATGTAAAGTAAGTACCATCTCTAAGCTGGCCTGGAATTCCCCACTTGATGCTTTAAGCATCTCCTTGATGAGTGGAGGAGAGATTTGGCTGTCTCTATCTTTAAAAGGTGATAGAAATACTCCAGAAAAGCATGTGCCAATTACATGCATTAATGTCTCCAGCAAAACCTAATTCTCAGCTGAGGATATTGTGCAGACAACATCTCCTGTCAAAGCACGGAGCATAAAACAGGATTGCGGGGTCTGACATGGACGAGCGATATCTGAGGGGAGAAAGATTCCTGCAGTGTCTTGTGAACTTCCCAGGGCTGTCACAGAAAGGCAAAGGCTGTTTAGGGGATGAAGCTGGTGACTGTGAATCCCTGACCTCAACAATTTTGCCTTTGTTACATAAGAGAGTGAGAGTTCTGCCTCTAAAATAAGAAAGGGGAAGTTTTTATGTTTACTTCCACCAGCTACATGCAGGAGTTACACAGGGACATTTGACTTGCAGTTGTTTTAAAGAGTGAGGGCTACATCTTACATACTGGGCCTTTGGAGAATACCCAAAAATTGCATTTGGTTGTGAAAATTGGTGTTTATATGCTTGGTAAAACATAGGGACAGTATAATTATGTTATGTATAGACATCTAAAGTGACTAGCATTTATTATCTTATCTGGCCTTCTACATAACAGTAAGAATGAACACAAATACCTAGGAAAGATGTGGCTGTCCTACCTATTTTTCTCTAGTCTGTCAGACCTTAACCAAAAGGAAAACTCCTGGGATCTGCCCCATTGTTGACAGAATTCCTTACAGATATTGAATGTACATCTGTTCTCTTCTGATCTGATGTGTTCTGTACATCAGATCTCTTCTGCTGGAAGGGGTTCATCTCCACCAAGGGTCTCTACCCCTTCAAAATACTGGTGAAACCAAAAAAAATTGCTGTTGGGCCAAGAAAATTGTTGTAAACTGTGAACAGCAGAAGCAGCTCTAAGTGTGTGCAGCCTTAGAGATAAAACTCCTCCCTCTTTTCACATCTCTTGGTCAATGTCAAAAGAAAGCAGCCTGTTCCAAGACACTTTGCTGTTCTCCCATGCAATATTCCAGAGGGCTGAGTGTTTAGGCCAGGACATTGGCATGGCTTGTTGGGACAGGCTCTCCGCTTCTGGTATTTACTTCTGCCTTTCCCCATGGGGATTTCTGGAGAAGAGGGATGGCCCTAAGAGGCATCCAGCCAACCTGTTCTACCTGTTCCATCCCTGGGTATAGCTCCAGTCGTGGGGAGCACTCCATCTTCCCTTTGAGATGCAGAGATTGGATCGGTCTCAGAGGAAGATTCAGTGGGCAGTGAAACACAAACACATCTGGCCTCAGCTCGTGTACCTTGACAAAGCCAAACTGCCTCCATTGAAGCTCTGTGGGTTTGTAGCAGCTGAAGAACTGGCCCAATAAGACATGGAGAGCTTCTGACTGCAGATGAAGCAATTCACTTCTATTATTAGCAGTTGAAGGCTTTTTGAATCAGGAAGAAAGGCAAAAGTGACTCCCTTTTTGTTGGGCGTAAAAAATGGGGTGTTGTCATCAGCAATGTTGAAAAATTCCTCCTTGATTTTGAGAAAATATCCTGTTCTTGAATTGTATTAGTTATTTGCCAGCACATTAAGCAGTTGCTACAGATGTTGGGGGTATGTGGAATGTTAATATACGTTATGAGGATGAGAGATTAATTTAGGGAAATTACAACATGTTTCTGAAAATTACAATAAAAGTTTGGAGTGCCCTGAACGACAGTGTGACATGAACTGGGACTGAGAGCCTGAGAATCTGAATTCAATTTGTGACTCTGTCAGTGACACCCCGTGTGACCTCAGGGAACTTATATAAGCTCTGTGTGCCCTATTTGCCTTTTGTTAAAAGAGAAGAAAAGAAAAACTTTCTGTTTCTCATGTTTGCCTGCTTAGAGTTGGGGCCACTGGTTCTTTCTGTAGGGCACTGAAAAGAATGAGACCCAAGTCTCTGTGTGAGGGGCCCTGGGCTTTACCACAGAAGTAAATTTAAAAGGAACAAATTCAGTAATATCTGGAATGCTGAATCCCAAAGAAAAATTAGAACAAGGCAGCTCTGGGCTTGTACACACAATGCTGTTTTTTAATTACTGCTTCAATCATTCATTATTTTTAAAACTAAATACACTGATGTTTACAAAATAAATAACTACGTATTTTATTGTCACCAGCAAAGTGCTAAAAGGATAAGAAAGGAAATCCTGTGGAGACATTCTCCAGTGGGAGAGCCCTTCAAAAGAGAGCTGCAGAATTAGGTCCAGCATTTATTTACCCAGTCCTGCTCAGTTTAAAGCACAAATGTTCCAAGTTCTCGTGGTTGTAGGACCCAGTGCTGCCTTGCTCTGAAAGCACAAGGGCGCAGTTCTTCATCTTCTGCACTTCCATGAAGTGTTGGAAGTTCTCTCTCATGATTTCCTCGGTCTGTGCCCCACAGGCCCAATATCCCTGCTGGGCTTGGGAGTCACAGCTCTGCGTCACTTGAAACTGCATTGCCTGTGATCCAGCGAGTTGTACATGTTCCTCTGGGGCCTGGGTGTTTAAGAAACACATCTTCTTTCCCTTCAGAGATGCAAAGTAGCTGAATGGGGCGACCTAAGACAGTATATCATGAGATTCCCTTGGATTCACGATCAGCTGTCTGCCCTGGATACAGATGGTGAGGGATGAGGGTAAATCCCTGAGGGTAAAGATCCATATGCCCGTGTGTGTTTGCCAGTTGTACAGAGGGTCACCCGCTGCAGCACCTCTTTAAAAACTTATCGTTAAGCCCGTCTCCTTTGTGAACTTTCTCATTATCATTTCATTGTGCTGCGCAGTTCTGGCCAGGCTCAATGAATATTGACTTCATGCTTGCTTTTCTAATTGAATTACAGGGGAGCAGGCTGAGCCACTGAAGTTTCCAGCCTGCAGTCCTGCTTCCTTGGCAGCTAACTGAATAGAAGCTGAAAGACAAGCTGTTTGCTTGGGCATTATGGATAACAGAGACCTGTCACAAAGCTGCTACAATGATTTATTAAAAGACAGAAGAAAATGAGAGTGAAAGAGTCTTGCTCACTTTCAGCACCAGCTGCTTGCTTTGCTTGTCTTCTTTCCTTTTTCTGTCTTCCTTTTTTTGTCTTTCTTTTTCTCTTTAGCCCTTGCTTGCTTTCTCTTTCATCCTCCCTTTCTTTCTTCCCCTCCCTCTTCTTCTCTCTTTCTCTCCCTCCCTCTCTCTTCTCTTCCTGATCTTGTCTTATCAAAAATAGACAGAAAAAGTCAAAGAAAAACACATAATTTGAGCAAATGCTTCAAGAAAGAAACATTATTCTCCAATCCTTAAATAACAGTCGCTGCATAAGACAGATGTGTTTACCATTATGGTCAAATAATAAAAAAGATCATCACTGTAGCAAAAGTGATCATCACTGGTCCAGCAAACAACATCCCATATATGTCCCTACAGTGTTAGCCAGTCTTATTTAGGAAATCCTTCTGAAAAAAAACCCCTGAGACTCTGTAGTTTACCTTTTCTACTCTTGAATTTCATTGTCAGACTCTTACTGATGTAATAGGAGTGGAGTAAAGCCAAGTCTTGGTGGCTTTGCAAACACCTCATATTATGTAGTTCACCAGCACTTCAATTTACAGTGGTGTAGCACAATGCTAAAGATCCCAGGATGGCTCATGGAACTGCTTTTACCAAAAAGATCAAGAGCTCAGCTCATGGTGCTTGATCAACATAGGGATCACACTTGTGTTGGGCTATTTTTCCCTCTTTCTAGTTTCTGTTTGCCTTTTTTTTTAATTTTTTTATTTTTTTTTATTTAAGCTTTAAAAAAGTTTGATTCTGATCAAATAGTAAGATCAAGAAACATAATTCTACTGAGTTACTTATGCAGAATGTTTAGCTCAAGGCTGTTGGACTGGAGTGACAGTTTTGGTTTCTCCTTAAAATCTGTGCAAATTTATATTTTATAGTTTATTTAAGGTGGCATTTTTGAAGTTTGGGTAGGCAGAGAAGAGATTTTCATACCAGGTCAAAAACATTCAGGCTGTTGCCTACTAAGAAGTTGGACTTTCCCATAAGAATTTGTGAAGGTCTTTCTTCTTTCAACATCTGCTTTCTTGGATCTGTTTCGCTCCCTGAAACCAAAAGATTTTAGCCCAGAGAAAGCTGTTTGCTCTCAAATCTCCAACTGGACAGTTGGCAGTTTGATACACTGTTGATTTTAAAAAACTCCACAGGATAGTCGTGTTTATTTCTATTCAACGGGCTTATTCAGACCTGACCTTTTTTCACATTCCCAGGTTATCACCTAAATATATACTTTGCTTGATTAAGTCATTATTGATATCTTTCCTGGTTCCCTGTCTATCTTGTCCTTCTTTATTATTTTCTTTCTCTAATTTTATAGCCTTTCACTTTATTTTTCAGATTTTTTTTAAAATCTTTTTTTTGTTCAACTCTAGTTAGCCCCAGCACAGAAGTTTGCAATAAATTACTACAGAATAATCTGACTTTTCAGTGTCTGGCACTCTCCTTAGATTTAACCCTTCTCAGTGATTAATCAGGATTTAATCTTTGTTTGGAATAAGTTAATTGGTGACTGCTGTTTGGTAGCCACTGAGCTGTTTGCAAATAGAAGGGAGGTTTTTTTGGTGACCTCATTGAAGATAGGGCGACAGGTGGATTTATTCTCAGGTTTACATCACTCGAAAGGGTAAACACGAAGCTGCAGCCAGTGCTTTGCACTGTAAAGAACACTTCCATGGGGCACATGTGTGCTTGATAGATATATCCCATGCTGAAACGGAATGGCTATTGACTGAATCTAAAGGGCCTTGTAACTTAATTAATGACCTTCTGGCATTTGAATTATTAATACTTTATATCTTATATAAAGTAGCAATGTGAGGAGATGTGTTACTAGACACAGGCATGTGCACAAACACAGCAACAACCACATCCTGGGGCTGTATGGGGGTGCAGACTTATGTAGCCTCTCCTAAATAAAACTTTTGGAGATTATACCTGACAGGGATTTACAGTCAGGAAACAGAAAACTTCCTTATGCTAATAAAAGGATTAATTTTCTATCCTCAGCCAGTGCTGGAATTGGTACCTTTACTGGTACTGGAATGGGTATTGTTCCCACAGGGGATTGACTGGTCTGCTGGATACAGACTGGAAAAAACTCCTGGTAATTTCACTGGGGCCAGGATATCCTCCACCTGTTTTGTAACCCTGATGAAGAAAATCTATTACCCATGTATGTATTTGGCAGCAAAATTAGCACCTGGGATTTAAATACTGTGGCATGAGAACTACAAGTAATCAATGCACTGAAAAGTGGTATTACAGTTTCTCTCAGCAGAGGAAGAATTTGAGCAAACAGTCACAATCTAACACAGTGTTTATCTTAGCTATGTCAGAGATTGAAGAACTGAATATAGTTTTTTCCATGGCTAACTAGCTGGCCTGAGTAACAACTGAGCCTTTGAAGCAACACAAGGGATTCTGACCATTTTCTTAGATTTAGGGTCACTGTGGAAAGGAAGTTTTAGAAGCCACCTACGCACAATTTCCGCCTGGAATCAGAGAGAGAATCTTTCTGGATTACAGGCATTTCAAACCCGTGAACCGGTTTAACTCTACAATTCATTCCACAAAGCTCAAGACAGGAGCTGCTTTGTGTGGCATTCTCCCATCAGGACCGGTGGCCATAAATCAAGATGAATGTCTTTCTGAATGACTTGCTACAGTTCAGCCGCAAGATCTGGGCTGTAGGCAGCAACCAAGGAGTGAAGTGCTTTGGCCTATGGTATTCGGAAGGTCAGGGCTGGAGATCACGATGCTTCCTCAAAATGCTGTGAATCTTCACATTGTATGTTATTCTGTGTTATGGAAGTGTGCAAGAAGCAGAAGATTTTAAACTGCTAGTAATTTATTTTCAGCAACAGAGATCTCTGGCACGCCCAGAATTTGGTATGTTTTCTGAAGGAGACAGAAGGAAAGAAAATCCTTCCACTTTGAAAAGCACAATGCTTTGGCCAGCTCTTTATCTTGGCGGAGATCCTGTGTTGGAGTGCGTTCCCTGAAAGGCGACCAAATTGCCCACCACAGACAACTACGATGAATAACTCTCCCTGTCTTTGCAAAAAGACTGCTTACAGCAATCCCAGCACCCTTCAACACATGGTGCATTGGAGTTTATTTGGTTTTTACAAGCTATTATTGCCATTCAGCAAAACTAAAGCAAAACTAATCCTAGAGAGCAAGGGGTTTTTTTGTCAAGAAAAGGCTTCAGCTGCCTGAGTATGAGTCTGCTTTGCTCATTCTGGCAGCAGTCATGAGCAACACCTTGGATAAATCACTCCTGTGAACAGAGCAGGGAGCCAGGCTGGCAGGTGCTGGTCTGAGTTCTGGTACCAGCCTGCTGGCTGATTTTGGATGTGTAACCTCATTTATTAGTTTCTCCCTTCCCTTCCTTCATTTAGTCCTGTTTGCCTGTGCTGTCTCATCCCTGAAGCAGAGTTTTTTCTATATATTTTTACTGTACTTAAGGGAAGAGTCCTACTTCATGCCACAGGTTTAGAATAGCTTCAGAGACTGCTCAAGACGTGCTGGCCAAAGCAGTGGCCTCCAGAGCGTGCCCAGCCGTGTATGCAGGTGCCTGCTGTGTTGGTGAATGTGGGCCCACAGCCTGGATCTCTTTGCCCAGCTGCTGGGAGAATCGCCAGGGCTGGGGCCCCCTCTGCCCCTGGCTGCCCCCGTGAGCTCTGTGCTAGTGCAACAAGGAAACAGCCCTTCCATGGCTGTTACCTCTGGGGGCAGCCAAACTGGTGCAACACTTCCAGAGCTCATTGCTGTTTCTTTCTAAAATACAGTGGCAGGTAAATCTTTGTGTTCCTTCCTGAAGACGGGATGCCCAACTTTTTCAGACCTCTGGCGTGCAGGACTGCCTGGAGGTTTATTAGTCTGACATCATCCACCAGGAAACAACCTAAGAGGCTCTGCTTAACTACAGCAACCTCTCAGTTTCTAAAAATTAAAGCTGTATACCGTGGCTTTTGAATACAAGTATAGGAATATTTATTAATCCATTTGATTAAATAAGTCTTTCTTAATTTAACAAGCTTTGCTCAGCAGGGTAGTGATAAAAACACACGGTTTCACGCTCCTGACAGGCATGTTTAAAAAGAAGGAAGGGAGGGAAGGGGGAGAAAAAAAAAATGCAACAGAGCTCCCTAAATGGTAATTCAACTTAATTTTTTAACAGGACTCTTTTGGCTTCAGAGTGATTCCATGACCTACAGCAATGATCAAAGTGGTGCCGCAGTGGTGAGTCTCCTACAGCCAGAGCACTACTGAGTGTGCTGCACCAGGCTCTGCCATGCTTAAACGTTTCATCTCTCAACCAGGTGCTTCATCCTCCTGTATCAGAGCTGCTGGGCTGACTGAATGCTCAGGTCCCTCAGCACAGCAGCCCACAGCTTAATCAGGACTGTGAGAGGTCCAGAGGAGGTGTGGCAGAACAGAACGATAAGGTTTGTAGGTGTTGTAAGGATTGCCTGGATGTACCTTTCCGTGCCATCAGTTAAATATTTGTAGCTGTCCTGGGTGCCTCCATGTTGTTTAGATATTTTTCAGTCTAATGAATTTGGGTTAATACTAACAGAAACAATGTCCTGTAACCAGCAAAGCTGTTCCATTTCAGCTCAAAGAGAAGAGCTGGCTCTGCACGCTTTGTGCCTGTTGCATGGAAGCAACGAGCTGCAGGACATGCTGTGGCATCACCACCTTGCTCTGCACTATCAGCAATGCCCATGGCAGTGTTTACATACTGTGCTGGTAAGCTCTGCACCTCAGGGGAATGCTTCAAGGCATAAAGACTGGAGAATTTTAGAGAACCTGGTGCATTTCTCAGGGTACGTGAAAACTGTTCGATACTGGCAGAGAATTGCTCCATGCTTAGACCATTTATTAAAGTCTAGACGCAACATAAAAGCACGTAAATTGGTTCCAGTCGTTGCTAGTAAAAACTTCAGCTTGAGCTGGGAATTGATTGGTGAATCTCATGGCGTAATTAAAATTGACTGTTAAAGTTTGTCCCGCTTAATTGGTAACACTTTCTTTGGAAGTCAGTGAGTTAAGATCCCTGCTGGATCATTTAAAGGAGTTCCTGTGTATATGATCAGAACTCAATGTTTTATGGAGAGGTTTACAGTTATGTTCCACCCTGGTGGTCTTTCATCCTGTATCTTTCCTATTTAAGATTTATGCTGTCATTCACCACAGCCTAATTGTGTTTTGATAAAAATGAAACGATTGCTGACGCATTTCAGACTGAAAGCTGATGACATTTTGAAGCTTTCAGTAAGATGATCTGAAATACTGTGCTGCTCAAAACCCCTGTCTCCCTGCAAGCCTTCGTTTTCAATTCCAGCATTTGTTAGTCGGTTTTGTAGGGATCCTAATAGGCACCTATAACTCCTCTCTGAGTGTCCTGCCAGCAGTGTGTTATGCAGTGTGCCTAATAGCTCATGCAGACTTTTTCATTCTTTCTTTAGAAGGAGGGAATGCGTGCAGTGTAGTCTTTTGTGTTTAGATTTTTTTAAAAATTATATAAATTTAAGGTTACACAGGTTGGTACATTTTTGTGATAAAGCACATCTCATCTTTTGAGTACCAGACAGCTGGTTTTTTGGTGGCTTTTAGCTCCTTAAGGATATCCTTCCACAGTCTTGGTACAGACCCAGTTCTGGAAGTTGGTGTTACAGGATGGTACTACCGGACATACTTAGCTCTCTTTAACATAAGCTGTCTTGTCCTGACTAGCCATGGACTTAATCACAGCATTATCTGCTCTCCTGAATCAGGCACTAGAGATACACTTAATTCTCTCCACAGTCACGGTATTTTTAGCACATAGCAGCCAGAACTTATCATCAACAAAATGTAAAAGTGTCAGGGGATCGTGGATGGGCACTCCACAAGCATTGTCACCCGCTAGACTTGAGATGAAGAGCTTTCATAGCTGTGATTAATGTCCTATAGAAAAGACAGGAAGACACTCAGGTTACTTGGCTGGAAGTGATGCACTTACACAGTTGGAAATTGTTTTGGAAGACATTGTTAAATACTTGCCAACATTTGGTGTCACATGAAGAATCCACAGAGCACAGAATGAGTTCATTTAACCTCGTTAACTTGCCATCAGAGCCATGAAAACTGAGGCCAGTGGGACCCTTACACGCCTTGGTACCCTGCTATGAATGCACATGGACAGAAATACTTAAATCTTAAACACTTCCTGTGCCACCATGATTGGCTCAGCAGTGTTGGGAACGGGAGATCGAGGTCAGTGCTCCATGCAGCTCTTCAAAAGGAAGTGTGGTGTCACCTGGACTGGTGCCAGGGCGTCCTGAGGTCAAGCCTTGAAAGTTAAAGAGGTGCTCAAAAATAACATGTGGGTCTGATCCCAAGCCACCGAAATCAGTGGGGATATTTTGTTAGTACCTGTGGATCGCAGACAAGCAGCATGTGTCTCTCAGCCTTGGTTTGTCAGTGGCCTTTGTTTTAGCTGCTTCTAACAAAAGTATTAGACGGATGTAAGGTGTACTTTGGTAGTAAATGAATGCTTAAATGCTCTTGCAGGTCATTCTGGCACCCTGATTGTGGCCCTCTGGTAACGGAATTTCAGAGCTGCACAAATTGTATCTGGACTTCAGAAGTGGTTTGCTAAGGTTAAGCTGCCTAAATAGTCCTTGCTGGAGCAGCTACATGCTCCAAATGCTTGTATTCCATAGCAGTTATGTTTTGTACCATGGCTGTGTTCCTTTCAAAGCCACAGAGCCAAATGCCAGCCTCAGCTTCAAGCCATTGGTCTGCAAACCAGTGAGGTCTCAAAAACAGATAACAATTATGTTTTGTGGTGTGTGTGCCATTTATATAGAAACAGTTGTCTTTCATTATTTCATCGACTTTAAAAGAAGTAAAGATTTCTTTTGTAAGTTTCAATGCCATCCTTATACCTCTCTCTTAAAGTGATGGTAAGAAAGATAATCCAGGTATTTCCATGAACTGAATCTAGAGCTATGATTTTGACAGTTCTGTGAAATGTATCAAGAGGGATTTCTGAATGACATTTCTGTCTTCTCTTGCTCTTGCCACTACTGGGTCATTCCTAGTGACTGTCCTTTTCTGTATGCACATTTATATATATTTATATATAGAATGAGTGGTACTTTTAAAGACTTTCTAGTCCCCTCATAAAGATCACAGAATCCAATCCATGTACGCACACTCATACACACCCCCAAAGGTCTTCTCCCACACTCCTATATCCACGGCACTGAGCTGATAAGCTGTGTTCAGAATGAAGAGTTATTTCAGCTCTGCAGAGGGTGTAACACAAAGGGTGTCTCACAATATGTGGGCCCTGCTATCCTTGACAATGACCCCTTGGTTACACAGTGTGAGCAAAATAGCTTTAAAATCTGTCCCTAATATATGAAGAGATGAGTTCTCCTTGATTTGGCCATTTTCTCTGCCTTTGATAGAGGATCAGTGGGAGAAAGTAGTGATGAGCATGCCCAAAGAGATTGCTTTAAGCATATTTGATTTTCTTTTCATGCATGCAACACGTTCCAATTCCTTTTAAGCAGCAAGGTCATTTAAGAGTGCCATGCCAGAGGTTTTTCCTTTTCCCCTCATTCAGTTCCTTAAATCTTATTGTCAGCCATGTTCCTTTTGAGTAGCAGAGCAGCTGCTTGGGGTCTGCTTGTGTGGTTATAATCCCATTAAAAAGCCTTCCATTATGTTGCTAATATATTTATAAAGGAACTAGTCACCTGGGATTAGTGGTTGATTCTTCTCCCTGGACATACTGTACTGAAACAGAATTATTCCCGATCCCCTGCTTGTTAGATACAACCAGTTGCATTTGTCATGGTGCCAAATTGGCTGAAATAGATTAGCAATTAAGGCTGAACATGCTTTCCTGTGTTTGTAAAGTCCTTGTAATCATCCCTGACAATCATCTTCTCATCAGCTCTTTCCTGATAGCAATGAGATGGCAGATATGCTGGGGCTTTGGGAACTTATGGTCTTTCATGGGAAATATGAAAGGCATTGAAAGAACATCCTGACAGAGCAGGTGAGGAGCCTGACAAGAAGGAGCCCTTAAAAGCCATTTCAGAAGGCATTATTCTGTAGGTTTTCCTCAGCCATTTCCAAGCATGCAAAGCTGAGGAACACAAAGTGACTGCTGGGGGGATTTGCTAAGTCACTGGTACATCTGTGCTGTGACTTATAGATGTGACTCCAGCCATGGGGACGCTTCTGAGGTTGCTTAGACTGCTCAGACTGGGATATTGATCACAACAAAGCAGAGGCCACGCAGATTCAGCCAAGGCTGCAAAACCCGCTTGAGATGGCTGAGTAAGTGCTCAGGCACTGATCCTGCAGGAGGATTTGTGATATTCCTACCGTTTTGTGTCTGTCAGTACATTATCAGAAAACTTACAAGAGGATTTAAAGTCAGAGTCTTCCTCACTTTCAGCCCCATCTAAGGGCTCACATGCAGTCTGCCTCTCCACAAGAGAAATCTCTGATACGCTGCAAAGGACTTTTTTCTGAGTCCTTGTGAATCCCAGTTGTCATCTCAACCCTTTTCTCTCTTTATCCAGCATGACCAGCTTCAGAGCAAGAGTCTTCTTCCAACTCCAGCCACCTGTGAAGTATTTCTTTATCTTCGCATCAGTTCTCCATCTCAGTTGAAATCGTATCTCTCTTTCCTTGCCTTCATTTCATTGGTTCATTCTGCTCCTGCTCTTGGCTTCTTTCTGTATTTACAGCATTTGTGTTGTAAAGTGTTTCCAAATCCAGGCCAGGGGGATTTTATTTGAAGTGATGTTGGAGGATGAGCCCAATGGCATGGGCTCCTGACCTTACTAATACTGGGTTGGTTTTGCCTACTCCTCTCAAGGAAAGAGGGACCATGGAATGGCTAGCTCTGCTCTGGGAAGCAGAGCAGCCCAGCCTAAGGAAGGATCAGCCTGAGATGGGGTACCTGAGGTGGCCAAGGACTTTGCCCACAAAAGTAACTTCACTCTAAGAGTATCCGAGCTGCGTAGAGGCCAATACGGCTCTGTCATGTGGAAGTCCATCTCTCCTGAATCTTTGTTTTTGATTCCTGCTAACCATGATTTTCTCCATACACATTCCTATATTGTACTCCTAACTGGTTTGTGTCCATCTGAAATGCCTGAGCCAGCTTATCTACAGGAGAAAAACATCACTTAAATAGCTTTTTTGTATTTTATGTCCTGTTGAGGTATGGAAATCTGTGATAGAAAAGTACAATTTGGAGGATTAAACTAAAAACACTGTCTCTAGTTGGAGCAATGAATAATGGGGATACAATGGGTGCAGGAGGAGAACAAAGCTCTCTGCAAAAAGCAACTGTTCCAAAGTGCAGTCTAGCTGCTTTAACCAAAATGTCTAATGTATGGCTTGCCAGTGCCTTCAGCTCTCTTTTCATTTCCTCTTAGGGGAAACGGTTCCTTGGAACTGTTGTGGTCTCCTTGCACTGCTACGCTGGCAGTGAATCCCATGGAGCTAGATTCAGGAGCCTCCTGCCAAAGGTGTCAGGAAAGAGCTGCTCATGGCTGTGAGGTCCCTGACTACAGCACAACACGCTTCAGCTATCTCCAGCTGTCAGGAAGCCCCCAGGAGCTCCTGAGTCAGGGACACAATTCCGAGTAGATTTGAGGCAGTTCTTAATTGCACTGCGAGGTCAAGTCAAACCATTCCTGCTGGCCACCAGGACTTGAGGCTGAAAACTGTCTTTTACCCAAGCCAGACACTCTTCAGTCATGGGCTGAATGCAGCTTGGTGGAAGCAAGGGATCCAGCCCAAAGGTCTGTTCAAATGTTTCCATTTCATGTGGCTTGGTATTGTAACATTCTCCCGTGGTTCTAACAAGTTGTGCAAAATTGTGAAGCCAAAGCAGCATTCTTCCTTTAAAGTCACAAAATTAAGAAAAATGGTTGTGGGGTTGGAAACTTGGGAGAGATGTGCTGTGGTTATCTACTGGTCCAAGAATAAAATTCCTATGGCTTTGTACAAAAGCACGGAGTAGTTACCTACTAAAAAATAAAATTTTAAAAAAATATTTCAAGTTAGGGTACTTTTTTAGTGGCAGCTGGACAATGTTTAGAGGATTTGAGAGGCCACACACTTCCTTCTCATGTGCCTCTGCGATTCCCGTAACTGCAGGAAGTGCAAGTCAGATTCTCTGCCGGGGGAACTGGACTGACAAGAGGAGCAGCACGCGTAGCCTGGGGCTGGGCTTTGGAAGAAAGCACACCTCGGACATGGGAAGAGCCCGAATGCAGCTGTCCTGACTGAAGGGTCAGCCACACAGGGCCTTTTGGGCCAGGACAAATCAGATGGTTACCTCTGCAGCCAGAATTCATTGCAGCATCCTCGAGGGCACCCAAACTGTGTTGAAAACCTGGAACTGGGCTGGTTGTAACCTCAGTGGTGGGTCTGGCAGGACATACCCTACAAGTGGTCATGTTTTGAGCAGGAAGGATTCAGTGGCCTCTAGTTTCTTTACCCAGAAGGAAGAGGCCAGACTCTCATCTTTGTGGAATAAAGGACATTAGCTACCCATAAAGAGGGTGATCCATTTATATGGGGGGAACCTAGGCTCTCTGTGGGATTGATAAATGACTCCAAGAATGAGTAAAAATAGCTGGAAAAAGCTTTTAAGTTTTGTTTAAATTTAACCATCAAAAATCAAAACATTAGAGGGTGTTTAGAGAAGTGCCTGAAACTTGGAGACCCTGAGAAGAACCAGAGAGGGAATCAAAGAGCCTGGAAAAAAAAAAAAAAAAAAAAAAGGCGAGAGAAAGAGAGAGAGAGATTAAGATTAAACAAACCCGTCTGGATAAAGCTAATCAGCTGAGATCCTGCTCCATTGACATCAACTGGATGAGTATTAGGGCCTCAAGATGTTAGTGGGAGGGAGCCCAAAAAATCTATGTGTTTTGGGTCGGCTGGAGAAGTCTCGGCCAGATTGGGTGATGTGGCAGAGACCACTCTGGATGAAGAGATAAAGTGGTGCTGCCTGTGGAGGAAGGGAGAAATTATAAAGGCCCCAACCATCTACGTGTGGTAAAACTGAATAATGGAGTGGCCAAAGGGAAAGGAGTTCCTGGCAAAGTCTGGAGTATTTATGAGAATCCAAGTAGGAGTTTGGAGCATTAATATTTATTGCAGTGCTGTCAGTTGTCAGTGCTGAGAAATCTTCACTTATGCCATGACAACCCGTTTTTGTTCCAGTGGCCGTAACTCAACCTGCTGTGAGGTTCCCCTGCCTCCCTGGTTCCCAAGTCACACATGGTGTCTGGTTAACTTGTTCAGCACTGGCAGCTCAGCTTCAGTCTTGCAGCTGATTTGGGTGAAGAACAGATTTTGGCTGCTACAGAGCCTCTTGCTGAGACAGAATTTCTCCTTCCTCATAGCTCCCTCTAAGAGATTCCCAGGGTGCCAAAGAAAATAGCGATAATGTTAAGAAACAAGGACAGTTTGACTGTTAGGAGATTTATTGCACTCGTTTTCTTTTTTGTGTAAAATGATAAAAAAAGAACACAAGCTTGTTTTGTTTAGCTTTTTTTCTTTTTTTCTAATTTTAGTGTGATTCCTTTTGTTATCAGTGCTAACACTGACCGCTAGAACCTCTGGACAGGCGCTGCTTCTTTCATGCAAGGTCCTGAGCTAGATTTCCTTGACTCCAAGATCAAACCCTCAGGCTGAGCAGTAAGGAATTCCTGCAAAGATTTGCATGTGCTTCATCTTACATGCTGGGCCCAGCTGTTGAGCCTGGTGATGGCAAGGAGCCCTCTTTCTCCCCTGCATGGGATTTGCAGGCTGCCAGACGCTGCACGAGGGAAGAGCAGATGTGGCCGGCCTGTTTCTCCTCTTCCTTCGCGGAGCGGGGAGGAACCGGTGCTGCAGCTCCACCCTCCAGAGCATGCCAACACTGCCGAGCCAGTGAAAGGAGTGGGAAGTTCTCTGCTAAGAAATCAGCACTGACCCAAAACACATCATTTCACAAAGGACTTGTCCCTTTCCACCTTTTCCTGCTTGCCTTGCTTGTGTCTTGGTGCGGTGCCCTGCGCGTGGGCTTGGTCGTGGAGTGCCTGTTCCATCCTCTGTTGGATTGGAAAATGCTCCTCGTGGTGTGTGATATTCCAGATGTGTGTCCATCTTCACAGGGCCAGCAGCTGGGTCTGTGCAGGGCTGTTACACACCGCAGGTCTCTGCTGTGCTCTCTTCTACAAGCACAATTTATCCCGGAGAACCGAAGAGGCAGTGGCGCCAAGAAGACATCAGATAATCTGAAATGGATCTACCTTTATGAGAAGACCAGTGTAGGATATGCAGAGGAAAGAACTCCAAATGTAATTCCTCATTTCTCATCTAATGGCTTTAATTAACCTGAACAGTTATGCTCTGGAACCGTGTGTACTTCAGGGACCAGCTTGATGGCACTCTTCCTGCTGCTAGGAGAGTGGGAGCATGACAGTTCAGTTATTGCTGTGCATTGTTAATACGGTTGATGTTGGTCCTGCTCCAAGAGAACCACTAAGCAATCATGGAAAATGAAGGGTAACACGTTTTTAGAAGTATTCTGGATAATTTTGGCTATAAAACAGGCTGCATAATCTTGGCAAAAAGTGGATGAATTCATTATCTGCAAATAGTGGAAAATATTATAAATGGCAGTAAATGAAATAAATGGGTGTTTCCACTGTAATATGCTATTCTCTGAGCCACCCAGAAAGAATACAGCTTGGTTTACTGGGTGGGTAGTCCTAGATGAAGTGAAAGATCATGTTCATATGCTCAAATACTTGTTTGGGAGTGAAATATTTTATGCCTTTGTTGCAGAGGGAAATCTATACATTTTACATTTAAGAGGCTGTATTTTATGGCCACATATGGATGCTGGAGTGGAGTTAAAGTTCTGTATGTGCTGTATATCTGTTTGCATTCCTCAGCTAACCACATTTTCATTTGCGCCACTACACCTTAAGGGTTTGGAGAGCTCAGTGACTCGCTCTGATGGAAAGTCACCAGCCCTCCTTACACGAAGGAATGGACTTCTGTATGTTTTGAATTTATTTATGGGCCAACACTCTTGCTGTGAACACATGGAATTAAAGTCTTGGCAACTTTTAGTAGAAAAACAATTGATGTCCACTAATGAATAGGATCTGGCTGCATGCTCTTCATTCCCACTTGTATGGTCTCAGGATATATCCTCTTTTTTGAGACCCCCTTCATTACAAAGCACATGTGTATCTTTGAGCTTATGAGTAGTCCCAGCATCATTTGTAGGCCTAAGGCTACTCCCGTCTGAGGGTGCTTTGCTGGGTAAGAAGCTCACCCTGTCTCATTTAGGCCAAATGGGCTTTTCCTTTGGCAGCAAGGGTGGTGGCAGCAGCCATGGAGGGAGGCTGCCGCCATGGGGATGAAAGCCCTGGGCTTTGTTCAGGAAAAGCAATCCCACATTGTGTCATTCTCCTCAGCAAGGTCAAGGTCTATCTGCTCGCCTCAAAATGCCACTGGGTAGCCCCAATGGCTTTGGTGGGAGCCAGCGCCAAGGGTGCATGGGTTGGCTTTGCCATATTTTGGTTATTAACACCTGGAGCCTTTATCAAACAGCCCTCGGTTTTGTCCTTTGGCCTTGCAGTCAGGTACAACGACAGGGTGACCACGTCTGTTGATTAAAGGGTTGTTTTGTTATACTATTTGTAGGTTGTTATTTTTGCTTCCTAATCAGATGGTTACTGTTCCAGCTGATGGCTGTGCTTCCTCCTGTGTTGCTTAAAGAAGAGCTGCCCCGTGGTGCCTGTGTTAAACCTGTTAAGAAAGGCATTTCCTCATATACTTGGATAAGATCATGGACATGGCCACTGCAGATGAGCCACCCCTTTTCCCAGGAGCAAATTCTATTACAATTTACTGGTTTGCAAAGAAAAAATAGCAGGCAGAAACAAACAACTGTCTGCACCCATGGTCACATCTGGCTCTTTATAAGCATGCATATACTTTTATATGTGCATATGTATATGTACATATATATATTATAAGTTTGTACACATGTATATTTGACTGTGTATATCTAGGTGATTTTAATTAAGTAAGCTTAAGAAGCTCTCACTGGCTTCAGAGTTATTACTAGCTCTACTGGTATTTTCACTTCAAGGATGGTTTAAATGTATGGCCACTGCTTGTATACATTTATGTACTGTGCTATGCATGGACAGATCTCTGTTCTCATGCCATGTCTGCTTTTGCAACCTCGGTTCTGCATTTATAAACAGCTGCACTTATAATCCTACAAGTACAAATAATTGCAACTAAAGAGGTGAACATTTATAGCTGGCCTTTTCAAAGGAGTCTAAGGGAGTTAAGTGCCCAAATCTCATTGAATTTGGTTACCTAATTCCTGTGGCTTCTTTGAAAATTCCAGCCTTAATTAACTGATTCAATCAATTATCTGTGAACGAAGTGGAGACATAACATGCTAAATCCAGTCAGTTTGGATTGCACAGGAGCTACCTGCACACTTTTCAACTAAACTTTAAAGGTTTCACTGTTGGCAAACATTATCCAGTAATTTCAGTGAAACAAACTGCAATGTGTAACTTCAGCATTGCTATCCACCCTTTTTTTTGGTGTGGCTCTCCGGGTCTTTAAGACTGCTTTGTGTTTTGACTTGCTAACGAGGGTGGACGGTAACTTCACAGGATTTCTTCAGGCAACATCTCCACCTTTAGATGCTCCTGGGAATCCTTATTGAGACTACAGGAATGATAGCTCCTGTGAAAGTTCCCACGCTGGACAAACACTGAGCCATATCAGTGGCACTCTGTGGTCTGTGCCTTGGTGGCACCTTCATCCATAGCGAGACTTTTGTGTTTAAGTAGACTGGTGTTCAGGGAAAAATCAAAGAGCAAACAAAGGAAAAAACATGGAATGAAAATCTTCTGAGTCTGCACATTACCCTGACCAGTACTTACTTCTGTTCCATAATAGCTTTGCCTTCTTGTATTTTTTTTTTTTTTTTTTTAATCCATGTTTCAAAAATCTTTGATGTGGTTTTTTTTTGTTGAATTTTCTTCTTTGAAAGCCTATTTTGGTAAGTATGGAAAGCCACAGTTTTAACAGTTCCCCTGTTTGTTCAGAAATAGCATCATTCATATTTGGCATCAGAAGGAAGACTACACTGAAGCCCAAATTTACTCCTATTAAATTAAACCTAATTGAAAAAAGGCAAAGACGTTCATTAACTAGTTAAATGAACGGTATTAAATTTACTTTTTTATTTAAGACAAGAAAGAAGACATCTTTAAATGAAGAAACTGAAGTGGAAGAGTAGCTATTAAAACATGTGATGGAAGAAGTACAAGTTGTTGAAAACTTAGGAAGAAACCACAGACACGTATAACAATAAAAGAAATGTACCTTCCTGGCCATTTCTCTTCTCTGTTACTGTGTCAGATGTTTCTGATTTGAATAAGAGCTTTCCTTCATGTCCCTGAGCTTCTCCTTCCATTTGACTTTACATTGAAGTCATAAAACTGTTGTCATGGAAACAACTGTGACATCACAGATGGAGAGTTAACTTCACCACAGGGCAAAATAAATGAATGTGATGGCCTGCTAGGAGAGAGAAGCTTTGTTTGAACCAAAAGCCAAGCTTATCCGAATCTTGGCCTGGAGCCCAGTACCCCCAGAGCCTTTGGTGGGATCCCAGCCCTGTGTTGTAGGCACAGAACAAATGCTGCCTTGTAGCAGACACCCTCTCCTGGAGCTGATGGTCTCTGTGGACAGGACACAACACAGAAGAAAGGAAGAATTATCAGCTGGGCTTCAAGACTGGAAAACTAAGGAAGAGAGAGAATAAGCAACTTTACCTCAGGTCACAGAGAGGATTTGAGGCAGTGCCCAGAACTGTGCTCCGATAACTCAGCAGGATCTCCTGGAGATGCTGAAATGCAGGAGTCAGAGCCTGTTTCTACATATCAGTTCCTGGAAGTCTTTCCCAAGCTGTCTTCAAAACTGACAAAATATGCAAAAGGCAATAGAGCTTGGGACAAGTTGAAACATTGCTGCAAGCCTTTAAAACAGTTCAGAATGTCTTTGCCCTCTAGGAAAGTTTGTTTTAGGAATCTTCATCACCACATGTGGGGTAAATTCTTCCATGGCAGCATTCCCATATTCTTCCATGGGCCCAGGGTTCCATCTGTGGCTTTTAAGGGGCAACAACCAACACCTTGGGTTGCATTCAAATGTAAAGGAGGAGCAGATCTGTTAGAGAGCATAAATATAGCAGCTGTTACAGCCAAGCTGGCCAACAAAATGGTCTCAGCAATTCCTGTGTTTTGTTGGCACTTTGTTAAATGACCTCAAGAAGTTCATCTAAATCTTTGATTGCTGCTGCTATAAAGGGGTGACATTGATCCCTCGCAGGTTTCATGTGTCACAGGTGGCTGGTATTGAGGACAGGCACAAGCAGTGGAACACTGAAGTAGCATAACCTCTGCTTGCTCCGTATTTTCAGTCAGAAATCACTGTTTGTATATTGGCCCACCAGCTTGTCAGGCTCCTGGGTTGTAGCTGGCCGAGGTATTTGGTCAGATGCTTCACTGAAATCAGTGTAAGGGCAGTGACGCCACTAGATAAGGTATTTTTGCCCACCATCCTGCCCCCCAGCATCCTGCAGCTTTACAGGAGTTAAGTGGAAGGGTGCCACACCACACGCCTGGAACTGAACTTCTGTTGACTTTAATGAGAATTGTGTGGCTAAATCCCACACAACTCTCAAACTGGAGGGGTTAAATCCGTTTTGCTTTTGCCTGTTAGTCTGTGGTTGAGAAAAACAAAACTCCCATGTGTTTTGAATTTTTTTAACTGATAAGTCTGGCCAGCAATTGAGAGTAAATCACAGTATCAGTGCACACCCACAACCTAGTTTGATATACGTCTACATTTTAAAGTGACTTCAGTGAGTCATGAGAACAGTTTCAATTAAAAGGATTGGAAGTGTCAGAAATTTCTTAAATCTTTTACAAAAAAAAGATCCCTCCACTACACTTCTGTGAGTAATAAACCACTGTGACTTGTGGAATGGAATTTGAAGGAGAGCTTATCTTCTGCAGTGTAATTTTCAGCTTTGAGTGCTTAAGTTTTATTAAAATACAGAAAATAGCAACCTGGTATTCTTATCCCAGTAATTGTTTTATCATCTTAAGTTATCAATCTTTCTGACTGCATGAGCCCTTATATTAGAAGAGGCTTGTGCAACACATGACAGGAAACTAAAGGCGCATTGAAAAACAGAGAGTATCACAGTACTTCAGGCTAAACCACATGTTCATTAACCTAGCAAAAGTCTTTAGGAAGGTGTGTACAGCATTGAACTGGTGAAAGCTGGAAAGTCATGTTAATTCGTGATCAAACAAAATGGTGGCTGGAATAAAATCCTATTGTTTAAGCTCTAAATTCTCAGTGGAGCCACCTTGTCAAAATATGGTAGTCGGATTTGCCATGGAGTGTCAAACGGTGAAAAGTATCAATCAAAAAGCCCAATAAATAGAATAAAAACATAGTGTTATTAGATAACCAATAGAAAAGGGAAAGAAATTTATTAAAAACTAGTTTACATGTGTGAAACTGAGTTTGAGTTGAGTGGTGTCCACAATTCATTTGTATTTGGGTTCTGCAATATCTGGTGCCCAGAGTTTGCCAGAGAAAATATTTATCTGAAGGAAATAAAACTGATTTTTTTTTTTTTAATTAAAAATTTTAAACAACAAATCTAAACCAAAATCCAACCAGCACATTTATTTGATTTTAATATTCCACATGTGAAGTTTTCAACTTAAATGCAGATTGCTTATCTCTATGGACAAAACTGATCTCTAGAATTAGAATGGATCAGGACATCATTATACAAGGAATACTGAACTTCCGGGCTTAATAGGAAATATCTGACTAAAGACAAGGAGGAGCTCTCTATGGGAATTAAACTGCTTCATGTTGCAGCAACTGAGACCTTATCAGTTCCTCAGGAAGATCTGATGCTGACCCCTCCTAGAGACAACATAAGATGCCAAGCAGATTGGGTCAAATCCTACAGGGCAGCTGAACTGTTCCTAAATAATTCCCTCTGAAAAAAAAAAAACCATTGTCCCAGGTAATTCTGGTCATTGCCAACTGCTGGTGAAGTAAGGTGAGATACTGCAAAGAAGTGTTTGTCAGAGAAACTTATAAACTTCCACATCCTAATGAGAAAGATGCATTGAAAATTGGAAACAAACACCATGTGAAAGTTTAAAGGGAGAGACGCTATTATGAATTTATTTGCTCATCTCTAATTAAGACTTACTTTTTCCTGCAGCAATGATTCTTTCTTTAACATACATAATCATTGTACTGTGTAATGCGTTTTCTAGGGTGTGGTGATATTCCTTGTCAGCCAGAAGAGCAGTGCCAGCATGAGTAGCCACCTAACACTGTTGGAACTAGTAAAGGGTTGTGCTTTCTCCACTCCTTATATGACCTGCAAAACTGTGTGAAAGATCAGCATAAAGAAATGCTGAAACAGTTCAAAGGGAAAATCTGTTTTGGTTGCGCTGGCTTTTGGGAAATATAACTTTTTTTCCTGGAAAGCTGGACTGATCATACACCCACATCTCTGTAGCCAGCCCTTCAGACCAAACATTTTCTCTGTGTGCCTGTCCCCAAAGTATGTTAATTTTATTACTAAAGTTAAACAGATATGTCTCAACTTAAGGGATTTTGCAATCAGTTCCTATAGAAGCATCTGTGGACTGGACATAAATGAGAACATTGCCAGTTGGACAGAGCAAAGGAGAGTGGGGAAATATTTCTGCTGTGTTAAGAACAGTTCTCCTCTGCTCAATTGCCTTTCCTAGTCTTTACAGATGAACTAGAGGAGTCTCTGTATTTCATCATTAGTGTGTACTGGGGAAAAGGATTCTCTGGAAATTGAACATTTGTGCTAAAAAGCTTTTATGGCTTGGAGCATCTAATGCCAATATTCCTGAGAGCCAAATTATGGTGAAAGGCAAAACATAATTGTCAAAAGCAGGAAACTCATCTCTTGTATGCAAGTGATTGTGCTGACAGGTATGGTGTCCATGACGTCCAACCCAAAGGTTATGATTTTTGTAGGAAAAGCTGTGTATTTCTATTGTGCTGTCTAAGGACCTTGTCATGTTGGACTGTACCATAACAGCAGGTGAGGCCAGGCAGCTGCTAGGTACAGCTTCAGATCTCGGATTTTCACATAGCCACACGGAAGCCATTTTTATTTTTGTTTGCCATTTTCTGAAATGGAAGCAAGTATTGCATTACCAGCTTCTTGCTGGTGACACAGATTTATCTTGGTTCATCCTGGGGTTATAAGGCCCCACCTAAGAGATCTGGCCTATAGCCAGTGCTGGAGGGGAGCTGCAGAGCAAACCTCAAGAGCATTCTTGAGGTGCTCTTTTTTTTCTTTGCAGGCAGAGGGTCAAAGAAATAAATAAATGGGAACCCAAAAGAATGTGTTGAAGGCTGGTTTGGGGCATCAAAAATTACCTGATGGCTCAAAGGCAACAATTTTCAAAATATAGAGAGGAATTCCTGGGGTTTTAGTCCCATGCTGAAAAGTGATCTGGTAAATGACAATTGGAGGGAAGACTGAATAGAACATTTTAAAAAGCCATGCTGGAAGTCTTGGCTTTCAGGAAGAAACTTGAGGTCCTGTGAATAAGGCTGGCTGACTTTAACTGTTTTGCTAAATTAGAGAACTAAACAGAGGGACTAAAATTCTTTGGCTTTCAGATTGGCATATAATTTTAAAGAGTAATTTGGCTCTGTCTTGTTTTACAGGCAGAAGAGTGGCTGTTGTCACATTCAAATGCCATTTTTAAGAAACATGGAATAACTCAATTTATCTCCTTTTCATTGCTTTTTTAGCAAAACCAGTTTCATATGGCTTCTGTAGTGAATGAGCTGGAGTGAGTCAGTAAAGACTGACTGTGTTTTGACTACTACAATCTGTATTGACACACTGCAGTGTGGAGAGCTTGGTTAGTTTGGGTTTAAAGACTTTTGGAACTTTTCAAGGTAAGAAAGGATGTAATTTGGAGGAAGTATTACTGCTTTTGACTGACATCCAGTTTTGACATTTCTAATACAAAATCAAAGTATCTGCATATAGTTTTGTTAACCACTATGTATTTAAAATTCACGCTGCCTTTCCTATGAAATAGTTTTTATGTGTAGAAAGTCCCTTAAGGATTGTGAATCAAAACCCCAAACAAACACCCTGGAAGATTTGTTTCTTCATTTGATACTGTATAGAAGGAAGGAATTAGCTAAACACATAATGAAAACCTTCGAAATAAATCCCACAACCCTCAAGCTTTCTAACCCCAAATAGCAACAAAAACAGTGAAGGCCACAATAAGGACTGATCAGTTTTAATTTCTGTTTTATTCTTTTGAGAAATGCACAGTTCAGGGATGGATGTCTGTTGTGCCAGGAACAATCACCTGTGCAGGCATGGGAAACCCTTCTTCTTGGAAGTCAGATTATCATTTCAGTCTTCCCATGAAGAGGAAGCCTTTGCTGCATATTCTCAGAGCTGGGATGAGGAAGATCAGGTGACAGTTCCCTCTGTTGACACTGATCCTTGGACATGTCATTTAAGTGCTGTCTGGAAGGTACTTTACATGAATGTAAATC
This sequence comes from Hirundo rustica, assembly GCF_015227805.2. Taxonomy (NCBI): domain Eukaryota; kingdom Metazoa; phylum Chordata; class Aves; order Passeriformes; family Hirundinidae; genus Hirundo; species Hirundo rustica. Next base: position 6,428,093 of record NC_053452.1, on the reverse strand, counting down.
AGGAATTGCCTCCAATGAAACATGGGAAGCAAGTGTGTATAAACAGCCTATCTTTTTCTCCTACATCAATTTTCTGTCTGTAAAGTGGGGGGTATTCATGTTTCTTTTCTTCAATGGGTTCTTGATTGCTTGTGCAGAAGGGAAATGCTATGGTGATAATCTTCAAAACAAAGCCTACAGCCATTTCCACTTTTTTTGTTATCATGATAATGGACTTATTTCATTACTTTGTGTAATGAGAAGTTTCCCCTGGCTGTTTTAGCCATAATTAATCACAACATTTCTGGCTTATAAACCACTTCCTTCATATGTTTAGCTGTTCATTATTGCCCTTTAGTCAGTTCCATACAATGTTTTAAATTCTGGGTAAGTCAATGATTTTTTTGTTTAGCTAAAGGTATGCTTAGACCAACGCCCTGAACTCCACAGAGACACCATCCTAAATTAATTCTCCAGGTTGCAGCTGCATGATCTTGCTAAAGAAGTGAGTAATATTTTGACATTTAATATTAAATGAGTTATCTTTGAAAAATGCTTCCCTGCCCCTGGTGTACCTCAGGCAAATGGAAACATGCTTAACGTGCATAATGAAACCTTGGTAATGGAAAAAATGGGGAGCTGAGATGATCTATCAGCATCTAGAATCTGCAGGACATAACAACTGATGGTAAAATGATGGTGAGGTCAAAACATAAATGAATCAAATTGATTGCATTTAAGTGGACCCCCCTTAACAATACTGCTGTAATTATTCTTAATACCCTGCAAGTCTATTAAAAAATTTTGGCAAGTGTTTGATTTTTCAGCTTTGGAAATTAGTTTGTGATAATTTCAGTGGTACTGAGCATGTTAGATTTTCCAGCAACTGACTTAGGAGAGAATTCTGCACTCCTCAATTCCTTTTCTTCCAAAGAGCACTCCCTATTCCTGGAATGATCTTTTCCTACTTTGGCCACCAAACTGTACCTTTAAATCCAAAATTTAATTTTAATTAAAAAAATATAATTAAATAAATCTGCTAATGTTGCTTAGGAGTCTTCTGGAGTTGCAAGCCCTGAGGTTATGGTAGGAAGAGATTGAACCTCATTGCTTATCTGCCAAGTTTATGTTTGGCTTAAAAGGCGGAGGTGAGGGGAAGAGTAAAGATCTGAAGTAAGCCTATAAATAATTTTTCTGAAATACAAAACATCATCACTCCTTGAGGACATTTTGCATAACTCACTAATTGTGAGCAATTCAGAGTTCCCAAACCCTTGCCAACGAAGCCTTTATGCCACCCCATGCCATCCTTTGTCTGCATCTCTATCTGGCTCCATCTGCGCCCATCGGTGCCGCGCTTCCGGTAAAGAGCGTTATTGCGTGTGCCTGACTCAGAAACCTGTGATCTCGCTGTCATTAGCAACTCTCCCAACAGAGCAACTGACTCATCTTTTCAAAAATGTCTCTATCAGAATATCTGAAATTGTCACGGGCATCTTAAAGACGTTTAGGGCCCAGCTTTTTACGGGTTGCCAAATCAGCTTTAACAAACCGAGTAGATCTAATTCCCATTGTTTTCCTGAGTGGTTGTGATTGTTGACTGCTAAACCACTTGGGGCCATTAGGGAGTTCAGCTATTCCTCTTCAGCTACTCTGTGCTCGATAATTTTCCCTCAGGTAAATTGATTGCCAATCAATTTGAGGTAATTCAGACAGTTGTAGTGACTACTCCCCCGATGCTTGTTCCAAGCTGCAAATATTTACTGTTTGCCCTGATTGTCCAAAAGGAAAGCAGTGAGTGTAAGATGGAAACAGCACCACGTAGGAAGTCTTTCAAGTAAAGGATGTTTTCAGCAGGGAGGAATAATACCACGGATCATGAAAAGGATAGTCACCACCAAACAGGAATCTGCTTATTCTATTCCATTTTTTTAAGTTTAATGATTAATGTCAGAGAAAGAAAGCAAAAAGTTCCTCAAATTCTTCCTATTAACAGAGAACTGCCTTGCTCAGACACACTTTCATCCAGAGTATTGGAAATAAAGCATTATTTACTATGTCAAATGTATGATGCCCTCAATATTAATCTAAACAAGGAAAAAAGACTGACTGAGAGCCAAATTAACATATTGGAGGAATCATGGATTATATTAGTCTGGAAATAAGAGAATTACATAGGATAGTGAGTAAACTGCTTGGGTTACAGGCCCGGAACTGTTCATTTTAATAACAACAACAAAATTTGAAACGTTCTGGGAGGATCAGACCATTGGAGGTCCTCGTGGAGGACAACCTAAAGCACTTCACTGACTATGTTATGAGCCAGTGGGATGAACATAACATTGTCAGGGAGAGCTAGAGCCTCTCAAAGAGCAGAGGGGAAACCATGGCATGGGGGAAAGGGCTTGCACTGCCCCTGCCTGCCCTGTCCCTCAGGGTGGACTGCCAGGGATCCACTGCTGCCAGTGCCTCCAACTTCAAGAGTCACTTCCGAGTTTCAGGTGAGTCTGGGAGAACGGAAATATTCTGGCAGACCCACTGAGAACACTGAAAACAAACTGGGTCACTCAGGCTCTCAGTTTAAAATATAATTAATTTGTGAATGGGAATGTATGCCCAAGTCCAGACTCCACAGCTGCTGAATCTTGCTCAAGTCCCGTTTCTTTGGTGATCCCTGTGAGAAAGTAATGAGCTAACAGATACAAACGGGATGCCAGATAAGACCAACAGTGAGGAATGCATATTCTGTATTACACAGTGCCCAATACACTGTTGGCACATTGCAGAAGACCTAACACACCTCCAGGTTACTCCATTCAAAATAAAAACAAAATAGGAGAGGACGTAATTTGCTTGAATACTGGTCAGTATGAAAATAATTTCAGTTTCTGCTTCTGATTGTATTTCTGAACTCAAGGATTAAGTGGGCCTTAGGAATTTAATTTTATGAGAACTCAAGCCTATTTTATGTTTGTCTTAGGACAAGTTTGTCCTGGAATCTCTTTTTACTTACTGTGATGGAGGATGGAGTTAGTAGGACAGCAGCAGTGTGCAGAGAAAGAAGGAGGCTTTTTCCTCCAGAATTCACTGCCTAAGGGGAAGGCAGTTCTTAGCAGGGCAAAGGACAGGACACTGCAGAAGGAAAGAGACCATTAGACTCCCTAAGCCACCTTTCAATCAATGCAGTACTTCAGCACTCTCCAGGGGTTGTTTTCAAGGAACCCCACATTTTCATAGTTAAAAGACAGCTGTATCAGAACAATGTGTTTCCTTCCCACTCCAGCTGGAAAATTCGGCCCCTCTGTCCCAGTAACCCCTCAAACGCCAGTGTGCTAATTGTGCTCAGTGCTGGCTTTTAATGGCTTCACCTCCATATCACGTCTTGCACTGCCAGGCTCTCCAGGCCCCGTGCTGAGCGGAGCCGAAATCCCTCACGGATGTGAGCAATCTGCATTCTCAAGGATGATGCAAGGCCCAGGGTCTGGTGATGCCGATTGAATGTTTGTGCTCCACGGAAAATCATCTGTGGTGCGGCCGAGACATGTCATGGTGTGCTCTATATCATTAACTCAAGAAAATTCACTGAGGGCTGGCAGTGGTTCAGACTCACCTTTTCAATGATGGATTCCTTCCTCTTGTTTTCACTAAGCCTCTGCTGCAATGCTATTATTGGGTGAGTGAGTAATAGCAGCAGTTGATTCAAAAAAATACCAAGTCAGGAGCACAAGGTTTTCACTCACCATGCTTCATATGTTACTGGTACAGCTAAGCATGGCTATCCCTTGCTTTTCATCATGTGAAGAGTGATGTGGGCCTGGAAGGAGAAGGACTCAAATGCTGAGCTATAAAAGCTTGTGCAGGAACATCTTCATTAAGATCAATTTCATTAAGATAAATTTTGCCCAAGAATTGTTGCAGAGAGCCCTGAAGCTGCAAACATGCAAGAAATATTATCAAAAAATATTTCTTGGACATTTTATTTTTCTTTTCCTAATGAAAACCCTCATGAGTTTTGCAATCCTGGCGATTCATCAAGAAAATACAACAATTGAGGCTTTGGCATTTTGAGGGAAATTTATTTTCTGATTTTTAGCAAGCACATTATTTTGAAAAGTGTGGAGGGTTGTGTTAAGCATTTTGACATTAGTACATGAGTACATTATTATGTGGGCTTAGTCACTTTTTTTAGTGCAACAGAGAGAAAATTCTCCACCGCTCATTGTATCTTCATTTAAGAAATGGGCATATGGTCAATGATTTAGGTGGCACTGGTGACACGAAAGAAGCATTGACTCTTATGGATAGAAACGAGTACTGATATACTTATTTCAGCTCCACATAAGAAAGAACACACTTCCAATGTGTGCTGTCAGAACATGTCTGTCGTGTGCAATTCCCTCATTGCTGCAGCAATCATAAGGCTGCTGCTTTTGAATCTTCACTTTCTGGGGACATAAATCTCTTTTTTAGAGGTGAAGAAATGGACACCACTCTGCTTTGTATTTTGCTAACTGAACCAAACTATTAGAAAATAATTTGATTGAGCAGGAACTGAAGCAGACATTTTCCATGTATTTCAAGAATATGCGAACCTCCCAAATTACATCCATATTTTGGCATGAAGTGGAATATATATTTTGGATTAAAGCATGACTTTACCCTGCACATTCTTTTTGTTCTAAGAATATTTTGAAACAAAAGGTAGTGTTTTGAAATGAAAATACATTGAAATTTCATTACTTTGTTTTTTCATAAGTATGGCTAAATGAAATATTTTGGCATTTATAGACTAGATCTTCTAATTTTGAAAGTATTTTCTTCTAGTGAATCCAACGAATATTCTTAAGAAAAACCCATTTTGGATAGTTCTATTCCTTCTAATAAACTTTATTCAAAATCATGCAGTCAAAATTTTAAACAGTCAAAAATTATTCTGAGTCACTGAGGTATGACAATGGAGTAGGAGCTTAATACTCAATCATTTGAAAAGAAAATAATATGTAAGATCATTAAAAATATGTAATAGGAAAAATAGAAATGAGAAGTATCTGAGAAAAAAAGGGGGATTTTCAGTGAACATTTATCCAGCTTTCAGGAGTAAAATTGTACCAAGTGCAATCCCTTGAAGTAGCTTTACTTTCAGGTGTGGAGAGCAGTGAGGGGCAGAGATCCAAGCTGGACGTTGCTTGCCCCCTGCTTTAGGTTACATTATGCCAGGAGCTGTTTGTGGTGCTCACTAGCGGCTGTCAGCTCAGGAAATATCCAGGCAAGGTGTGCCTCTGGTGGTGACCTGTCACACCTCCCAGTAACTGAGAGCCCCAATCCCCTGCCAGAAGGGAAGAGTTGGATCAATAGCGCTGAATCCTCAGGCCCATTGCAAAGTCATCTCTTAAGTAACAATAATATTTCATGGCTTAGAGGCTCTGGGTAGATCCTGACTGAAATCCATAGTTTCACCCTGGCCTCCACATTGATCCTGACACATCAGATGGATGGAACCTGGCCCATCTTCTTTTGAAGGACTTATTTCAAAGTCCTGGCCAAGAACTGACATAATTTCAGGAAGTTGTTGGTTACATTCTTTTGTATTTCAGCTGTGTTTTGGGGCTTGTGTAGATGTGAGCATTGGTTGTCACATATCTTTGATTCATTTTCTCCCGTATTTGTTCTGCAGGGTCAGGTTCTGTTGTTAATTCCCATTCTGCAAAAGCTGGGGGACAAAGATGCAGTGGGAGATGGTTCAGGATCTGGGGTTTGCACCCAAACTTTGACATTTCCAAAGGCCTTTGTAGCTCAGGCTCCAGAAGTCGCTTCTCAAACAAAACAAACAGGTTTGTTAATAGTCACAGAATCATGGAATGGTTTGGGATGGAGAGGACTCTAAAGATCATCTCATTCCAATGCCCCTGCCATGGACAGGGACACTTTCCACTAGACAAGGTTACTCAGAGCTCCATCCACTCTGGCCTTGAAAACTTCCAGGGCTGTGGCACCCACAGCTTCTCTGGGCAATCTGTGCCAGTGCCTCAGCACACTCACAGTGAAGTATTTCTTCGTAGCATCTAATCTAAATCTCTCCAATTTTAGTTTGACACTGTCCCTCCTTGTCCTATCGCTATCTGCATTTGTAAAAATTGCTCTCCCTCTTTTTCTTGTGTCCTCCTTTAGTACGGGAAGGTGCTCTAGGGTGTCCCCAGAGCCTTCCCTTCCCCAGGCTGAACCACCCCATCCCTCTCTGCCTGTCTCCATAGGAGTTATTACCAGTGTGGAGGGAACCTGGGCTGAGACAGGGCTCGAGGAACTGGCACAATAGCACTGCACCTTGCCTGAGCAAACTAAGAAATGCCGTTGTGGGAAAAATGTTATGAAAGCAATTGCTGTACCTGCTCATTAAGTGTGTGTGTGTGGGAAGCCGGGGCAGGCAGAGGGCTGGGTGTGACAGGAGCCTGCCAGGGGAGACATGCAAGGCCAATGGCAGCAGAGGGGGGAAGAGCAGGTGCAGCCCTAAAGGCTGAGAGATGTGACTCTGGCACTCCTGAGAGGTAGGCAGCCTTGAAAGGAGTGAGAGGGAAGAGTTAAGATCAAGCAACACTGGCAGGAAATTCACCCCGAGGGCCAAACACGCAGCAGTGGAGGGTGGGGGTGGCACAGACATGTTTATCTCTACCTTCCACTCCCACCCCATACACTCACTGCATGTTAAAGGTATAAACAAATCTATATAGACTGAAATAGATTATTTTTTGCATCCTGAAATGGGGATGGGTGTTGTTTTTTTGTTGGTTTTTTTTTTTTTTTATGGTAACAAAGAAGAAAAAGTCATATACAGGGATATTTCACCCACGCTGATTTTATTTTATTTTTTTTTTTTTTTTAACTCCTTTTGGTTGTGGAAAGCTCCTCCAAGCTAATAAAGTCCATGGCTACCTCAAAGGACTTACATTAACACCCTTTTACCTTTACTGCACTGCTTTATAATAACTCTCCCCAGAATTTTCAGAATGATTTAGGGTCCTGACCCAAAGCCAGTGGGAAGAGTCATATCAGCTTCAGTGAATTAAGTCCTTAGAGTCCTTTGCACAGCTGCCAGCTCACTAAAGAGGGTGTAATATGCAGGCTAATAAGCTACTTAAAAAACATAATGTGAGCATAATTCTCCACTTCATTACATTGGTTTTACACGCCACTAAAGCCAATAGAGTTTCACCAGTGGAAAACCGGGGTCCCGGAACGGAGACTCACCCCCCATACGAGCTTTTTAAAACTGGTTTCAAAGATCAGAGGCAGTTAGTCTATATCATATACTCCTGCTGGGCCTGATCCAAAGCTCACTGTGCTGCACTGGAGTTGTTCCATCAGGCCCTAGGGATATGTATGTCTATGTGCACAGATGTGTGTATGTCTCTGTGTCAATCTATCTGTGCAATTTATCTATTTTTACCGTGCTCCTCACTGCAGTGACTAAGAGCCTGGGTGACTGAGGTTAAGCAATATGTAAAGTCCCCAAAGCCTTGATCTAATATATACTTGCTGATCCTGTAATATAAAAATAAATGTAGGTTAGCCTATGATCCGTGGGACATATACATCCAAGCATGCAGAACACACACAGGAGCAGGGCTGTTTTCCATCCAGTTGGACAGGTTGTGCCATTGGCAGGACACAGGAAACTGCTGCCAAACAGGCATCACCCATTTTTTTAATTCTTGGGCTCTCTTTTTATATGCTGCTGATGGATATTGGATGAATTGCTCGTTGTAAATCAATAATACTTCATCTTCAGATTAATGAGGAACTAAAACTGTTTCCAATAAATGTTTAAATGCTTAACATATTTTAGAAACCAAGCCTTTTATGAGGAATTTTTTTTTTTTTTTTCAGGCCAGAATGGTATAAAAACATTTAGGGATAACCTTGTGAATGGATGAAAAGGGAGAAAGCAAATGGACAAGCATGTATTCTAGCTCTTTGCTCTATAATTTCAGCTGTACAGAACCATGTTGTGCGAAGAGAATCATAACAGTATGTAAGATGCACTATCTGAGTGAAAAGTAATGCTCTTCAGAAGAGCAACCTTACTATTTAATAATAGTGCTATACTGTAGCTGTGGTTTTATTCCTCTGCTACAGATTGTGTACTGGAAAAGATCTGTGGAAACAGTAGGGACGAGAAAAATGTTCCTAAATTGCCTCTTAGTAATTTCTGAGCCTGAAGTTTTGCTCACATAAAAAATAAAGGTCAACTAATGTTTTTTTTCCCCCTAGTTTTGTCTTGAGGAATTCTCTCTATGAAGTAATGAAAGATGAGGGTGAGAGATGGACTTAAAGTGAATAGGGCAGAAACAACTGATTTTTATAAAGAACAAATGTTTTCTCCTCCTGAGGATCTATGTAATGTGAAGTTGTGTGTCAAAAGTAGCAAAGCAATACAGTGGTCAGCAAGCTGCAAATCTTTGCTGGTCATCAAACAAAGAAAAGTAATGAAACGTTCTTAGAATTTCCTCTTTACTGTGTGAGGAATGAAAATAGCCCAAAATAATGTGGTGGGTGAACTGTATACACCAGGCAATAAACTAAACTTCCTGTCTCTAACAAAGGGCTTCTCTTTATAAAGTGCCAGCACTTTTAACTGCAAAACATTGGTATCCAATTCTCCTTTAGCTCTTTAAGAATGTCTTTGGAGAAGTTTGCAATTTGGCATTTAAATTTTTGGATATTTTTTTTAGAAACATAAGCTGCTGATAGATGAAGAGCATAAGCTGTACTGCCTGGAGTCCTGGATTCCAAACGTTTTGGAGAGCAAACCACTGTCAACCTTTGATCTATCTTGCAGACCCCCTGCACAACTGCGTAGAAATGAATTAATAGATTTTGTTCTTTCATGTGTTTTTGTGGGCTGATTATGGGCCTACTCAAGCACTCGCATTCCACAGTTTGAGCTATATGAGCTTGGAAGTTCTTTTCCCCCTTCCTGATGGCACAAACAATTCATGCCTTTCTGTCAATCATGCAGACAATCATGTTTAGCTGCTAGTGGGTTCTACTCTCTCTTGGAAAAAAAAAAACCAAAAAAACCCGCATGATCTGCTCCATCAACTGCCTGTTAGTGTTGCCTTACTTTACTGATCTTTTTTCCTTGAAGAAAATTAGAATTTAGTCTCATTTAGTAGTCTTCAGCCTGGTATTTTCTTGCATAGCTAAGTTTTTGGGTTTTTTTTAATATGAGTCTATTTGAGGCTACAGTTTCCACCACTGAAATAGATGGGACACATCTTGTAGTTTCACTGACCTGTGGGGGAGAGAATCTTGAAGTCTGAATGTGTTGTGTCTGGAATTGCTGAGGATCAGTTATTTTGTGGTTTTGTGTGTTGTTTGTTTGTTTGTTTGTTTTTCCTTTTGTGGTTTACACTGAAGCTGTGGGTTCTGTGCTGGCTGATGGGCTGAGCTGCAAAGAGGCGAACTAGGGTAGACCTGGGGCTGTGGGCGGGTTGGGATCAGCTTGGTCAGGAACTGCAAGGAGTTGGTTGTCAATGCCTTCTCCAAAGCTTGGGCTGCTGGTAGGAAAGGTGCTGGGTTTGGACTGAGCCTCTGAGGAATGTCCCTAACTCCCTAGTGGGATCTGTGTGCTCTTCAGAGTGCTCTTGTGGGCACCAGGAGCAGATCTACAAAGACTCCACACTCAGGCTGGGGAGGTCACAGTGTTGCTAGTGCAGCATGCGACGTGTCTCCAGGTACACAGCCTTGAGAGAAATTCCCAACAATTAACAAGGTGTTTGATTGCTTTAAAAGGAATGCTGGGATCTTGTTGCAAAAAGGTGCAACAGGTGCGTCCTGAATGCTTAATTCCCAGGCTCTCTAAGATAGAAACTGCATTAAGAGGAGCATGCTGCTCTGCTGTGTTTATCTAGCGTATCCATCTTTGCTTATTTTCCATCATTCTCCCTTTCCATTATTCCTCTGCAACTGCTGTGAGGAGGGAAAATTCCTCCCCCATCTGTGTCTGTGATGGACTCAGAGGTGTCAGAACAAGGGATTATCATTGTTTTGAAGGAGTCAAGGAGGTATCGGCATTCTCCTTCCCATATTAGAAACTGAACACGAGGGAAGAAACCCAGTGGGAGCTGCCACCCCTTCCAGAGGTAAGAGCATGCCAGCATGGTATTTCTGCAAGACACAGCAGACCCCACTGAGTTCGGAGCTGGTGGGAAAGGGGGCATTGTCCTGAACCACAAATTCCTCTCTGGTATCCCTGAGCCTGCAAATAGCGATGTCTGTTTGGGCCCTCATGTCCCAGGGTGCTGATCCTGCCCTGAGGGAGGCGAGGCTTGTTGCAAACCGACCCAATCAATCCTCTAGGTGAGGCAAGGCCTAAATGAACATCCTGAAGGCTCCTCACCAGCTTGTGAGTTTGGGTATTTCATTTGTGTGCTGTCTCCAGCCTCCAAGTATGTGTGATGTGGATGGAGCCACTGCCACTACTTAGGAGCCCCTATTTTGACCTCCCAAACACCTGAGTTAGTTGACACTCACACACACCAGACCACGTTCAGTTGCAATCTCTTGGTTTAACAGCAAAAAAATAAAAAAGGCCTATCCAGCAGCATTCCTGCTCAGCCGAAATCTTCAGAGATTCATGTGTTTGGCTCGGCGTGGCTTGACATTAATCTGCTGTTGGAATATCTATGGGAAAGAGCAGCCAAGTGACTGAAGAGTAGAAGAAATCCTAGTTTGTCTGGCACAGACTGGCCTGCCACCATAAAAGATGAAAACACGAGAGAGGGGAGGTAGGAGGAGTCCCCTCTGCTGTTTCAATTTTCAATTTGCAGTCTGGGCAGGCTTCCTTTGGTTATCAGGGAAGCTAAGAAAAGTAAAACAGTGTTACCATTATGTGAAACAAGCTCTTTAAAACCAGTCAGGTCAACCAGTGAACTTAAGGACGGCTGTGAGGGGAGCTAAAGTGTGTAATAACGATTAAGAGATGGCATTAATATAGTTTTAAAGTGTTTCATATTTAAATGTGGCTCTAAGTTGGTTGTGTGTAACAGGACAAATATAACTGAGGTGGGGCTAAGCACAAGAGCTGGATTGCAGCCCACTTCAGAAAGCCAAAATAAACACTCAAACAACTACAACATTTCACATGGACTTTTGTGCTAATTATCTACAGTTTCTGATGCTGGTTTGTAAAAGGGTGGGGGGAAGACACTGACATATCCAGAAGGTTGCTGGAAATACTGTGAGCTTTATCCTGATCAACAGTGTAAATCATGTCTGACTCTTTAGAAGTTCAGGATGAGGGTTGCCTGGCCTTTCTCCTGAGGCTATATTAGGCTAGACTTGAATTTTTATAAAGTGAAATGCCAGAATTCACTGGGTGGATGCTGGAGTGAGGATCGGGTTGTCAGGCTTCTCTCACTGCGAGTTGCTCCGTGTGGTTCAGAGCAAGTCCCTGTGCCGTGCCTCTGTTTCCCATTTGCTCTTAGGCCTGAGACTGCCAGCTCAGTATTATTTATTCGTTTATCTGTTTTATCCCTCCCTCTCTGTTACTTAACTCACCTTTCCCCAACTCTACATACTCTACTCTTGCATCATGAGCTGTGCCTGTATGTCTGTGCTTGGCTTTCTTGTTTGCCTAGGCTGTCAAATCCTTGGAGCAGATTGCTTTGCCCACAGCCATTGTTTTATTCTTTGTAATAAACATTATTGCTAATATCTGAGGCAATAATAATCTCATATTACCTTAAATAGCTGCCTTTTTTTTTTTTTTTTACCTCAACTACAGTGAAAACACTAAAGTTTTAGGATTTGCATATTCAAAGCTTTTATAATGCTTCATACACAGGGCTGTTTTTGGAGTCTCAAGGTGCTACTATCATACTACTAATAAAATGCTTATAAAACAAAATTATTTAAAGCTACTTTCTGTTCATGGTGTGTTGTCTCCTAAAAAAACCCCAACAAACCTCTCTGTTTCTGCTGGGGTTTTGTGGCAGTAGAAGCTCACTGCTGTGTGTTAAGCTCTGTAGAGACACTTTTGTTACAGTACATCTGAATGCCTGTCGCATTAGGAGTTAAAGATCTCTATTTCAAGGAAAGAGGGATTTTTATGTTTCTAATATAAATGAGTATGCTTCAGCCCTTTTACCAAATTCAAACTGCATGGAAGGGTATTTTATAATAGACTAAGAAGGCAACATAAAATTAAGTAAAGCTGGGTCTGGTGCCTAAAAATATTTGGCAGAAGTCCCTGGAAAGCCACATTTGAACATTTTTAATATATATTACAAGGCAGACAAGAATAATTATCTTCTCTTGAAGTTCCCCAAGTGAGAGAATTGTATTGTAATGCCCTTTGAAAGAAAATAATATAAGTTGCCAAATGATTATGTTGTGGAATTCCTCCCCACTCCCCGTCTCTTTCACCCATTTGATTGTATGCAAAGAGAGGAAGAACATGGTACAAATGGAGCAGCTGTTCTTACATTCCTTTTTAAAATACAAAACTTAGCACCTTTAAGTAGGTGTACCTGCCAATGTACGGAGGACTCCTTGTAAAAAATAATTGAGGCAAATATTTTTAAATTACTAAAGCATAGCGTTGCTAGAGATGAGACAACTTTCTTACAGTTCTATATTGTAAATTCTTTGGGAAATTTAAGTAACTTTTTTTTTTTTTTTAATTTGCCCTTTTTTTTTTAGCTAGTATTAGAATGAGCAGCCAAGTCTTAGCAGTGGAAGCTGAGACAAAACAGGATTAAGTGAACCTGTAGCAACCACTGGGATTTTAAGACATAAATGCCCAGCTACCTCAAAAATTAAATTGTCCCCATTAAGGTAGATAAATGGAAGGATGCATCTTTAGATGAGACAGAACTTTCCTAAAACATGTGGATCCTTCTAGAGCCAGTATAAAGATGCTTTCTGACAGGTATTATGGCTTTTGTTTTCTTTCTGGTCTCCCTGTGCCTGGCAAGAGTTACAAAAAAGGACAGTTGTACCAGCTTCCTGTGGAGTTTATCTTGCCCATCATATATACTGATGACGAGCAGAGTAAAGGTAACCAGAATTAAAAAAAATAAAACCAAACCAAACAAAATCTAAAATGTTACTCTTGGAAACTGATTAGAGTCAGATTTCACAGTTATTTTCGGACTGTTTGGGGTCTATGGTGAATAAAGAAAATATGAGTCCTGATACTCAATTCCTAGAGGGAAAGAGAGGCATGGGCTCACAAAATGAACATGGGACTAGAGGGGCTGAGGGAGAGGCCAAATTCCCTGCTGTTGTAGCCTGGAGCTGCTGTTACTTGGATAAGAAATGTTCCTTCTGATTCAGGCCAGCCAAGAAAGGTCCTGCAGGGTCTTGAGAGAGCTGCAGATATGTGATCCTGCAAATGAAGAAAGAAAACTGGGGATATATGGAGGGGCAGTGAGAGATGATTTGGCAGCAGGATTTGAAGTTTGAAACGGTGGGAGGCAAAGCTGTGACGGGAGCACCGAGGCTGAGCAATCCTACCCTGGGAAATCTGTCCAACTGCAGGGCTGCAAGCTGCTTTCTTAATTATTTATTTTTTCAGACCAGAGGATGTGAAATTATACTGCCTCATTTCAAGGGGGAGGAGGGAAAGCTGAAGAATAATAGCGTCTACTTGATCTAGTGGAGCCTTTCATATGAAATAAATGTGCACGTGGTTTGCATCCATCTATTTCAGATCATTCAATTAATTGGGTGTTCAGGAGAGGTAATTCAGGTCTCCTGGGAAAGATTGGATGAGTGTCCTTGTGCCTGGCCTGTGGCAGAGAGATAGGGTGCTTGGGAAACCTCTGCAAAACTGACTTTTAGAAATGTTCTAACTTAGTCTAGATGGGAGCAGCAAAAACTGTGGTCTGATTTTATGGGTAACAAATCGATCCTTGGAAAGCTTCTCTGCCACAGGCAAGCGTGGTGCCGTGAGTGTGTAACTCCATCTCCCTCTGGCACTGGTGACAGTATTCCTGGACCAGCTTGGAGATCAGCCTGAGCACCGTACATTTCCACCATGCCAAATCCTTTCCTTCACCTATAAAGCTCTGCTCCCAACTTTTCTTGGCCTCAGGAACCTGGATTCTTCAGTCAGCTGAGGGAGCAGCAGCTCAGCGGCCTTGGCGGTGCCGCTGCATCAGCCATTGCACATTTTTGAAGTCCATTTTTTTAATGTAGCAGATCAGAGCTTGCAAAACAGGATGTCTTGGAACTCAAGCTAGATGAAAACAAGCTACAATGACAGTGAAAAAAAAATATTGTTTTACTACCAATTGAAAATTAGGTCCAGATGAAGCCTCTGAAGCCCTGGGCATTTAATTTACTGGAGCTGGTCACTCCTGTGTGAAACCAGCATTGGGCTGTGTTCTCTGCACTTAAGTGATATCTTTGTTTGTTTGTATTTGACATAATTGGTTGAAGAAAATAATGAGATGGATTGTTTTGGTTTTCTTGTTTGCATAAACATTACATACAAGTGATTTACTTTGCAAGCCACTCTGATAGGGTGTCTGTAGTTTACATGGCTCAGAAATTCTGCAGAACAAAGCTATCGGATGGGGTGCTGCTCTGGATCAGGAGGAGCTTTCTGAATAAACAGGTTAATGCAGCTTGGCAAAGGCTGGGGTTTTGTTGTTGTGGCCCTCCCTCCATTTGCATGCATATGAGTTTTTATCAGTCATAGCCAGAAAGAGAAGTTGCTTTGCAATCTCACCTACTTGCTCTGTTTCTGTGAAGTAAACACATCTTTTCCTGGGGACTCCTCGCCAAAGACTTTCCCTGTGTGGAACACACTGACCTCCTCTCTTTGTGGCCATGTATATGTAAATATCTCTCAGTTTATTTGGTTCTCAGACAAGAAGATGGCAGGGACTTGACGCAGCCAAATATCAGTGTTTGAACGTTCATTTTTGTTTGAACTGGTTGTCCAGGTATCAAACCAAACTATTTCTTATTGTGCCATTTGTTTGTAGATTTGTTTCTGCCTCGAAAATTTGGCTTATATTCTGGATACCAGTAATTTAAGAGAGTCAATCATGGTCACAAATCAGGTAACAAGACAAGCTCCCTCCATGTTTGCATTTATTTGTAATATTTTATATGGAACATGTTTTGAAGCAAGCTTTTGGTGGTGGTCTTTTAGGGAAGTTAGAGCCACAAGCCATTTTAAATACATACCTTCAACAGCCTTCATGAGAATTTTATACACTTAAAGACAAACAAACAAACAACCCTCATAGATCTAATGAGTAATAATAAATGGAAGCATAGGTATCCATACAGGAAGTGTGATTTTCATACCATTGGTAATATGAACTTTAAAAATAAAAACTTCTTTCTCCAAATGAATATTTTTAAACTCTTGCTACATACATTTCAGTAAACATATTGATTCAGGAGTGCTGAAGCTCTTTATTGCATAAAGTATTAAAGTAATTTTGCTTTGTTTAAGTAACAGCCAAAGCCTGAAATTGCTTGGATTTATTGAAAGAATATCTTGAAATAGGAAGTCAGGAGGATACAAATGAAATGAAACAATTAAAGTTTTTTTTTTTATTAAACACTGCCAGAATGGGTGCTTCCCACCCTGAGAGAGGAAAGCTTTTTGTTTTGGAGAGATATTTCTTCCTAAGACGCTTGATGAGATTTAAAAGGAAATGTTCAGTCTTATCCTGGTGTACTGCCAGGTTTTTGCCAGCTTGGCTGCAATAAAGAGCTGTGGTGGGATTCCTCAGCCTTGGGAACAGGATGCTGGTCTGGCTTTTAGCACTGAGGAGTTTGCATTTATTTAAGGTAAAAAAATATATATATTAGTAGAGCAAAATAAGGGATGTTTATGATATTTAGGAGAGCCTATGAGAGAGACCCATGAGGTGATGCCCACCTGTGGTATCCGGGCTGGAGAGGTGCAGTGAGAACTCTTCAGTCTTCCTGTGGTGATTTGTTCCTGTTCATGCAGAGTGTGAGCAAATGGCACTCACAGGACAAAATTAAGCCCACTCAGAGTGTTTGCATGTGCATAACACTTCTAAATGGAAAAGCTTGAGAACTGTTTTATTTTTTGACTTTGTTCTGGGTAAGTTTAATGTGGTCCTCTGTAAAGAAAACAAGAGACTGGGAACCCAGATCTCCTGGAGACTCTGGTCTATTAGATAATTTGAAAATTTTTAATGATCACACACATAGATCTGAGAGAGCTGAGGCACGCAGCTGTAGTTTCTGAGCACTAGCTGTATTTGCCATCTGTCTCTAAGCGAGCAGATTTTGGCTGGAAGCTCTGCTTCATACAACTGACTGTTACTCATTTTGCTTCCTGTCACCTCTAGACTGGGCTTTCCACAAAGATTAATGGGACATGAGAGAAAACTCTTTCCCCGTCCTGAGGAAGCAATATAATGCCATGCCAGTTGTGTTAACTCGGATCAGGTTGGTAGTGTTCTAATATTTGGTGTTTCTTTCCCGGGTTGGTACTTCCATTCAGCCTGAAAATGCAGAGGTAACTCTTCTGTTCAGTAGAGTTAGAATTGCTCCTGTGTCTGTTTTTACCCCAAACCTTCACAAACCTCTCACTGGTAAACAGGCACAAAGAGGACCCTGATGTTCTGGGAGCTAACATGGCACTCTTATAATCCCATTAAACTGCCAGGAAAAAAATTGATTCAACATTGTGAGTGTCTCCTCAGTCTGTTACTTGCCAGTGAGTTAAAGGAATGTCTATTGATTTGAGCAATGGAAGAAATGTTTGGTTCTCGTCACAGCCTGTGAAAAGCTTGGACTGAAAGCCTCAGGAGTGCTATGGTGTCCTACTACACATAAGTACTGTACCTAAGGATTTCTGAAATGGAGATTTTTCTGTCTGTGTTTACAGAATTCAATGAAATCATGGATTACTGGGCAGCAATATACCTTCCCTTCTCTTTGGCTGAAGTGTGAGTGTGGAGTTTGATGCTGAGATTTTTTAATTTTTGTTTTCTTTAATGACACTCTGCCTTCTTCACTACTGTGGCATCAGTAGAAAGTCAGAATTTCTCCTTACCTTGTTTTTTGTGGGACTAACTGTTATTCAAGAGGCTGATATTGCCAAACTGCTGCTGGGGAAATTTTGAGGCCATTATGAATTAATTTTCTAATAATTTATTTAATTTGAGTGGGTTTTTGTCAGAATTTGGGTCAATTATATAGGGGAAGGAAGTGTGTGGGGTATGGGGATTTTTGCTTATTGACATGTTTTGAACCAGCTGACACTTTTATAAGGAGAGATAGTTAATCTCTGTTTCTCCTATGAGTGTAGGTGATAATCTTTCCTCTTCTAAGAGGTTCATTTTCTTAGGCTGAGTTGACGGTAAGTTGGAACAAAAAACTTGAAATGTTAATAAAGCTGAAATTCAAGCAGCCTGATGTTTAATCTAGATAAAATGAAAAATTTGCGTTTCAGTGTTCATCTTCTGACTTCAAACTCTTCACAACTTTAGTAGTTCTTTTATTTTTGAAGAAAAAATACAAAACTGAT